>NC_140956.1:90224277-90574277 GCF_014529385.1 Adiantum capillus-veneris | reverse complement strand
ACATCGACATCTACGAAATTGAGAATTGACAAAATTGAGAGTTGATACAATTTGGAAAATTTAGACAAATCCAAGGCAGAAGATGTGCAAGCCCAAGGTAGGAGCAGACCTCAACAAATGGCAAAGCTGGATGACGGGAGGGAACTCTGATAATTCTCAACAATTTTTGAAGGTTTTTACGCTAGATTTTTTGAGCTTTGTTAGCACTCTCGCCTTTGGGTTGACTTGCAATTCAAAAGTGAATCTCAAAATTCTAAGTGGGATTGCACTAAATCTAGGTTTTCTCGAGCGTTTAAAGGCAAATTTGAATTTTTGAGGCAACTCTCAAAATTTTGTAAAAGGGGCTATACTAAATCGAGTTGAGGTATAGTGCTTTCTCCTGAGGTACACAATAGATTTTTACTATTATTCAACAGTCCATTATCTATACTCCTTATAATGGAGTTTGAAAAATTAGAGGAAGGAGAGGGCCTCCACGCATTGTTTTTTGGTTGATTTGCATGGCATGTTTGATCAATGTCAAAATTGAGGTATTGAGTCCCTGTTGGGTCGTCCTCCTTACCATAGACACATTAAAGAACCTTTGAAAATTGAGTAAAGTAGTTCAGATTCTATGCGATTTCAGTCTTTTTCAATGACCTTCAATAGTCAAAATTGTATGCTTGACAACCTGTTGTCAGCCTGTGTGTGTGTGTGTGTGTGTGTGTGTGTGTGTGAGAGAGAGAGAGAGAGAGAGAGAGAGAGAGAGAGAGAGAGAGAGTGAAAATCATCTTTTTTTGACAATGCAGATTGTAGTTGTCAAAATTGTGTGTGTGTGTGTGTGTGTGTGAGAGAGAGAGAGAGAGAGAGAGAGAGAGAGAGAGAGAGAGAGAGAGAGCTTTGCCACTAGCAAGTGGACAGAGAAAGAGAAAGAGTGACGTGAGTCATCGAGACCAAGACCAAGACCAAGACCTTGATCAAAATAGCTATTAATGATCATGTAGAGGCGAACAAGGGACAAGCATTGTCCATTGGTGGGGAGTGGTTGGTAGTAGAAGATGGGTGCTCAAGGCAATAGGTGTGCATGGTTTTGCTTGAACCACTAAGAGTTTGGTCTGGCAGCAAGAGATAAAAGAGAAAATGGCTTAGGTGGGAGCAGTTGTAGCCACTGTGGGGGCTGACGTTGTCAAGTAGTCGGCGGTCTTGCCAGGAAGGCACCGGGCCTCTTGCTGTGAGAGTTTGTGAGGAAGCTCAAGGGTTATGAGAAGGAGCTAAGATGTAGATAACATAGCTTCTAGAGTTAAAGAAGAAATGTATCCAAAGAAGCCGCTCACTTTTCCTTACAAACACACACGTGATGGAGAGAACTCATGAAAGATATTCAGAACAAAACAAAAATGAAAACATCGAGATTACGATCATATCGTATCATGGGTAGGATAAAAGGGTTAATGGATGAGTTAATGATATTTAATCTTTGTTGTTCAAATAATCTACGGATTGCTCTTTGGAACTGTAGCTTTGTGCTTACTATAATGTATATGTTTTGTCTAGCGATTGGGATTAGTTGTGAGTACAAATCCTCTTGATTCATAATAAAATAACCACATTCACATCAAAAGAGAGGTCATAGTCAATAATAGGTAGTATGATGGGATCTGGTGAGAGAAGTATTTCGTTGAGCCTTTCAGGACCAAATAGAAACACTATGCGTTGCTGAAAGTGAATCTTTCGACTAATCCAAATGTTGATCCTAATAGATTGCACATAATGGAATTGAAAGAAATTACCTCTATGTGGATTATGGTTATTCATCAATGATATACTTAGTATGTTCAAAGATAAAGGTGTGAAAGAAGTGAAAGGAGAAGAAGAAGAGAGTTTCTCTCCCAAGCCCTATTGTTGCCCTTAGGCAATAAGGATACTGTGGGGAGAGAAGTACCCTTAGCAAGGAGATTCTAGAGTTTGTGGAAGAGAATGAGAACCTTAAGAGAGAGAGAGATGCTTGTGGAAGATGAAGATATGGTTACTAACCTTGTGCACATAATTGTTTCCCGCAAGAAGGTTGTGCCCGTTACATCGACAAGGTTGCTGCTTGAATACCTTCCAATGAAACAATTAGGACACAACAAGAGAGATGAAAGGAGGAGTAAAGATAGAATTAGAGATAGATCTAAGTGTGGTGATGGTATTAAAGATATATAATGAGAGATAGAGATAGAGTTAGAGACAAGTATTGGACTAGATATGCAAATGAAAATAAAACTAGCAACATATATCTTACATGAGAGCAATCGCCACCACCTTAATGGAGAGAGAAGATGAGGCAAGACTTCAGCTTTTCTTCAAGAGAAAGTGTGACACTAAGATGAGTGTGTCACTATGGAATTGAGCTATTCTCACTCACTCATAAATTGCCCCCAATGAAGAGAAGGTTGCCCTTTTTATAGGTGAGGGAGCCATGTTTTACATAATCACTTGATTAGGCTAAAGAATTAGCCCAAATCAAATGTTCTTTGGATATTTCTTAAAATGGGCAATATTAGGACTCAAAATATCATGAAATTCAGCATTTTTGGTCGTTGAGGTTCCATGTGGGTCCATGATGTATATGGGCCCCACCTAGGCATCTTCTGTGTGGCTCCAGCAGGGGGTCCCAACTTGTGTGTCTTGTCCTTCAAGGCATCTTTGAGGTGTCACATTCACATGCTTGTGTCTTTTATCCTCCAAATATCTTATTTTATGGAAAAAAACTAAGATTACCTCTTTTCACTTAATTCACCTGTTTACCATCTCTTCTTGCAATGTAGTTGTGAGAGGATTTTTCATTCTTTTCCCTGTAACTTTTGACGTGTAACTCGAATTGACATGCTTCAAAAAGAAAAATTGACCTACTAAAAGAGCTTGACTTGGTTTTGACATTTTCTCCACGCCCTTAGGTCGGGATTTTCAAATTGGGATGGTCCAAAAACCTTTGGATCTTCTTTTTCATAAAGTCTTCTAGTAGGCCCTTCCCTCTTGTATGTATCCAAGAAGGTATGCATTATTGAAGGGTTATATAATTTAAATAAATGTGAAAAGAAGAAAATAATTTATATATGGTAGGGTATAGCTAAGATATTAGAAAAAATATACAAATGCTTTTCCCCCAGACAAAAAGAGGCACAAACATTGATACTTCTCTTGCATCACTTTCTAATAGTAATGTACACTTATATTACTTCAAAGGTAAATAGTAAGGTATGGTAGAAAGCTTTTATTTATGCATATGAGTATTATATGAAGTATACTTATGCATAAAAAAGTCACAAGATAAATCGTTTAATGCCCGCTCCCACTATATACGTGCCACAGCACGACAACGTATTGAGAGATATTTATATGCAGGTTACGATGGTGATGTAGTAATTGAAGAAAAAAGTTAAAATGGGTCCTTTTCTTGCCATGGTGAATACAAAAAGACCTTAATTGGGGATGCAAGGATGCATAGCATCTTAGCATTGGATGCATTTAGACTCCTTCTATGGCTAGCAATGTTGTTTTAGCTTCTAGGAGCCATTGCCGCCGACTACGCTAGCTTCATATATTTGGAGAAGCTGTAGATGTTTTAAATCTATTATCAGGGATGTATGTGTGTGTATGTGTGTGTGCGCGCATGTGTGTGTGGTGAGAGAGAGAGAACTTAATTTTAAACAACATAGGAACAATCCAAAAAGGGACATTGGTGTGTGTGTGTGTGTGTGTGTGTGTGTGTGTGAGAGAGAGAGAGAGAGAGAGAGAGAGAGAGAGAGAGAGAGAGAGAGGCATTGTTATCTTCCTAGGGTGAATCCAAGGACTACAGTTTCATTCTCCTCACACGTGGGCACACAGACATACACATACACCTACCTATATATGAATTTGTGTGTGTGTGTGTGTGTGTGAGAGAGAGAGAGAGAGAGAGAGAGAGAGAGAGAGATCCAATAACCATGCTTTTCTTGGTCACAGCCGCGTGCGGATCACATACTAGTGTGCCCTTGAGCTACTGGACCATTTACTTTATGTAAAGTAGAAAGCTTTTTGACTTTACATTTTCAGAAGTCTTTTTGTTATGTGTACTTAAACGAGTTGAGTTACTTTGTGTAAAGTAGAAAGTCTTTTATTTTCAATTCCCAAAAGTCTTTTCATTTCTTGCAATGTTACTATTCACTTTTGCATTTTAAATCTTTCTACCCTTGACTTTTACATTTTAGAATAGAGGTCTTATAACGTTTTCTCTTAAGTGAAACACAGAGTGACAAATGGAGGGTCTCTCCTTCCTTGAAAAATTTAAGCTAGTTCGTATATAGTATAGATAGGTAATTGTAAGGGATCCAAAGTCCCCCTTGATTTTTGTATTTTGTTTTTGGCTTTTTAAAAGAAACCCTTAGTGTTGTGTTGGGTTAGGGAGACTCCTTTCATTTCATATACTACATGATGGAGACTTACCTTTCATTTCATATTTGACATGTCTTTACTTTTGTTGAATTCTATTGTTTTAAAATGCTAAAGTGAAGCTTCACCTTGCATAAATTTTAGTAAATTTTACACATATACACATGTTTTTTTTGCATTCTATTGTTTTAGAATGCTAAAGTGGAGCTTCACTTTGCATAATTCTAATAAATTCTATACACACACATATATATTAATTTGTTTTTTTTATTTCACCTTTCATTTCACAACTTCACATGGCTTTACATTTCTTGCATTTTATAGCTTGATTCTAGTCAATGTTAACGTTCGAAAAAGTCTCTTTTATTAAGCGGTTGTTGATCAAGCTTCTTTCTCACAAAGAAGAAAATCAGAAATACTAGCAAAAATTTTGAGATTTGTAAAATTTTTGGACGATTTTCTCACATATTTCATCGGTTTTTCTTCTATTTACCATGGTTTGCAGTTAGCTAGTCTCGATTTTCAATCGGCTCAAGACTAAGCTAAGGCAATCCTTTCCCAAACACTGATACCAATTTAATTCAACCTAATAATTTTATCACTTTCTTATTGTTTTTGAAAGCCGTGTGACCCTTTTACTTGTTTCTTTACTTATGAATGACGTTCGTGGTAGGACAAAGTGAACAATCACGAGAGGAGGTCGATTTCTATGCACATCAACGAGTTTCAATAGGCCTTTTCGATTGGTCATCTTGGCTATGACAGAGATTTGCATATATATTATTTCAAATACTATTGCCAATAAGTGCTAGCTCAACTAATGGCTCCTAATGGCTCGTGCTATAATAAAATATATTCCTTAACTAGATCCTTCCCCCCCCCCTCCTTTCCATCCACCGGCGCGAATTGAAGACAAGAGGAGAGCCTGCGCACATGCAACACGGACGGCAAGAAGGCAATGAGGGTAGTAATGACAGTTGAACTGTCGACCTACTGTGTACATGCAAAGTAGTCGATGATTGCTGCTCTCCGCCACCTGCTATTGTGGAGTGTGTCAACCAATCAATCACCTTTTTGCATCACCATCGATGTAAACCAACTACAAATGGCATTGCAAGAGAAAAGCTATTTCGATAGAAGTGGTGGAAGAGACGTTCAAAAGTGCAGGGGCGTGGTGGATCGGAGGTGGGCCAATTGTGCTTTTCCATCGATCGAACACTTGTGGAGGGTGCATGTGCGCACCCAGAGAGAGAGAGAGAGAGAGAGAGAGAGAGAGAGAGAGAGAGAGAGAGAGAGGACCCATGGCTCTGAGTCTTAACAAACAAGTGTACCACAATGTGCTTTCAACCTGCTGCATCTGGCGATGTCACACTAGAGGCCAACGTGTATGTACTCTTTCAAAAGTAAAGAGAGAGAAAGAGATGACATGCAACCTTTGTTGGAAATTAACCTGACAACTGTTTCTATCTTTTGTGCCAAAAAAAATAAAAATAAAATAAAAAAAAATAATAATAATAAAAAAAATAAATAAATAAATAAATAAATATATATATATAGAGAGAGAGAGAGAGAGAGAGAATATCTGCAGAGAATCTTGATAATTTTCCTTTTTTCACTATGGGGCGGACATCCTGGGTGTGTGTGTGTGTGTGTGAGAGAGAGAGAGTGTTGTGGAGGCAGATTCAACCCTTATGATGACTTGGTTTTGCTTGATCTTCAAGTAGAATACTTGTTGCAAATTCAATCATTGTGACTTACATAAGGCCTGCGTAAAGTGTTGAACTTTTGGGAGCAATTCTGAACTATTGGATAAGCATGTCGATTAGTGCCACATGGCAAAGATGATGATGCCATTTTTCTTCTTTTCCTTTTTATAAAAAAGGCAATAATTAGGCATCATCTTAGGTAGGCCATGGTGGCTTAGAGAGTTGACACTTGTTTGAGTAATACTTAAGTAGGAAAAAGAACTCATATTTCTTGCACTTTCAAGACTTTGGATTCGGCTCCCTAGTTGTTGTTAGTTGTTAAAATAGTACTAGTTGTTAGTTGGTCCAAAGGGGCTAGCTTGGTTGGTTGGGCATTCCATCGTCGTGACTTGGGTCGGCCAATTGACGAAGATGGTACCCACGAACGTCCTTGTATTTGAACCAATGGGAATGCTCGTACTGCTTAAAAAAAACAAGTGAAAGAACTACGGTGGCTTTTTAAGATAATTAGAATGTGATAAAATCATTAGGTTGAGTTTAAGTAGAATCAGTGTTCAAAAAAGGATTTCTTCAACTTAGCCTTGAGCCGGTTGAAAATGGAGACTAACTGGTTGCAAACCATGGTAAATGAAAGAAAAACTAAATATGTGAAAAAATAGTTCAAAAATTTTGCAAATTTTAAATTTATGCTAGTATTTTCGGTTTGCTTCTTTGTGGGAAGGAAACTCAGCCAACCAACGACCGCTTAATAAAAGAGACTTCTTGAATATTTACTAGAATTAAGTTATAGAATGTAAGAAAGGTCAAGTCATGTGAGGCCATGAAATGAAATGTGAAATAAAAAAAACTTATTAATAAATAAATAAATAAATAAATAAATATATATATATATATAAGATTTACTAAAATTATGTAAGTAAAGTTTTAATTTAATATTCTAAAACAATAGAATGCAAGAAAAGTGAAAAAATGTTAGGATATGAAATGAAAAGTGAAATAAAAAGATTCATTTACTGTTTTAAAATTAAAATAATATTTAATATAAGTTTCAATCATCACTGAAAACATTGAAAATATGCTAACCCAACTCAACTCTAAAGCTTCTTTTGGAAAACAAAAAATACTTAGTTGCCATGTCTATCAAAAAAGTATGGCCTAGAATCCTCCTTGGGAGACTATTTTACATTTACAAAATGTTACTAGTCCTTTGAATTCAGCTTTTCTTGGACGTCAAGGGTCACGACTCATGCCTACGACTCACATGGTTCACGTGAGTGGAGGAAATGTGAAATATGCACCCTTTATGAATTGAGAATATCTTCTTGAATCGTGCATTGGGACTCGTTGTCAAGGCTTGTCAAAGATACATCCATGTGCCGTTGTCTACAAACAACGCTTGTGATTGTTACCACCTTTCATTCACATATTATTTAACAATTTGAGAAATATTCACATAATTCGATGTGTTCCCTTTGAAACCACCCAAGAAAAATCATTATGACATCTTGCCCAAGATCTAGCATCCTTTCATTTAACTAGGCCTAGTATGTAATCCATGTGTTGCTACTGCCAAAGAAACATGGCTTGGCCTCTATTTTCAGACGGCTCTCTTCTCTTACAAAACAAAACACAATCAATCCTCTTTTCTTACATATATAAGGCTGGTTTAGACTAGGCGGCGTAAGAGAAATGCACAGGGGCGTCAATGCTCCATGTCAAAATTTGATTGATTGGAGTTGAGGCACTCTTTCGCCGGGCCCTCCATTTTTCTTCCCCCCCCCCCCCCCCCCCCCCCCCCCCCCTCTCCTCGTGCAGAAGAGTTGATGGCCTTTCTCAGCCCCCTTCGCTTTTTCATTGTTCCTCCTCCCCATTATTCACACTAGGCGGCGGCAGATTTGCGCAGATGTGTTTCTTGCGCTGGTTTAGTATGAACCTAGCCATACTCTACGAGTGGAACTCTTGCTGCCTCCAAAGGCATGTCAACATGATCATATATACTACTAGTGGTTTCAAATCGCCTAACAATCAGTTTGTCCCCCATCATCACTGGATATACAAGGAGATACTCAAAATATAGTAAGAGTTTGGTAAGCCCCCCTCTCTCTTGTCGTCCCCTCGACATACACATACACATACACATGTAGAGACCCCGTGAAATTATTGATAAAATTTTAATCAAATTACGTAACCTATGGAAAAGAGAGAGAGAGAGAGAGAGAGCTTTGCCTACACCAAGGGAAAAATTCTTAAAGGAAAAGAAACTTTTTGAACTACAACATCGAAGGTAACACGACTTTATTCCAAAAAAACCCCTAGAATATATATGCAAAAAAATCACACATGCATATAGAATATACTTGAGCGTCGCTCTTAGTTGTGCTATTTCAACACAAATAAGATATAGATAGTGGTTCAGACCGGCTTGCTGGCTTGACTATCCCACTTGTTGCCCTCAGAAACAGTTTGGGACTAGGGATATGTACCTAGAGTGTGAAAGATCATATGTGTGCGCATGCGTGTGCCCTCTCTCTCTCTCTTTGTCTCTCTCTTTCCCAGCCCAAAAAAAAACCATCTAAATGTAGATACCACATTATCTCACACTAATGTGATAGCCTTGAAGCCATTCAAATTGTCTATGAGCTGGATGCAATACTATGGAAGAGATTAATTTCATCTATCTTTGTAAGGATCGAAGATAGGCACGTAGCCTTAAATGTTTGGGACCAAGGCTTTGTTATGCTAGATACTTTTGACTATGCCTTTGCTTCTTTGCAACTATTCATCACACAGATGCCTTCAAGACTTGTCAGATTAGCTCTACTGGCTGCATGCATAATGACCACAATTGTAGCAAAAGCCCTTTTTTTGAAGTCTAATTATAGGAGAAAAAGATTGCAAAACAAGAATATTTAAATGCCCATATTGAATCAATAAATGAAAAAATATCAAAGTGATGAAAAGGTTCATCAATGGAGAGAAATATTTTCTTGAAATTTTGGTTAGGTTGGCAACATGGGCCATCATCGACCATGAGTTTGGTGAAAATTTATATAGCGCCTCAAGCTTGTCTCACTATCATGGTTTTGCATGACAACGATGGATGCCACATATTAATGCTAGCTAAGGCTCTATTCAACCTGACACAGAGAGAAGGACCATTCTCATGTTCTCTATCAGAGATTGAGAAAACCTTGTAATGGCCTTGAGGGATCATTACTCAACATTGCTCTATTGCTTTCATTTTACATACTGAATAGCTAAGGCTCTATTCAACTTGACATAGATAGAAGGCCCAAAGTCCTTAGCAATAATTGTAGCATTCTCATCTCTATCAAAGATTGAGAAAAGCTTGTATTGGCCTTGAGGGATCATCTACCTAACGAGATACTTCCAAAACTCCATCTCCCACTAGTCCCCTTGCAGTGTCTAAAGCCGCTGGGGCTGTCTTGAACCCTTATTGGAGGGAAATTGCAAGAAGATTGAACAATAAAGAGCTTCAACTACTGAGCTACTTTTGGGATAGGAATAGAAAGTGTTGGAAATCCTCTGACCAAGTGGCTGCCATTTTCAACTCAACGGCACTGAGAAGCTACTCGTCAACAGGGTTGTAGAAGGTCTGGACCGTGTTCTCATGCCCATATGTGAATCTACCTTTCAATGGAAAGCGTGGAAATGGTCCATGAGTAGCCGTTGCTCCAAAACCCATACCAAGGGCATCTACCAAATGTTAGTTCATGAGGCTGATTGGTTCGCCCCTTTAAACAAGCAGTTGTAAGAAGCAATGGTCGGAGGCTTGATGGGCAGAGGTCACAAAGAACATCTGGAATCCACAATGGCCTCAATTTATGAAGATTTTTTTGTGGAAGGTACTTTGGGGGCATTGCCAACAGGGGTTAATATTCAAGCGTGTGGTGTTGGACCCGATAGATGTTCAAGGTGCAAATTGGCTACCGAAGACCTCAGCCATCTTTTCATGGAATGCTTGGCTATTAGAGGCCTTGCAAGAAAGATATGGAAATGGATACAAAGGACGTGGAAGATAGGGTTTTTCAAGGGGATTTGTGCCTTGGTGGCAAGCAATTTCAGAGTTCTGCACTGCTAATTTGTACTCAAATTGTCAGATACTGTTTCTTCAATAATATTGAGAAGGCCAAAACTTGTCACGTCTTCGATAGCATCCTCTCTATGGCTAGCTTCTTAGAGATTGTGCAAGAAAGTAAGGAGATTATCTATGTGGTAAGTAAAAGGTATAGCTCGGATGATTGGCTTAGGACAACCCTCGCCATCCAGTTGTGTCCTGTGCAATAGTATGTTAGTCGATACTTGTAACTTAGCTAGGTTGTATCCCTGTGTCCCTCAAAGCTTGGCATGAGCTTGAGTCTGACTTGTATATTTGTTGATGCGTTTACAACACATTCACTCACAATTGTGAGTTTTGAAAAAAAAAAACATTGCTCTGTTGCTTTCATTTTACATACTGAGTAGCTAAGGCTCTATTCAACATAACACAAAGAGAAGGTCCAAGGTCCTTAGAAATAATTGTACCATTCTCATATCTATCAAAGATTGAGAAAACCTTGTATTGGCCTTGGGGATCATCTACCTAACATTGCTCTATTGCTTTCATTTTACATACTGAATAACATAGGTTGTGTTATACAATGATTTTTTTCAAGATGTAACTTTGGTCTTTAGAAGATATTAGATATATATGAGGACCGCAGAAGATTGAAGTGGGTGAGTGATCAGATTATACAATAGCTTTGGGAGAGTAAGATGGGTGAGGCTAACTCTAACACTAAATCTCAACTATTATATGTGTTGGGTGTACACAATTGTGATATGCATAATATATGCGATGGCTTTCCAATTGTGACATGGATCACATGGCTAGACCAATCTATTCCTATAGAGGAGATGTAGAATGGTATGCATCAATAAGGGGCTATAAAAGGCTCCTTAAGAAATATGCTTTGTTCCGAATGGAGCTAAGTGAGTCTCTCTATAGGCTCTCAAAGGTGCGTGGCTATGATCTACATTCTCTCTATATGAAAGAGCCCATGTAATTGATCGCTTGGGACCCTCTATCTCCAAATGGTATTAAAGCTGTTGAACCTTTGAAGTGTGACTCCATATTGTGTAGGTTTTGGCGGATCCTCTTATCAATTTCTTTGGATCTGTGGTTGATAGCCGTCACATCTCATTGGGTTGGATTGATGCACACGTTGTGCCATACAATCACTTGTTGCCTTGCATCCCCCTTTGTTGTCTTTTGGCCAACGTGGCCATTAGAATGATGATTGTGTGACAAAACTAATGACCTCTATAGCTGAGAGAGGTTACCAGTCCACAATGGCTTGATTCATTGTGTCCAAAGCTTTTTCCCATACAAGATCCTATACCATTCGATAGACGTGGCACTTATGGGAGAGATTTAGTGATGTCAGCCACATTTGATGACAAAATCAGAGACATTTTTGAGCTCTCTCACATGGAGGAGAAAATGTTCATTGTATGGGACGGCAACCACTGGCTCCATGCATGGAAAGATTGGGCATTGTGGGAGGGATTGGTACAGCAAAGGCCAAGTGCACGATTGGGAAGTGCGACCTTGCGGAGATGGTGGAATTTCTATTGATGCTCCGCATGATCAACAAGTAAATTTCTTCACACTTCTATTGGTGCACTCAATATTATCAATTGTTAATATAATGGTTCATTAAAAAATGCTTCACACTTCTATTGGTGCACTCAATATTATCAATTGTTAATATAATGCTTCATTAAAAAATAGTGTGACACGAATCCATGTGCCTCACATCACTATGCTTGACATATTATGATGCAGAAATTAGCGCTTGCAGACCCACAATCCTTATTGGACAAACTCAATGAAGAAGATAACACAAAATCTTATAGGACAGTTCATGGGATAACAATGAACCGTTCATAATGGCTTAGACTACCTATGTCTTTGCTAACACAACTACTATAGAATGTAGTTCTAAATTTATAATAAACATGCATTAGGTAAGTACATGGGGTTCTTGGAAGTCACTTTGATATGGAGTTTTGTATTGTAGGAAGAGTTTGATGCAATGTATCGACTGAAAACACAAAATTTACCAGTGAAGGGGAGTAGAGAGTACCACATGCATGAAGATGATTACAAGACAAGCTATGATTTGGCTGTGAAAGAGACCAAGAACTTTTTTGTGCGAAAGGGACTAAAGATACTAGTCATAGCCAATACCGAGAATGGAAAAGATTTTTTTCCAAAAATGAATCTCTTTTGTGAGTTAGGGAGAGAAGGGTTGCAAAATGATCCCCGTCAGAGTCTCTGAGGTTGCACGGGTGCGGAGTAGTCCTTCGGAGTAAGTACTATCTACTTTTGAAAGCACTGTTTGTTTTTCTTAATTTATTAAGAATGTTATCCAATGATAAATTGCTGAACATGTTGCATGATCGATATATTGGCCAAGCACGATGTGTTGTTAGTGGAGACATTTATTCCGACATAAGAGAAGCCCTTCTCGCAATGGTTGAGAATCCATGTATATTGGTGGCAGCTTGAGAGGTGAGCGAACTAACATTAGAGTTTTGGGTCTTATCTAGTATTGCCACATTACTAATACTTAATGTGCAGGGGTGTATTGAGTGTGGGTGATTTCATAGCAAACTGCATACATCATGGCTTTACTACACAACAAAAAACTGCAGAACATCATTGACGCAAATGAACTGTACTGTATTACTACAAACTCAGCATCATGTAAGCACATGCTATAGCCCCACGTTGAATATAGTTCGACTGCTCTAAGTAGAGAACAACTAACCGCTCCTAACTGCCACGATGCGCCAAGAAGTACATTGCACGGCTAAAGCAATCCTACCTAAACTAACCATCATAGGTGTAAAGACACCCTTAGAGTTCAAAGGTCTAAATCTTGGTTACACATAAAAAGTAAATAAACCTCTACTGAAGCATCAAGGACGAACACCTGGCACATCCGGTGGGCAATGTTTGCAAAACGTTGTAAGAACCCACAACATCCCTTGACAAAACAAGCTTGAAACTCAAAACAAAATTCTTCTTGCTACTGCTCTTGAACATCAAAATCTTCAGTGTCAACTAGATCTCTTGCCTTTTCCTCCATATCCTTAGCAGCCTCAAGTAATGTAGCATCAGTACCTGGATCTTTAGACATTACCTCAGCACTTTTCAGCAAAAGTTCTTCCATGTTCTCCTGATCCTCTGTGTCATGAACTTGTATAACTGAAATTGAAGCTGCAGTTTGACCTGCTTCCTGAACTGATCCCTGAACTGTTTCTTGAACTGACAACTGAACTATAACCTTAGCTTTCACTTCACCTGTAGACTGAACTGGCTCAGCTAATGCAGTATGCTTTTCCATCTGAACTTGCATCTTCTGTTGCAATTCTGCATTCTGCTTCTTCAAATCAGCTAATTGTCTCTGTAAAAGCAAAATTTCCTCCTTGGATTCCTCTTCTACAAAAGCCTAGTATGGTTTACTAACCACATCATACATTTTAATCTTAATCTGCTCCCACACTCCTTTCATATACTCCATGACCTCACTCTTCATTTTCTCAATATCTCCTGAACTGATATACCAGCCTTCTACATCCAGCTCTTCTTCTGACATATGTCTAATCTTTTCCTCCACTTTTCTACAAGTTGCAACCCTGCTTAACAGGACCCTGTTGCTACTCTCCAAAGATGCATTAACAATAGACATTTCAGTCAATCGCTCTTGTAGTACTTGGAACCACTCCTCCTTCCATTTAGAAATTCTGGTTGAAGTCTTTTCTCTGCTTGACACTACCTGCTTATAAGATTCCAACTCTTGTCTCATCAGTTCCTGATCTTTAGTTAAGTCCTGAACCTTTTTTGCAAAAAACTCTATCTCATTCTGTGCTTTCTTGTCCTTTAAATCCCCTTGCTTGACCTGCTTAAGTTCATTTGAAGACTATCATTTTCTCTTCTAAAAAATGCTTGATCTAGAGACTACTGCTCAACATACTCTTTAACCAAACTTAGTGCAGTTTTCACTTCAAAAAAAGAGACATTAGAAAATTGAGCTTTAGAAATTGCAGGTCTCTCCAAAATAGGATCTTCAAATGTAGCTACAAGCTGCTACTCTGACAACTTATGAAGTCTCCTGATCTTAAAACTTGTTTTGGCAGTTGTAGGTATCATAGGCTTTTCAGACACACCTGCTGGAGTATCTGAAAATAAATCTCCAAACTCTTTGTCCATCTTATCTTTTACTGCATTCAAAGATTCTTGTTTAGAGTAATCTGCAGATAAAAGATCTTGAATGTCTTTATCTATCTGCACAGATCTGTATCTAAGAACAACTTCTGTCTTTTCTCTCTTCTTATTTAGGAGCCCACATCTTCAGTTACCTATGGTGAAATTTGGCACTGTATCCCCTGCAAAATGCTTTTGTTGTTGACATATTGAAACATAGAAGCAAGATAAGGCCCAACCTTAGTTGTCCTATCCTTTCTTCTTTGCTTTGTGTAAATTTCAAATTTCATCCTGTCAAACAAAATATTAGCCCACCCCATGTGTCTACCACTTTCTGCAGCTAACAAGATACCATAATTATCCCTGCTGATGTACTCAGACTTTACCAACAAAAAGACCCTTTCTATAAACCACCTGACCTGCTGCAACCTAACTGCATTCTTCATGCCTGACAGTTGATAATAATGCCTTTCCCCTTGAGATGGACCAAAAGCTCTGGTCATATCTTTCTCAGTAGCCTTGCTGAATTCAATATCTTCTACAATAGAGAGGTCAAACACCCTAGCTACTAGCTCTTCAGTCAAATAGTCTTCCTTGGAAATCCATCCATCATTTGACTACAGTTGCTTCAAGTAAACTGTGGCCATGTGACTGTTTCTCCAACTTACCCATGGGGGCCTTGAAAAATCAAGGAGACCAATTTTTCTAAGCCATGCATTATTTACTTCATTATTATCCAAGTCATAATTGAAATCAAGAAACATATAGTCGGAGATAGATTCTCTTTGGGTTGTACCATACGGGTAGAGGTTACCATCTCTAGTTCATCATTAGAGCTTGGGTCTTGCACCATTGGGACTTGAAAGCGAGTCTTTCTTGCAGAGCTTCTTAACGTAGCAAGAATTTCATTATCGGCTCTTGCATCCAGGCCAACACTCATGGAGGAGTTGTGAATTGTCAACATCCTCAGCCCGTCATAAAACGCAAGAATGGGTTGTACCTTAGGTTGTGATTGCACTCTACCCTTTCACATGCATAAGTAGTCACCATTGAAAATCATCATTTATAAGACTTCCCCCTTGATTCTCGACCCTTTGCCCAAAAAATGGTTCAAGTCGGACTCCGTTGATAGGTTTTTTAATAATTGTACCCTCTTGATCACTCAGTAAAAAGTATTGGCCCCACTAATTTTACAATCTGGAATGGCCCCACATACTTGAGTTTGAGTTTACCTGGTCTCATGCCCAATTTACTATTATAAACCAGTACCCAATCACCTGGAGAAAAAAAATTGAATTTAATATTTTTGTTAATCCAAGCTTGTCTCCTTTGTTGGATAATGTTAGCAATGTATTGTCTATGGATTCTATCCTGTTCCAACCTTAGTAAAGCCTCTTTCCTGTAACTGACTGAGTCTTCAGGAGACAACTTTTCCTGAACTGCAACCCTGAGACTTGGCACTATAAATTCCATGGGCACCACTGCTTCCAACCCATACACTAACTTAAATGGTGTCAGTCCAGTAGTAACTTTTTATGGTATTCTAAAAGCCCATGGTGTAGAATCCAATTTTTCATCCCAATCTGTCCTGTGTTAATTGACCAGCTTCTTGATAATTTTGACCAGTATCTTGTTGGTACTTTCTGCTTGTCCGTTGGCATGGGGATAGTACACTGTAGACTTCTTATGCAAAATCATATGCAGTTCAGCCAGTTCACTTATTACTTTGTTAATAAAATGTCCTCGTTGATCAGAAACTAGCTCATGGGACAACCAAACCTGGTCATAATGTTTCTATACAAAAACTTTGCTACAATTTTTGCTTTATTGTCTCTTAAAGCCACTACCTCTACCCACTTTGTACTGTAATCAATTGCAACCAAGATATACCTGTTTTGTGTAAATCTAGCACGTGGTTTGATTGGATCAACAAAATCCAATCCCCATTTTTGGAATGTTTCCAAAGGCAAAATAGGTTGCAATGGCATTCTATCAACATCCAATGGCCTTCCATCTCTTTGACACAACAAATAGTTTTTATTGAACTCTTGAGCATCCCTAATTACTGTTGGCCACTAGAGTCCTGCTTGAAAAACCTTCCTTGGAGTAATCTCTCCTGAGAAGTGGCCTCCTTCATTCCCTGCATGTGCTTCTGCCAAAATTGCTTTTTGCTCAAACTGTGGTACACATCTCATTAATACCTGATCAATGCCCCTCTTATATAAAAGTCCTGCAATAATTGTAAATGGTTTACTTCTCAATTCCATCGTCTTCCTGTGATCTTTGGTCATAGATTCAGGTAACACTTCTTCAGTAAAAAACTAACATATATTCATACCAATCCGCTAATTGATTAGTCACCTGAACTAAAATTAGATCTACATCAGGTAATTGGTCAGGTACTCTGAGGAATCAGCTTCACCTGTTTCCAACCTACTGAGATAATCAGCCAAAACATGAAGTCGTCTAGGAGTCTATTTGACCACATAATCAAATTCCTACAATAGCAGTATCCATCTGGCCAACCTTCCTGACAAATGTGGTTTATTCACCAAATAAATAAGAGCCTGATGATCTACATGGAAAATTACCCTATTGGCCAAAAGGCAATGTCTAAATTTTTGCAATGCATAGATCATTCCAAAGCATTCTCTCTCAGTCACCGAATAATTCTTCTCTGCAGGTGTCAATACCCTGCTAGCATAGTAAATTGGTCTAAACCAACCTCTACTTGTTTCCTGCATCAATGCTGCACCCACTGCCACATGAGATGCATCTACAAAGATATGGAATGGTAAATTCCAATCAAGAACAATCAAAATAGGTGCTACAGTCAACATCTTTTTCAATATCCTGAATGCTCTACCTTGCTCTTCTCCCCATTCAAAAACTGCATCTTTCTTTGTAAGTTTGGTTAGTGGTGTACAAACATGTGCCAAATATCTCAAAAATCGATCATGCCATTTCAGATTGACCCAAAAATCTTCCCAATTGCTTAATGTTTTTTGGTTATGGTGCTTTATTGATTGCTGTTACCTTACCTGGATCTATAGACACTCCTTTAGAAATGACATGTCCTAGGAGAACTCCTCTTTGAACTGCAAAAGCACACTTGGCTGGGTTTAGTGAAACCTAAATTCCTTGCATTTTTGAAAACATAACCTCAAGTGCTCTAAATGCTCCCGTTTCTTTCCAAAAACACTAAAATCATCCAAGAAAACCCTGTAAGGTATTCTTCAAATACACGCTGAACTACTTTCTGAAATGTTGGTGGAGCATTTTTCAAGACAAATGTCATCACATTACTGGCATAAGCTCCCCATTCAATCACAAAGGCTGTTTTCTCTCTGTCTTCAAGTGCCATTAAAATTTGGTTGTATCCACTAAAACCATCCAAGAAACTGTAAAGCTCATGTCCCGCTATTGCATCCAGTAATGTATCACAAAAAGGTAAAGGAAATGGATCAGTTACTGTAGCAGCATTCAGTTTCCTGTAATCTACATAGACCCTGATCTTGCCCTTCTTCTTTGGAACAACAAAAATTGGCGAGAACCAAGTAACCTCATCCAATGGGTTAATGAAACCCACAGCCAATAGTTTGTTGATTTCTTCTTTAACCTGTTTGGCATAGTTAGGATTCATTCTGTACCGTTGTTGTACAGCTAGAACTGCATCTGCCTTCAAGTTAATTTTATGCTAGAAAAAGCTAGCATCTACTCCCTTCATATCAGTATATTTCCATGCAAAAAAATCTTTGAATTCTAGCAACAACTGCTTCAGTTTCCACTTAAACTCCTCATCTAGTTCTACTAAAACCTTTAATGTTTGTGGTTCCTCCTCAGTGTTTAGGTTCAGTTCCTACAATTCATCCTGAGTGACTCTTGTAGTCCTTTTCATTTGATGTTCAAATACTCTTTCTGCCTACTTTACTGCTTCAATGGCTTCCAATTCTTCTTTGCTTTCAGATTGCAAATTCTTCAATAACTCGTTACCCATTTTGGTAGGTGACTGCCCACTCTAGGTACCCTCACTTATTTTTATCTTTATGTACCTGTAACTGAAGATGTTTAATATAAATTTCATTTCATTCTAATTTTCTCATGTGAGTGATTCAGGTAGCAAGAGAAAGAGATAAGATTTCCTTTTACAAAGACAAGAGAGTAATGATCTTAGATACACACAACCCCTGATAGTGTAAAACCTTTGGGACTAAAATTAAGATAGATACATGGAACTACAATGGGTCTATGAGATTGGATGTAGGAGCATTTGAGGATAGTTTCAATGGGAGGCACATTGTTTTCTACTCAGAGACATACCACGCACCTAGAGACTCAACCTACCAAGTGTTAGTGGATATAGTTGGGAGCGGAGTTAGTAGCCCCTTATGGAGATAGCTGCACTAACTAGATTGGTCTCCATTATGCATAGCTTATGGGATACTACCAAAGATAGATATGCCAGATTGGCCCTTGAGTCCTCCAAGCAGTTAGCTTTACAGGTGGACACATCATGCTAGTACGCATCGATGTCATCATGTTTCCACATACATGGCTTCATCATGGACAATTGCCTCCCTTCTAGTACTCCCTTGATGCACCATTATTGTCTCTTACACGAGTGTAGATCACTAGACTCATTCGCTAAAACCTGACCTAGTTGGACACAAGGATTACATAGATAGAACAAACACAAGATTTGGGCACAAAGATGGCTTTCTATAGAGAGCATCTTTTCCAATTCACAGGAGATGGGTTTGTAATTTGACCCAAATATATGGATACAAATCTATCTCATGGGTTATGGTGTGCCATTGGCTAGATATGGACACTTCACACCAACTTGAGATTGAGATTGAGATTGGTAGATTCAAAGGGATACCAGCAGCTAGCAAGATATGCCACCTATGCCATGTAGAGCAAGAGACAGAGATGCATTATATATGTCACTGCACAATGTATTACAAGATACGAGGTCACTTACAATGTCTATTCATAGAAGGCTTTGAACCCTTCTCCAGAATCATGAGCTATAAAGACCAGACATGTCTTCGTATGTATCTACTTGAGTTATACACAGAAACAAAGATAGTTTACTTAGGATATGTAGAGAGAGACAATCCCAAAGTCAGATTATTTCTTCACACCAAACACTGGACAAATAGAGGAGCATCCACCATTGCAAAACTTAGCTTATACTCACACCCACAATACTCTCATTGATTGAGCATTGGAGCTAGGGAGATCGACATGCCCAAGATTGAGGATAAGGGCTTCACAACATCAACAGAGACTACAACAGAGGAATCAAGCCATACTATCTCAACATCTAGAGTATAGATGAGGATGGATTCATCACCCATTATATCACCCTCTTGTATTGGGCACCCATTGTATCAATGGTCACATATACCCCATATAATTCTAGCTAGTAGCACTTCTAGATTCATTTTTGTATCTCTTTATTAGTACCCAGACATGATATCAGATTCATCAGTTTGTAAAGGATTGGTCTCATAAGCCATTGTGGCCTTTTTGAAGTTGTTAATATATCTTTTTTTTTTCTCTCTTTTTCTCATTGAAGATGTTTGATATAACATTTTATTTGATTTCATCTCTCTCTCTCTCTCTCTCTCTCTCTCTCTCTCTCTCTCTCTCTCTCTCTCTCTCTCTCTCTCTCTCTCTCTCTCTCTCTCTCTCTCTCTCTCTCTCTCCAGGGTCGAAACCCTAGCAGCTCCAGCTCCCTTTGCTTCGCTGACCTCCCCTGGGTGAGGGGCTGCCCTGCTAGGGGGTCCTCAGCTCTAATAAGCGTTACCCTACTCCAGCTCGAGCTCCAGCAGCAGCACCCACTGTCCTGGTCCACCGCACCACCATTTTGGTCCTTCTCCAACGGCGCCCTCACGGGCCGGCGGGCCCTGCTCCGCCCATCACGGGTCCCCCTGCTCCGCATGGTCTCTACATCCCTCCCATACCCGCTTCCATATCCTCACTATCCTCTGCGTTTGAAATTTCCCTTACCTTCAAGACTCAAGCTTATACAATGGAATACTAAACTCCTAAGTGACCTTTCCCATCCCGAGCCCACCAACAGCCACCTTTAGGTCTTCTAAACAACAATGCATTGCTGCATTTGACTAAAAATAGCATAATATCACAATTAACCCCAATGGCCACTCGAGCTTCATCCCACAGCAGCAAGCTCACTTTCGCAGGGGTTGTAGCAACACGCCCAAAGCAAGACAACATTGTCGGCCTCCAAAATGAAGTCGGAAAGCTTCACAAGGAGAATGAAGAGCTCAAGCAAAGACTTGCTGCCATCGAGATATGGCTTGCTGCAATGGAAAACTACAAGAAAGAAGATATGGAAGTCAAGTTCAACAAATCAAAGACGGAAGTGGAGACCATACTCACAAAGGAGGTCAAAAATCAAGTACACGAGGTAATCTTTCGCAAGGTCGAAGGCGGTGTGGAATCCACGCTACGCGAGCGACAACGACAAGAGGACATCTCCCTCAATGTTCATATCAGCGGGCTCCCAAGTGACTAGAAAGGGGAGGGAGATCACAAGTTTCACGAGTGCTTTGCCCGTATCCGAGTAGTAACCCCCTTGGTACAATGAGATCTAGCAACAATCACCTTTCTTACACATGAGCATCGCACCAATCATGCAATCCTCACTTTCAAGACCAAGGCGGATCGAATCAAACTCCTTGAGCAATTAAGGCTTCTCAAGGATACTAAAATTTGGTTTGCAGAAGATCTCACACCCACCCAACTCAAACAAAAAAAGGCAAAACTTCGGAAGATGCGAGATGCACGCTCAACAGGGAAATGGGCAGTCTATCGAGGAGGTAAAGCCATCATCCAAGAGTTTCGAACTCCCAAGCCGGCTCCCTCCTCACCTTCCCCTTATTAGTTTTGTTCATTTTAACTTTCCTTTTGACACCTCTTTGGACCCTCAATCCTTGACTGAGATGTTGTTGGAATTAGGGTTGCAGAGAAACACACACAGCTTGGAGAAGACGAAGGAAGCTCAAGGCACACAATAGAGAGTGTGTTACTTAGTGTGCAATGGAAAGATAGATAGCCCTAGAGTGATGGGCGTATATACAATGCATGGGGGAAAAAACCTCCTAAAGAGGGAAAAAATGCCCCGGCGGTCCTAGTGTGTTCACACACATCACTACCACATGTATATGGTAACAAATCCCCCCTGGAGTGATGCGCTGAACGAGAGCTGGCACATGAGTAAAGGGAAGTGCCATGCCCTGAGGACAGGATCAGTCCACAAAGGGGAGTAAGCCCAAAGCTTTGCGGAAAGCTTCAAGCTTCTCACGAGACAATGCCTTTGTGAAAAGATCTGCAAGGTTGTCCTGTGTTGGCACATAAGCCAAGCTGATCTCTCCTGCTGAGAGCCTCTCCCTGACATAGTGGTAATGCACCTCAATGTGCTTTGTGCGAGCATGAAAAACTGGGTTCCTCGCAACTGCCAATGCGCTCTGACTGTCAGTGTAGATAGTGTTGGCAGTGTCCTGTCCAACACCCAAGTCAGCCATAAGGCGTCTGAGCCATACACACTCAACCGTAGCTGTGAAGACTGCCCTGTACTCAGCCTCACAACTCGAAGTGGCCACAGTAGGTTGCTTCTTGCTCAACCATGATATATATGAACTGCCAAGCATGAAACAAAAACCACTTGTGGATACTCGCGTGTAAAAACAACCAGCCCAATCTGAGTCCGAAAAAGCATGTAAGTCTGGCGGCAATGATCCCCCCTTGGGATAAAACAAGCCAAGATGTAAAGTGCCACTAAGGTAGCGGAAAATCCTCTTGACAGCCTGCCAATGCTTAGACCCTGGGCTATGCATAAATCTGCTGACCTGCGAGACTGCAAACTGAATATCTGGCCTCGTGTTGCATACATAAATGAGGCAGCCAACAGCAGTTTGGTAAAGAGTGACATCAGCAGGATCGCCAACATCATGTAGACTCAACTTCAAACCTGTTTCCATGGGAGTGGCAATAGGTTTGCAATCCTCAAGTCCAAACTTACATAGCAATGTCTCTATGTAACTTTTCTGACACAAGGCAATACCACCATCACACTGCTTAAACTGTATACCCAAGTAATGATGCAACAACCCCAAATCTTTCATCTTGAAAGTAGCATTCAAATCAGCCTTAAATTCAGCAATATGTCTCTCATTTGGTCCAGTGATCAGCAAATCATCAACATAAAGAACCACAATGAGAAATACATCATCCTCACGCTTTACATACAATGTGCTTTCTGTTGGACTGTTACGAAAGCCTCGTTTAACCAAATGAGTGTCAGCTTTCTCATACCAAGCACGAGGAGATTGCTTCAACCCATACAAAGCCTTCTTACATTTGCACACTTTGTCCTCTTGTCCTTTTATGACAAAACCGCGAGGTTGCGTTACATAAACTTCCTCAAATATGTCACCATTCAAGAAAGCAGTAACAATGTCTGATTGATGTACATCCCAACCAAAATGAGCTGCCAATGCACATAGAAAACGTACAGTAGTCATACGACAAGTGGGAGCAAAAGTCTCTTCATAATCTATGCCTTTTTGTTGTGCATAACCCTTTGCAACAAGTCGAGCCTTATGGCGATCGATCTCACCATCCGGCTTGCGTTTCAACTTGTAAACCCACTTCGTACCAATGGCCTTTTTGCCAGGAGGCAAATCACATAAAGTCCATGTGTCATTCTCTATAAGTGCATCATATTCTGATTTCATGGCAGCAATCCAATTTTTTGAATTCTGTGCTTCATCAAAAGACAGAGGCTCCTCAACATCTTGTAAACTAGACACAGCCAAAGCATAACAATCTGATGCATAAGATGCATGGCGAGAGCCTGAACGAGTACGACTAGACAAAGGTGCATCCAATTTACTGTCACGCAAAGTGTGCACCAGCCATTTTGGCATACCTCTAGCCTGCTCATTTTCAGCCCTTTCCTCATCAAGTACATCATGTACATCTGCATCAGTAATAGGCTGTTCTAAAACATTTTCAGAAACCCCCATAGGCTGTACATTTGCCTCATTGGAACTTACATTCGTATTTCCACCACTGAAAAGAGGCAACAAAGTGTCATAAATGTCCTGTGAGCTTACATTACTGTCTCTAGTACATGACAGCAAGGGCTGAACAGAATCTTCCACAAACACTACATCCCGTGAAACCAGAATACGTTTTGTTTGCGGATGATACAACCTGTAACCTTTGCTTTCAGCACTATAACCAACAAAAATACATTTGACAGCCTTATCATCCAATTTTCTGCGCTGCACTTGTGGCACCAAAGCATATGCCAAACAGCCAAAAACACGCATGTGCTCAATAGAAGGTTTTCTATCATGCCATGCTTCATATGGAGTAATAGACTGCAAAGCTTTCGTAGGACACCTGTTAAGTACATAAGTGGCACACATGATGGCCTCAAGCCAAAAAGAATGCGGCAAAGCTTGACTTTTGACCATACATCGTGCCATTTCCGTTAGTGACCTGTTTTTCCTCTCAGCAACACCATTTTGCTGAGGTGTATAAGGCACTGTACATTGGTGTTTTATCCCACGACAAGCCAGAAATGCATTAAATTCATGAGACATATACTCCCCCCCTCGATAAGAACGGAGGGTGTCCATAGTACATTTTGAGACATTTTCAACCATAGCCAAAAATTGTTTGAAGCACATAAAAACTTCGGACTTTGCTTTAAGCGGAAATACCCATGCATGCCTGGAGTAATCATCAATGAAAGTCACGAAGTACAGGTAATTGCCCAAGGACGGAGTTTGCATGGGCCCACAAACATCACTATGCACAAGCTGCAACCTGCATGTGGCCCTAACTGAACCATCCTTTGGAAACTTAGAACGCTGCATTTTACCTAGAATACAGCCTTCACAAACATGTTTGACAGGTGCTTCAAGAGGCGGCAAAGAAGCAACCATATCAGATTTCTGCAAACGCAGCAAACTGGCAAAATTCAGATGACCAAAACGTGCATGCCAAAGTTTTGCATCTGAAATAGCCCTTGAATCTGCAACAGCATTTGCAAAATTTTGTCCACACTTGTCATACAAAGTGAGCTTATACAGCCCACGGCACAAAAGCCCAGATGCAACAATTTCATCACCAAAACTGAGATCATGAATTGTACATCTGTCATCCACAAATTTGACTACAAGTCCAAGTCTAGCAAGTGCGGATACAGACAAGAGATTCTTCTTGATCCCAGGTACATAAAGTGCATCAACAAGTGTGAAGGAACTGCCATTAGCAGCAGTGAGCACAATCTTTCCAACTCCCTGAACTGGATAAGAGGCGTTGTTGGCACAAGTGACTGAATTCCCATGAGGGACAGACTCGAGAGAGGTAAACAATTCACGATGTGAGGTAATGTGCTTTGTAGCACCACTGTCGAAATACCACACATGTGAATCTGCAGCAAATGACAAGCATGCATCATGGACAGCAGGATTGTAAGTGCACTCTGCGCTAAAAGCCCATTCTCCATCAACATCAGCATCACAATCTCCTTTCACAGAAGACTCAACAATGGCTGCATTTGTAGTGGAACCAGCATTTGCAGTGGAACCACCCTCTTTCTTCTTAGCCTCTTTGGCCTTCAACTTAGGACACGACTTGATCAAGTGATCATTGGCTTTACAATAATGGCAACGCATCTTCTTTTTGCCCTTATCACCAGAATTGCCAGACGAAGTGCTGCCAGCAGAAGCATTAGGAACAGAATTTTTGCCACTCGCAGCAGAACCATAAGAAGTGGCTTCATTACTGTTACCACCTTTTCTTTGAGAAGCAATAAAAGCCTGTTCAACTGCACGCTGCCTAGTCCTGTTTTTTCTAGAAAGTGACTATTGCAATAGCAATGTGCATAATGCATCAAACTTGACAACTTCAGGATTTCCTTGGGTCATGAGTCTCCAAGTAGTAGCAAAAGTCTGGTAGGAATCTGGTAAGGCATCAAGAACAGTCTGCACAAGGGAACTATCTGAAATGACTTCACCTGCAGAAATGAGTTGCTCATTGATATCCTTGACACTAGCAAGGAAAGTGTCCATATCATCTTCCTCATGCATAATCTTCGACTCTAGCTCTTTACGCAGCAAAGCAATTTTAGCCTCATTGCGGCTTGCATAAAGACCTGCTAGAATATCCCAAGCCTGTTTTGCAGATTTTGCTGAACGGATGTGAGGAATAATGGTGCGCTTCACAGACAACGCAATCAATGCATGAGCCTGTGCATCCTTAACATCCCAACGAGCTTGTTCTGCCGTAGGCAAAACAACTCTAACAGCTACAATCCTTGCAGCAAGACCTGCAACATCCTCAATATCGCCTACATCTTCAGAACCAGGACGTACATCAATGCCCTGCACAATGTTCCAGACACCTTTTGACACAAGAACATGTTGCATCATATAAGCCCACATAGGGTAGTTGTCCCCATCCAACCTGTCCTCAGCAGCAAACATCTTGAACACATCTGTGTTGTTGTTGTCAGCCATGGTAAATGCTGCACCTGATGTGATAACTGCCCGAAAATAGGAGAAATGGAGCGGGAACAACTTGTGCTATATAGCACAAACCGTAGAAGACTATAAGGCACCTATTATGCAGGAAACGGAACTGACAGAAAATCTGCACAAAATGACGAAATAGCCTGTGCAGTACTGCCCGTAGTGGAAACGGAGGCCGAAATGAGCCCAAATCAAAATTCTGAGCAGACCAAGCTCTTCGAGCAGTCCCAAAATATTTGTCGACCTGCGAACGCTTGCCAAAGCTCACTGAAATCGGAGAAAGTGAGCAGGCGTGAGCTGGAGCAGCTGGCGACTAAGCCCGGGAGGACGTGACCTGCTCTGATACCAATTGTTGGAATTATGGTTGCAGAGAAACACACACAGCTTGGAGAAGACGAAGGAAGCTCAAGGCACACAATAGAGAGTGTGTTACTTAGTGTGCAATGGAAAGATAGATAGCCCTAGAGTGATGGGCGTATATACAATGCACGGGGGAAAAAACCTCCTAAAGAGGGAAAAAATGCCCCGGCGGTCCTAGTGTGTTCACACACGTCACTACCACATGTATATGGTAACAGATGTATCTCACGATCCTCCTGTTTAGAAGAACTCCTTTGTAATATTCTGATTTCGGTCCCATGGGTCATATGTGACCTCCACAGACGATAATTCAATCTATCAATCTATCTCTCTATCTCTCTCTGTTTCTCTCTATGCGTGTGTGTGTGTGTCTGCACATGTATGTATGCATGCATTTGTGTGTGTGTGTGTGTGTGTGTGGGGTGCTTACACACTTGAGCTAGCGTTGTGAGCTTTGTCGTGGGAGTAGCAAATCATTGAAGCTCTCTCTCTCTCTCTCTCTCTCTCTCTCTCTCTCTCTCACACACACACACACACACACACACACACACACACACACACACACACACACACACACACATGCGCGCGTGCACACACACACAACAAAGTTGTGGGAGGAGCAAATGGCTCCCCACGGTTTCTTGCAAAATAAAATTTGAACTTATCGGCATCACTTATGCGACATCATCACTTAAGTGATGAAAGAGAGTTTGCAAATCTTGTTACAAGCGTCACAAAATTTGTGTCACTTAAGCAATACAATTTGTGATGCTGTTAGCAACACTTTTACGTTTTTGGTGGAAAATTATTGGGTGTTGTCCACACGTTGCTTATGTGATACCTGCTAATTTTTACAAGCATTACTACAAGCAAAGGCTACTTGTAGTGTCCTCTCAACCTTGAGGCGAATGAGAAGGTGATTGGACATTAAAGAGGCTAATGTCATCATCACTCATGAAGTATGCATATTCACACAAACCACCTAAGCAAGGGGACCAGGGAACATTCTTGCTTTATAGACCTGTTAACCTCAAAAGAGCCCACAATTTTGTCATTAAACAGGAGCTCTGATTGGCTGCCAACGCCTAGTGTGCGTATGAGGTGACAAAGGCAAGGCCCAAGGCCCAGAGCTCCCATGACTTCTTCTATATAAGACCATTCTATTCTATCATAGGCTTTGTCGAGGTCCTGCTGCAGCAAGATTCCCTCTTGCTTGGCGAAGGATGCATACTCTATTCCTACCATTGCTGCCAAGATATTGTCATATATAGATCTCCCTTTCATAAACCCTGTTGATGGGGAGAGATGATCCTATTCAGGAGGGGGGCAAGTCTAAGAGCTATCACCTTGGAAATAATTTTGTATGCTACTGAAATCATCGTAATGGGACACCAATGTTTAAGTTGAGAGTAGCAGATCTGTTTGAGGATGGGCTTGAAAAGCCCTCTCTTAACACTTGCATCCCATGACTCTTTGGAAACAGCTTGATTGGCCATCCGTGTGACTGGGCCCTTGAGATCATCCCAAAATTCATTGAAGAATTCAGCCGTTAGTCCATCCCAACCGGGGACTTTTCATTGCCAAAAGCTTTTACTGCCATTGAACATTCCTCCTTAGAGAAGGCCTTTTCCATGCAGTTGGCTTCCTCCTAGGGAACCTTCTTTTCAACACTCCCAAGCACTATAGAGAGTAATTCAAGCACTAGGTTTATTCTTTCTTGGTGATGCTTCTAAAGAGAGGGTCTTTGAATAGGTGTGTCCCTGTAACCAGAAGCTTTTTCTCCCCTCTCAGGGATTGCCCTCCCCCTTTATCTTTCTTGAGTTGTAAGTGTAATGGCATGTGATCGGAGAGGCTTTTTGTTGAGATTACCTTCATCTCTAGCGTCGATGAAATCCAGTTGGCTTGATGAGAGCAGTAGCATTTGTCCAGTGGAGAGGCAGCGCGGGCATACTGAAGGCTTGTGTAGGTGAATCCAAGCACGCTGGTCCAGGCGCCCACTTCCCACAAGTCTATCATAGCCCATTTCTCACATAAGCTCAACCATTTAGACTTTTCTGAGCCAGCCAGTATACTAGCAAAGCCTGTTCTGTCCTTGCTTTTCTCAACTATATTGAAATCTCCAACCATCAACCACTCCCCTTCGATCGGAGTATCCTTGAGCTGCATCCACAGTTTAGCTCTATGCTTTGCATTGCAAGGGCCGTAAACATTTACTATGGTGATAGGTTGATTGTCCCAACTGATTCTAACCCCAAAGACTTGTCCGGAGGGGTGGTTTAGAACCATCTTTGGCTCCAAATCATTGTCAACAATGAACAAGACACCACTAAAACCATCACTTCCTTCCCCATAAAAGGTAAGTTTTTTTTCTACAGCCTGTTTTCTATTGCTATGAGAATCCAAATGGTGCTCTTGGATGGTCCAGCAATTGACTGCATTTCTTTCTTTACTACTTCCCAGAAGAGAGTGCCCTTCTTCCGGGTTTTTAATCCCTTCATGTTCCAAGATTGAATAGAGAGAGTATCCATCATTGCGAAAGGGGGACAAATTCTTCTGCCTCCAAGAACTCTTCGACAGAGTTCCCATTCAGGTTGTCCTCTTCCATTGGCTCCTTTTCTGCTGGAATCTGCATGGTATCCAGCTTGGAAGTGAAAAGGTCCTCTTGATTCGTCTTCCCCAAAACTTTGAATATGTTGTCATATAGGAAAGGAGGCTTTGGAAAATCCGGCAGGAGACCTTTGATTTGTCCCAAGGCCCTAGCCTGCGCTTTGAATCATTTACGTGAAATATGAGATACTTGTTGCCAACCCTCATATTTTGACCTAAGAGTTGGAGACATCATGATATTCTGGATTACTGGGGTGGCCATTCTTTGCTCAGCGGTGGATGAAAAGCGGTAGCTTTGGATAGTCTTGCCCTTACCCCGGTTGCCATGATCTTGTTTCTCCACCTCTTTATTTGAGTTGACTTTATTTTGACCACCCTCTACCTTGCCAAGATTTTCAGTAGGCTTCTTTGTTGGATCTACTGTATTTGTGCCACCTTGTGGGGTAGCCTATAATTTGCTTCTCTCCATCACGTGGTCTGTAGGCTTTAGCACCTCAGTGGGACATGCCCTCACATAATGCCCAAATTTGTTGCATTTGAAGCATGCCCTGAAGAAGGTGTTAAAGTTCAGAAGAATGATCTTTAGTCTTGCCCCAACATTGACCACCAAGTTCTTTGACTGTGGCTTTCACAGATCCCACCAGATACAGACCTTGTTTGCTGCTACACCCGAGGCTCTGGCACATGGGACAAAAAGTGGATCACCAAGCGAACCTGCGAGGTCCTTCAAGTTCTTTCTAAGCCATACGGGGAGGTTGAAAAACTCCACCCATACTGGACAGAGATCCTTGAATGCCTCGTTACATTCAACAAAGGGTCCCAAGGGAGCACGCATACCGGCGCATGATTGAAGGACAACAAGATTTTTGCCAAAACCCTCTCAACCATTGCATTGTCGTTGAATTGAATTGACACCAATCCTTTTGCTATATATTGGGTGAACATTATCGAGCTGTGCTGATTCAAGACCAGTGGGTTGCAGAGCCAGTACTGAGCTCAATTCTATTGGGAACTCTCCCCATAAACCCAAAGACCAGAGTGGAATTTGCAACCTCCACAAATTGTCTTTTCACAATGGCAGGGGGAACAACCACCATAACGGCATCTTCCACCTTGACATGCTAGGGGAGCGCCTTCTTGAGTGCTTGGAAAGCTCTATCCTCTTTGGCCACTTCAGTAGCATCCTCCTGCATCACCGAATCTTTGTTCGGCGACCTTTTGTTCAATGATAATGCATAGAGGATTGACACTAGGTCTTTTTCCACCGCTATCATCGGAGCTCGATTTTGCAAAGTTGATAGCCTTCAGAGCGTTGGGCTACTCTTTGCTTGCCACTGCTTTGGTGAAGGATGACTTAGAGGATCTCGCCATGGCGTGGTGAAAGGCCTCACCGACACCCTCCCTTCTATTCAAAACTTAAACCAAATACAAAAAGTAGGTTGCTCACACAACCAACACTTTTGCTTTGCCAAAAAGTAAATAAAATGGAAGCCTGAGAAGAAGCTTTGAAAAAACGATTATTTACTTTAGATCTTGTTGCTAAAGCAATTAGTAAATGGGCTACTCTTCTAAGTGATTATTAACTATGAGCGTGCAGCACATGAAGATGGCGATGGCGATGGCGATTGTCCTTTGCTTTAATGCCAAGCTAATCAAGCTTTGGGGTTTGACACACATGTGCCGATAAGCTCAAGCAGGGGAGCACGAACGGAGGTGAAACCCAGGTGATGCCACACTCAAGCAGTGAAGCTGAGGGTGATGCCTACAAAATGAACCTTCCTCACCCAGCGAGAGCAGTCACTCTTCACCAACCCGACAGAGCGCTCCCAAGGCCGAAACCCCTACTCACCTAGCTCACCATCGCTCTGTTTCTTCACCTAGCTCGTTGTTAAAGTTGATTTGCTTCCATTTCCTCGCAGCAACACTAGAAGGAAAAAAGTTCTTCTCACCTTCATAAAAAGGTTGGGCTAGTTGTCATCTTCTCCATTTTTCTATATGGGATGTCACTATTGATAATTAGCTATAGTTGCCTTATCATAGCTTTGGAGAATGATCTTATTTAATAATGAAGTATCGAAGATATATTTGGCACTACCTTATCCATGCATAGAGAACATTTGCACATGTTGCCATAGAGCGAAACTTTGCTTCTAATTAACTGCAACAACGTGTCAGTCACATATTAGTAACATTTAAAAGGCTATAACTTCTTTCCATTCACAAGGCTTTTAAGTCCCTTAGAGACACTTGTCTAGCACCTAAAATTGAACGACCTTCACCCTTGGGATACTAAAGCCTTTAGCAAGCCAAAAGGTATGGTTTTGAATACTTTTGAGGGATAATGGTATTTTGTATTTCCTAAGGTTTAAATTCTCAGCTTCTCTTGGTAGTCAAAGCTAAATGCTATTGGTTATGTCTATGATTCCCATGGTTCACATGAATGGATGAGATGAACATAGCTGATGTAAATATGCACACAAGTTACCTAAAAGCATCTTCTCGGATCATGCATTGACTCTACGGAGAGTCTCAAAAAATTCTTTTCCATCACCTCACACAATTCCTTTTGGTGAGTCTTTCAAATTTTATTTTTTCAAATTTGAGCTAATTTTTAAAAAACATTTCACTATTTTACTCATAATCTAAGCACGGTTCTTCCTTTTCCTCTTTCTCTCAAGTGGTAGTTTTGAATTTCAAAGTGATGATTGTAAGTCGAGACACACTTTTCATGAACATTGTCAATGTCAAGGCTTGTTGTCAAAGATAGATTTTGTACATCCAAATTCCATGGAATGTTGTCATTCCTGTCCTATGGGATGCCTCTTTCCCCTCCTTTGAAGCAAATGTAAACTTTTTTTTCTATTTTAAAGTATTTTCTGCCATTTTAAAAAAAAGACATCAATTGTAAGTTCACCACCTCTCCTTCACAAACTATTTTTGAGTTTGAGAACCTTCACGAATCACATGAATAATTTAGATTCCAATATAGCCATGGCTTGTCAACATGTGTTTTCAAGGCTATAAAAAGCAAGGGTGAAGGTTCACATTGGAATTTCGGCATTCTAAAACATTTAAACTGAAAGGAAAATCAAGTGACGGATCTATGTAAAGTTATGAAATGAAAGGACCCAAGTGTACAATTGACAAATTGAAGCTTAAAGACGACTAATATGTGACCCGCGTGTTGTTGCGGTCAAGAAAAGCATGGTTATTGGATCTCTCTCTCTCTCTCTCTCTCACACACACACACACACACACACACACACACACACACACACACACATACAAAGTCATATATAGGTAGGTGTGTGTGTATCTAGGTGCCCACATGTGAGGAGAATGAACTTGTAGTGCTCGGAATCACTCTAGAAAGATAACAATGTCTCTCTCTCTCTCTCTCTCTCTCTCTCTCTCTCTCTCTCTCTCTCTCACACACACACACACACACACACACACACACACACACACACCAATGTCCCTTTTTGGATTGTTCCTATGTTGCTAAAGTATATGTTTCTCTCTCTCTCTCTCTCTCTCTCTCTCTCTCTCTCTCTCTCTCTCTCTCACACACACACACACACACACACACATGTCTTGGGATAGATGTAAAACATCTATAGCTTCTTCAAATATGTGAAGCTAAAGTAGTCGGCGGCAATGGCTCCTAGGAGTTAAAACAACATTGCTAGCCATAGAAGATACCCAAATGCATCCAATGCTAACATGCTTTGCATCCTGCATTCCCAATTAAGGTCTTTTCGTATTCACCATTGCAAGAAAAGGACCCATTTTAACTTTTTTCTTCAATTACTACATCACCATTATAACTTGTAGCTCTCAATACGTCAGTCCCCTACAATGCTCTAATGTACATGGAAGTGCCATCGCTACTGATGGAGGGGTACGAGAGAGCATGGAGAAGAACGCGTTCCCTAAGTTTGGACAATGGAATGGGCTCCTACATCTCTCTCTCTCTCTCTCTCTCTCTCTCTCTCATACACACACACAAAGTCTGTTCGAGTTGTGTCTACAACTGCTCCCACCTAAGCCATTAGCTCTTTACTCTCTTGCTACCAGAATAAACTCCTAGTGGATCAAGCAAACCCATGCACACCTATTGCCTTGAGCATCCATCTTCTACTACCAAGCACTTCCGACCAATGGACAATGATTGTCTCTTGTTCACCTCTACATGATCATTAGTAGCTATCTCGATCAAGGTCTTGGTCTTGGTTCCGATGACCACCTCACTCTTTCTCTTTCTCTGTCTACTTGCTAGTGGCAGAGTGCTCTCTCTCTCTCTCTCTCTCTCTCTCTCTCTCTCTTTCCGTCTCTCTCTCTCTCTCTCTCTCTCTCTCTCTATATATATATATATATATATATATATATATATATATATATATATATCAACATGTCAACACCCACACACATCAACACCCACCCACACACACACACACATACACACACATAGCCTGACAATAGGTTGTCAGGCAAACAATTTTAACTATTTGCAAGTCATTGAAAAAGGATGCAATCGCATAGAATATGAACTAATTTACTCAATTTTCAAAGGCTCTTTAATGTGTCTACGGTAAGGAGGAAGACCCAATAGGGACTCAACAACTCCATTTCGGCGTTTATCCAACAGGCCATGCAAATCAACCAAAAAACAATGCGTGAAGGCCCTCTCCTTTAATTTTTCAAACCGCATTATACATAGCATAGATAATGGACTATTGAATAATAAACAAAAATCTATTATGTACCCCAATGCTCAAGAATAACCTAAGTTTAGTATAATCCCACCTAATAATTTTCTCAACTACATCAAATGCACCTTGGCGACCCTTGCCCACGTGAAATAAGGAAAGGGCTTGGAAGAGAGAGAGAGAGAGAGAGAGAGAGAGAGAGAGAGAGAGAGAGAGACCCTTTTCTGGCTACCCAATCCACTCTTTTTCGAGACCCTTTTCTGGCTACCCAATCCACTCTTTTTCTTTCTTTGCCTTGGTCTCTCTCTCTCTCTCTCTCTCTCTCTCTCTCTCTCTCAAAAAACGTAGCCCTTTTTTGACCTAGTAGACAGCAGTCCACTCTTTTGATCATAACTTCTTCATCCGAACTCCGATTTAAGTGATCTATAGCCTCAATCGAAGAGCACAAAGTCCTCTACGCATTGATGTAAAGATAGAAATTTTCAGAGTTATGGAAGGCGTTTTTGTAGCAGCATTTTCGAAGTGATCAGGTTCAACAAAATTGATTCTCATCTCCTATTTTACATACAATGTCTTCCGGCACTCGCAAGGGTTCTTATTCTTCAACAAGGTCCACAAACATTGTGGAAAATGATCCAAAATCTCCTAAGTGTGGAGATAGCAACACAACCACCCAACCAACGACATCGGAAACCATGATCATGGCGTACTTGGTATCATTGCAAGAGACCGTAAACAAACAAGGCGAAGACTTACGAGCACTTGCAATGGAGAATGGCACACTAAGGGTACTTGTGGTTGAGAATGAGAATCTCAAGAGGACACTTGAGATGCAAACAACACGTTTGATGAAACTTGAAGAGGAAGTCAAGGAATGTAAACGCTCTCTTGTGGACTTGAATGCTTTGAAGGAGCGGATGAGCAAAGTAGAGCATGACCATGTATTGAAAGAGGTTTGACACTATGAGCCCTGATGTATGCGACATGAAAAATGTATGCACAAACAAGTCTTGGGCTGATGTATGTGGTAGCAATGTGGTTTCTAATTCCTCACTCATGCAAGCTATGGTTCAAACAAAGAATGTTGAGAATGTGGATGTGGAGGAGTTGAAGGAACGGGAGCGACGTTCCAAGAACATTGTTATTCGTGGAATTCCCGAAGAGAAGTTAGAGACACCTCCTTCTCTTGCCATTGTTATTGAAGATTTCTTCAAAACCCACTTTGGCATGTCCGGAGTTATGGTCTATGGAGCACATAGAGTGGGGAAGCAAGGAGCTCCTCGCTCGGGAGAACGGTCAATTGTATGCACCATGCCGGATGAGACCAAGAGGAAGATTATCCTTGATAATAGTTGGATCTATTTGAGGGATACAAAATGTTTTGTATGTGAAGATCCCACTATTAAGCAACAAAATATGCGTCGCAAGGCATATGAGGAAAAGAATAATAAAAACAAGGAGATCTCTCATGAAGAAAATGTGCCCAAGGAGGAGGCAAGTCTCTCAAGAAAATAGGGATGCGTGACCTATGAGACCGAGTTACAATTGAAAATATGCTTTTGGAATTGTAATGGATACCCATGGAATGCGGGGGTTGGCATTGATGAACTAATAAGCAAAGCCGATGTTGTACTTCTTGTTGAAACTTGGGAGCATGATACACAAAGGATTAACGGCTTGGAGGATTACAATGTACATTCATTGATGTGGTCAAAGAATCTCAAGCAACGAAGAGGACAAGGAGGGTTAGCATGTATGGTTAAGAAAGGATTGGAAGATTTTGTATCAATTGTGAAAGATGACAAGTACAAACGTTATGTATGGCTGAAAATTATGACACCAAAAAGAGCACCCATTTTTGTAGCCGGTTGCTACATTCCTCATCATGATTCTCCCTTTTATGCTTGCATGGATAGAGATCAACCATTTTCTGATTTGGAAGAGGACATTGCTTATTTCAAAGGTGAAGGTGATGTTATTGTATTTGGGGATATGAATGCTCGCACAAAAACATTGCAACATGATACTCAACAATTTGATATGCCATAAATTTCAAGGGAGTTGGAGGAAGTTCTCTTGTATGATCGTACTTCAATGGATGAGAAAGAGCCGGATCGCTATGGAAAGTTACTTTTACACATGTGTAATAGCACGGGTATGCTCATTGCCAATGGTGTATCTTTGTGGAGTGGAACCAATGGATTTACATGTAGGAGACATAATGGGGATAGTGTGATTGACTATATGTTACTCTCTGAAGCCATCATGTATCGCATAAAGAGTTTTATGTTTGGTCAATGGACCCCGGAATCCGACCATCGCACCTTATGTATTGACCTTTCATGTGGAGAAGCAACTAAGCATGATAATCTCAGCCAAAGGAAAGAGAAGTTATCACTATGTATGGATTTCAAACGGGCACCAATGTACATTGAAATGGTTGAGCAAAAATTATGGATGACAAAGCTTCAATGTGATGCACCATTGGAAACTAAATGGGAAGCTTTCAAGAAAGCTATTTGTTCTTGTGCGGAAGAATGCTTTGCCATAAAGCATCTCCATGGTATCAACAAAGATAGATCACGCAAAAGGTGGTTTGATAAAGAATGTCAAGATGCTCGAAAGTCCTTGATAAAGCTTGATGCAACTATGGACAAAGACAACTATCAAAGTCATTTGCATACATACAAGGCATTGATTCAAAAGAAGAGAAGAAGATGGGAAGTAAAGCAACAAGAATTTCAAGTCCAAGAAAAGGCACATGCATGTGGAAGATTTTGGAGAAACTTGAGAGGCAAGTGGGTTAAGAATTTTGGTAACTTGAGTCTAGTGGATATGTACACACATTGTAGGCAATTATATGAGCAAGTAAATACTGAAAAAATGCCATTTTATGGTTCACTCCCATGTATGCCGTCTTTTTTTACTATTGAGGATGTATGCGGTGGGCTTGAAAAGTTGGCCACTCGCAAAGCGGGAGATCTTCAAGGTATCAAGCCGGAGATGATCAAATGGATGGGAGATTTTACCCATGAGTGGATGTGTGATATGTTCAACCTTGCACTTCAACATGGTATGCCTTATGATTGGAGTACTAATTGGGTTAAGCCTTTGCATAAAGGAGGGGATGTAAAGAATGTAAGCAATTACCGGACTATAATGATTGGGTCTCTTATGGCAAAGTTGTTTGGGTGCATAATGGAGATGAAATCGAGTGATTGGGCTGAAGAGAATGACAAGCGTGCAAAGGGACAAGCGGGTTTTCGTCGATGCCATAGCACCATTGGTCATCTTGTCACTCTTCGTGTTCTCATGGAGGAAAGTCGGTTGAAAGGCAAGCGATTGTATTGTTGTTTTGTGGACGTTAAGAAAGCCTTTGATATGATTCCACGTAACAATTTGTGGAGAAGGATGGAAGAACTCCAAGTGCCAAGTGAGTTTATGCTTGCGGTTTCTCGAATCTATGAGAAGGTGATTTGTCAATTGCGCATGGGAAGAGAAATTTCAGAAATTTTTGTAAGCACTATTGGGGTTAAACAAGGATGTCCATTGTCACCAACTCTCTTTGGTCTATGCATCGATCAATTGGAACAAATGATACTTGACTTTATGCAAGAAGAAGGCATTGAAGAGGTCACTATTTGCAATGCGGTAATCATGCTTTTGTTGTATGCGGATGATGTAGTGCTTCTAGCACACACTTTAGAAGATACACAAAAGCTTATGGTTGTCCTTGAGAACTTTTGCTTGCATAGTGGGCTGACTGTAAATGAATCCAAAACAAAGGTTATGCTTGTGAAAACCAACCATAAGGAGAAGCCATGCATTGTGTACAACAACGAGACACTTGAAGTTGTTGAGAGCTTTAAGTACCTTGGCCTTGAGGTTCCATCCAATCACAAGTGGCATGAATGTGCTATGCGTCATTTGGAAGCGGGAAAGAGAGCATATTATGCATTTGAGAACATGTGTAATGCGGGAAACATCAAGTGTTGGGTTCTCAAGAAGTATCTTTTTGATGCATTGGTGACACCGGTTCTTCTTTATGGAGTTGAAGTGTGGGGCAGGAGCATCTCAAAGTCTACTTGGAAAGAGTTTGAGAATGTCCAAAAGCATTTTCTTACAAACTTTCTCCAAGTTAAGACACAAACACCATATATGCTCCTACTTCTTGAGTCGGGATCTCTTCCAATTGAGGTTATGGGCATGGAAAGGGTTGTGGAGTACATGATAAAGATGCGTCAAAACCCCTCACATCGACTTCCTACAATTGCATGGGAAGCAAGCAAAAAAGTTCAAAAGACACATAAAAGCAAGATCTTGAGCACGGGATGGATGCAAGACATAAAGAAGTGGTTTGGGAGATGGGATGCATTACACTTGCTACATGATGCTTCAATTGACTCTCAAGTGAATGAAGCTTTTCTACAACGCCAATGTATTACGGCTTGGGAGAAATCCAATGGGTCACGCTTCATACATTACACCACCTATATTGCCCCCAACTACAAAACCATGTTCTTCGCTGAGAGAGGAAACCGTACTCACACTTACATGCTTGAGCCTATTCCCTTGTCCGCGATATGAACTATTGCAGCAATTCGGCTTAGCTCCCATTTACTTCGATGCGAGATAGGGCGTTGGGGCAATGGAGAAGAGTCAAATTGATTGTGCACATTATGCTCACTGCAAGTTCGAGAGTGTGAGTACCACACACTACTAGAGTGCTCAGCTTTTGATCACATCCGAACTTTCTTCTCTCACATTTTCAGCCATAACTTAGACCTACACACTTTCCTCTCCCAGCCAAAGTGTGGGCTCTCCATTGCGACTCTCATCACTACAATTTTGGAGCATCGAGAGTCACTCATTAGCCATACACATACTACATCACATGTAACTTTGGTCCCATAGGTCATATTTGACCTCCGAGGACGATAATAAAATCTCTCTCTCTCTCTCTCTCTCTCTCTCTCTCTCTCTCTCTCTCTCTCTCCAAGATTTAATTTCAATGTTAGGACCCCCACAACAATTGGAGGGAAAAGCTTCGGTTTAGTATAATCCGATCTAAAATTTTGAGATTTATCTCTAATTGCGAATGGCTTTTATCAAGGAAGAGGAAGCGTCTTGTCGAGAAGAAGAACTCAATAGAAATATAGTGTACTTGCAAAAATGTTCGGGTATGTTTTGGGTCATAGTGTGCATATGTTGTATTGGTTGGAGACCCTTGTGCAAAGGATATGCCGAGGTCTACATGTATTCTCTTTTAGTTAATTCCAATCAAGCTCTTAAGAGCTTTTAAAAGAAAAAAGACTACAAAGGTTAGAGAACATAAATTAAAGTTTAATGGATCTAAAAAGTGCAGAGAAGTTTAGTGCAAAAACCTTCAAATATAGTAAATTTTCCTCTAAAATGTTTGAAAAGAGGTATGGTATAGCCAAATGCTTGAAAAATCCTCAATTTAATGTAATCCCACATGCAGATTTTGAAATTTATCTATAAATTATAGATTTGAAGGTGAGGAAACCTACAAAGTATAGAGAAATTGAGTGTAAAAGCCTTCAAATATCATCAAGTTGCCCCTAAAATTTCCCATATGCAAGTTTTCTAAGTTTTCAAGAGAAGGAGAAAGCAGTATCCCTCAACATGATTTAAGGTGGGTCCTTGGGATACTTAAGCCTTTAGTAGGCCAAAAAGTATGGCCTTGAATACTTTTGAGGGCTAATGGTGATCTGCATTTCCTAAGGTTATTATGTATCAGCTTCTCTTGGTAATCAAAGCTAAATGCTATTGGTATGATTGTAAGTTGAGACACATTTTCACGAACATTGTCAATGTCAAGGTTTGTTGTGAAAGATAGATTTTGTACATCCAAATTCCATGGACTGTTCTCATTCATGTCTTATGGGATGCCTCTTTCCCCTCCTTCCAAGAAAATGTAACCTTTTTTTCCATTTTAGAGTACTTTTTGTCATTAAAAAAAAAAGACATCGATTGTAAGTTCACCACCTCTCCTTCACAAACTATTTATCAATTTGAGAACCTTCACGAATCACATGAATCATTTAGATTCCAATATAGCCATAGCTTGTCAACATGTGTTTTCAAGGCTATAAAAAGCAAGGGTGAAGGTTCGCATTGGAATTTCGGCATTCTAAAACATTTAAACTGAAAGGAAAATCAAGTGACGGATCTATGTAAAGTTATGAAATTAGAGGACCGAAGTGTACAATTGACAAATTGAAACTTAAAGAAGACTAATATGTGACTCGCGCGTTGCTGGGGTGCAAGAAAGCATGGTTATTGATCTCTCTCTCTCTCTCTCTCACACACACACACACACACACACACACACACACACACACACACACGAAGTTATATACAGGTAGGTGTGTGTGTATCTAGGTGCCCACATGTGAGGAGAATGAAACTGTAGTGCTTGGAATCACTCTAAGAAGATAACAATGTCTCTCTCTCTCTCTCTCTCTCTCACACACACACACACACACACAGAGAGACCAATTTCCTTTTTGGGTTGTTTCCATGTTGTTTAAAATTTTGCTCTCTCTCTCTCTCTCTCTCTCTCTCACACACACACACACACACACACACACACACACACACACACACACACATGCCTTGGGATAGATGTAAAACATCTATAGATTCTCCAGATATGTGAAGCTAAAGTAGTCAGCGACAATGGCTCCTAGGAGTTAAAACAACATTGCTAGCCATAGAAGATACCCAAATGCATCCAATGCTAAGATGCTCTGCATCCTTCATTCCCAATTATGGTCTTTTCGTATTCACCATTGCAAGAAAAGGACCCATTTTAACTTTTTGCTTCAATTACTACATCACCATCATAACTTGCAGATAAATATCTCTCAATACGTCAGTCCCCTACAACGCTCTAATGTACATGGAAGTGCCATTGCTATTGATGGAGGGGTGAGAGAGAGCATGGAGAAGAATGTGTTCCCTAAGTTTGGACAATGGAATGGGCTCCTACATCTCTCTCTCTCTCTCTCTCATACACACACAGACACACACACACACACACACACACACACACACACACACACACACACACACACACAGTCTGTTCGAGTTGTGTCTACAACTGCTCCCACCTAAGCCATTAACTCTTTACTCTCTTGCTACCAGAATAAACTCCTAGTGGATCAAGCAAACCCATGCACACCTATTGCCTTGAGCATCCATCTTCTACTACCAAGCACTTCCCACCAATGGACAATGATTGTCTCTTGTTCGCCTCTACATGATCATTAGTAGCTATCTCGATCAAGGTCTTGGTCTTGGTTCTGATGACCCACCTCACTCTTTCTCTTTCTCTGTCTACTTGCTAGTGGCAGAGTGCTCTCTCTCTCTCTCTCTCTCTCTCTATATATATATATATATATATATATATATATATATATATATATATATATATCAACACATCAACACCCACACACCCACACACCCACACATAGCCTGACAATAGGTTGTCACGCAAACAATTTTGACTATTTGCAAGTCATTGAAAAAGGATGCACTGGCATAGAATATGAACTAATTTACTCAATTTTCAAAGGCTCTTGAATGTGTCTATGGTAAGGAGGACGACCCAACAAGGACTCAACAACTCCATTTCGGTGTTGATCCAACAGGCCATGCAAATCAACCAAAAAACAACGCGTGGAGGCCCTCTCCTTTAATTTTTCAAACCACATTATACAGAGCATAGATAATGGACTATTGAATAATAACAAAAATCTATTATGTATCCCAGTGCTCAAGAATAACCTAAGTTTAGTATAATCCCACGTAATAATTTTGTCAACTACATTTAATGCACCTTGGAGGCCCTTGCCCACGTGACATAAGGAAAGGGCTTGGAAGGTGGAAAGAGAGAGAGAGAGAGAGAGAGAGAGAGAGAGAGAGAGAGAGTGGATTGGGTAGCCAGAAAGAGTGGCTTGGAAGGTGGAGAGAGAGAGAGAGAGAGAGAGAGAGAGAGAGAGAGAGAAAGAGTGGATTGAGTGGCTTGGAAGGTGGAAAGAGAGAGAGAGAGAGACCCTTTTCTGGCTACCCAATCCACTCTCTCTCTCTCTCTCTCTCTCTCTCTCTCTCTCTCTCTCTCCATCCATAGGAAGAGCCACACACCCGTAAGATTTAATTTCAATGTTAGGACACCCACAACAATTGGAGGAAAAAGCTTAGGTTTAGTATAATCCGATCTAAAATTTTGAGATTTATCTCTAATTGCGAATGGCTTTTATCAAGCAAGAGGAAACGTTTTGTCGAGAAGAAGAATTCGATAGAAATATAGTGTACTTGCAAAAATATTCGGGTATGTTTTGGGTCATAGTGTGCATATGTTATATTGGTTGGAGACCCCTGTGCAAAGGATATGCCGAGGTCTGCATGTATTCTTTTTTAGTTAATTCCAATCAAGCTCTTAAGAGCTTTTTAAAAAAAAAAGACTACAAAAGTTAGAGAACATAAATTAAAGTTTAATGGATCTAAAAAGTATAGTAAATTCTTAATTTTAGTGTAATATAGTAAATTTTCCTCTCAAATGTTTGAAAAGAGATATGATATAGCCAAATGCTTGAAAAATTCTTAATTTTAGTGTAATCTCACATGCAAATTTTGAAATTTATCTTTAAATTATAGATTTGAAGGTGAGAAACCTACAAAGTATAAAAAAGTTGAGTATAAAAGCCTTAAAATATAATCAAGTTGCCCTAAACTTTCTCTTATGCAAGTTTTTTAAGTTTTCGGGAGAATGCAGTATGCCTCAACATGATTTAGGGATACTACCGCCTTTAGAGGCCAAAAAGTATGGCCTTGAATACTTTTGAGGGCTAACGGTGATGTGCATTTCCTAAGGTTATTATGTCTCAGCTTCTCTTGGTAGTCATGTGTGTGATTCACATGAATGGATGAGATGAACATAGCTGATGTAAATATGCACACAAGTTACCTAAAAGCATCTTCTTGGATCGTCAATTGAGTCTATTGAGAGTCTGAAAAAATCTTTTCCATTACCTTACACAATTCCTTTTGATGAGTGTTCGGAAAAAATGTGTCTGAGATTAATATTGTGTCGTTTTCAATTCCAAAATGCCCGTTCAGGGCAAAGGGGAAAGGAGAAATTCCACCCCAAACTAGAGAAAAATAACTTAATTTTTTAAAATTTCCTCCTTGCAAATTCAAGAAAGGGAATTTTGTGGGGGAGGGAATCCGGCTCCCCCCTGCCACATGGCATTATTTCCTTGCTCAAGCCAGTGTGCCTTGCAACGTGCGAACGAGAGCAGGCCGGTGACAGGCTCATGCCTTGAGTGCGAACCAGAGACACACACTCACACACACACACACACACACACACACACACACACACTGAGCGAACGCAAAGAGAGAGAAACAAAGCGAGAGAGTGAAAGAGCCAGGCTGAGGCCGTCGACAGTGCCCTCTGAGACAGAACAATAGAGAGAGTTCCGGCTTGAGGCTCTAAGCACTGCACAGAATACAGAGAGAGCGGCGAGATATCCAAGAGCTACGTGCTCAGGCCCTGAGTGCGTGCGTGCACGAGAGAGAGAGAGAGAGAGAGAGAGAGAGTCCGGTGAATAGCGAACCTCAGGAGTTAGATCTATGCTCGAAAAAAACCTAGGCTTAGTGTAATACCACCTACAAAATTGATGGTAGGTAATGAAAACTATAAAATTTAAAGAAATTTAATGTACTTTAGTGTAAAAACCTTCAAATTTAGTCATTTTACCTCTAAACTTTCTCATATGTAGGTTTGCCAAGCTTTTGGAAAAAAGTTTTTTTTAAGAGCACAAGTCAAGATGCGAACACAAAGAGGGATAATGAGAGAGAGTCAACAGCGGTTCCCTAGGTTTATGCGAGTTGTGTACGAATGTCGAGAGCGAGGGAGAAAAAACTTGAAGAAGAGAGAGAGAGAGAGAGAGAGAGAGAGAGAGAGAGATGTACGGGTCGGGCCAAGCGTGCGGCCTCAGGCCTAGACAGTGTTCGAGAAAAATGTGTCTCAGCTTAATATCGTGTTGTTTTCAATTCCAAAAATGCATGTTCAAGGCAAAGGGAAAAGGAGAAATTCCACCCCAAGATAGAGAAAAATAACCTAATTTTTTAAAATTTCCTCTTCGTAAATTCAAGAAAGGGAATTTTGTATGTTTAGGAGAATGCTTTTTCTTTTTTGAATTTCCTCTTAGCAAATTCAAGAAAGAGAATTTTGTATGTTTGGAAAAACTGTTTTTCTCGAACACTAGGCTCGGGCAAGGGGAAAAGGAGAAACTCCATCCCGAAATAGAGAAAAGTAGTGAAAAAATTTGAGAAAAGAACCTAATTGCTTAAAATTTCCTCTTTGCAAATTCAACAAAGGGAATTTTCGATGTTTAGGAAAATGGTTTTGCTTGAATATTGGGCCCGGGCAATGGGAAAAGGAGAAATTCCACCCCCAAATAGAGATTAATAACCTAATCTTTTAAAATTTCCCCTTTGCAAATCAAGAAAGGGAATTTTGTATGTTTGGAAAAATGGTTTTTCTTTTTTTAAATTTCCTCTTCGCAAATTCAAGAAAGGAAATTTTGTATGTTTGGAAAAATGGTTTTTCTTGAACACTGTGCCCGAACAAAGGGAAAGGGAGAAATTCCACAACAAAATGGAGAAAAATAGTGACGGAACGGGACAATTACATGGCCTCATGCTCGGGCAGTGTTCGGGAAAAATGTGTTTCAGCGTAATATCGTGTCGTTTGCAATTCCAAAAATGCATGTTGAGGGCAAGGGGAAAAGGAGAAATTCCTGCCCAAACTAGAGAAAAATAACCTAATTTTTTAAATTTCCATTTTGTATGTATGGAAAAATGGTTTTCCTCGAACATTAGGCCCGGGCAAGGGGAAAAGGAGAAATTCCATCCCAAAATAGAAAAAAATAGTGTAAAATTTCCTCTTCGCAAATTCAAGAAAGGGAATTTGAATGGTTGGGAAAATGGTTTTCCTCAAACACTTGGCCTGGGCAAGGGGAAAAGGATAAATTCCACCTCAAAATAGAGAAAAATAGTATAAAAGTTTCAAAAAATAACATTATTTTTTTTAAAAAAATCTTTGCAAATTCAAGAAAGGGATTTTTGTTTGTTTGGAAAAATGGTAACATTGGGCTAGGGAAAGGGGAAAAATTGAAATTCAACCCCAAAATAGAGAAAAATAGTGACGGGTCAAGACAATCCCGCGGCCTCAGGCACGGGCAGTGTTTGGAAAAAATGTGTCTGAGCTTAATATCGTGTCGTTTTCAATTCCAAAATGCCTGTTGAGGGCAAGGGGGAAAGGAGAAATTCCACCCCAAAATAGAGAAAAATAACCTAATTTTTTAAAATTTCCTCTTTGCAAATTCAAGAAAGGGAATTTTGTATGTTTGGCGAAATGGTTTTTCTCAAACATTGGGCCCGGGCAAGGGGAAAAGGAGAAATTCCAAACCAAAATAGAGAAAAATCTATACTATTATAAAGGGGGAGGGACCCCCTCCCCCCCCTTCTCCCCTACACGTCGTTACCTCTGTGTGTGTGTGTGTGTGTGTGTGTGTGTGTGTGTGTGTGTGTGTGTGTCGATGACCCTCGTAGTCGTGGGCGTCTGGATCTCCCAAGCTCAGTGGCCCTGTCAGTTAGTGTACCTATGGTACAGGTGGACTCTAAAGTCTACTGTGATTCATGCTCATTTGAATGCCGGGTATGCATTGTGAAAGAAATCAGTGATCTCCCTCTATGAGTGTCTCCTTCTGTATGGTCTCCTCAAGTGGCTCTCCCTATGTTTGCGAACTCCAATAAAAATAGCCCAAGGCATGTATGATTCTGGTATCTCATAACTTTGGCCAGTGGTCTTAAACCCTCTCTGAATAGGCAGTGGAAGCAAGGGGTTTGAGGGTAAGAGGGACCATGCCGCCACCGAAGGTGGCACCGTTTTACTAGTCCCACCTAATGATTTTCTCAACTACAACTAATGCACCTTGGAGGCCCTTGCCCACGTGACATAAGGAAAGGGCTTGGAAGGGGGAGAGAGAGAGAGAGAAAGAGAGAGAGAGAGAGAGAGAGAAAGGCAAAGAAAGAAAGCGAGTGGATTGGGTAGCCAAAAAAGGGTCTCTCTCTCTCTCTCTCTCTCTCTCTCTCTCTCTCTCTCCATAGGAAGGGCCACACACCCGTAAGATTTAATTTGAATGCTAGGACACCCACAATAATTGGAGGGAAAAACTTAGGTTGAGTATAATCCGATCTAAAATTTTGAGATTTATCTCTAATTGCGAATGGCTTTTATCAAGCAAGAGGAAGCATCTTGTCAAGAAGAAGAACTCAATAGAAATATAGTGTACTTGCAAAAATGTTCGGGTATGTTTTGGGTCACAGTGTGCATATGTTGTATTGGTTAGAGACCCCTTTGCAAAGGATATGCCGAGGTCTCCATGTATTCTTTTTTAGTTAATTCCAATCAAGCTCCTAAGATCTTTTTTTAATAAAATAAACTTAAAAGGTTAGAGAACATAAATTAAGGTTTAGAGGATCTACAAAGTGCGAAGAAGTTTAGTGCAAAAACCTTCAAATATAGTAAATTTTCCTCTAAAATGTTCGAAAAGAGATATGGTATAGCCAAATGCTTGAAAAATCCTCAATTTAATGTAATCCCACATGCAGATTTTGAAATTTATCTCTAAATTATAGATTTGAAGGTGAGGAAACCTACAGAGTATAGAGAAATTAAGTGTAAAAGCCTTCAAATATAATCAAGTTGCCCCTAAAATTTCCCATATGCAAGTTTTCTAAGTTTCAAGAGAAGGAGAAAGCAGTATCCCTCAACATGATTTAAGGTGGGTCCTTGGGATACTAAAGCCTTTAGTAGGCCAAAAAGTATGGCCTTGAATACTTTTGAGGGCTAATGGCGATCTGCATTTCCTAAGGTTATTATGTATCAGCTTCTCTTGGTAATCAAAGCTAAATGCTATTGGTCATGTCTGTGATTCACATGGTTCACATGAATGGATGAGATGAACATAGCTGATGTAAATATGCACACAAGTTACCTAAAAGCATCTTCTTGGATCATGCATTGAGTCGATTGAGAGTCTGAGAAAATTATTTTCCATCACCTTACACAATTCCTTTTGGTGAGTCTTCCAAATTTTACTTTTCAAAATTGAGTTAATTTTTAAAAACATTTCACTATTTTTCACATAATCTAAGCCCGGTTCTTCCTTTTCCTCTTTCTCTCAAGTGGTAGTTTTGAATTGCAGAGCTATGATTGTAAGTTGAGACACACTTTTCACGAACATTGTCAATGTCAAGGCTTGTTGTGAAAGATAGATTTTGTACATCCAAATTCCATGGACTGTTCTCATTCATGTCTTATGGGATGCCTCTTCCCCCTCCTTCCAAGAAAATGTAACCTTTTTTTCCATTTTAGAGTACTTTCTGTCATTAAAAAAAAAAGACATCGATTGTAAGTTCACCACCTCTCCTTCACAAACTATTTATCAATTTGAGAACCTTCACGAATCACATGAATCATTTAGATTCCAATATAGCCATAGCTTGTCAACATGTTTTCATGGCTATAAAAAGCAAGGGTGAAGGTTCGCATTGGAATTTCGGCATTCTAAAACATTTAAACTGAAAGGAAAATCAAGTGACGGATCTATGTAAAGTTATGAAATGAGAGGACCCAAGTGTACAATTGACAAATTGAAGCTTAAAGAAGACTAATATATGACCCGTGCGTTGCTGCAGCCAAGAAAAGCATGGTTATTGGATCTCTCTCTCTCTCTCTCTCTCTCTCTCGCACTCTCTCTCTCTCTCTCTCACACACACACACACACACACACGAAGTCATATATAGGTAGGTGTGTGTGTATCTAGGTGCCCACATGTGAGGAGAATAAAATTGTAGTGCTTGGAATCACTCTAGGAAGATATCTCTCTCTCTCTCTCTCTCTCTCTCTCTCTCACACACACACACACACACACACACACACACACACACACACACACGCACGCACGCACGCACGCATGCGCGCGTGCGCACACACACACACACACACACCCACACACACACACACACCAATGTCCCTTTTTGGATTGTTCCTATGTTGTTTAAAATTATGTTCTCTCTCTCTCTCTCACACTCACACACACACACACACACACACATGCCTTGGGATAGATGTAAAACATCTATTGATTCTCCAAATATGTGAAGCTAAAGTAGTCAACGGAAATGGCTCCTAGGAGTTAAAACCAGATACCCAAATGCATCCAATCCTAAGATGCTCTGCATCCTGCATTCCCAATTAAGGTCTTTTCGTATTCACCATTGCAAGAAAAGGACCCATTTTAACTTTTTGCTTCAATTACTACATCACCATCATAACTTGCAGATAAATATCTCTCAATATGTCAGTCCCCTACAATGCTCTAATGTACATGGAAGTGCCATCGCTACTGATGGAGGGGTGAGAGAGAGCATGGAGAAGAATGCGTCTTTTAAGTTTGGACAATGGAATGGGCTCCTACATCTCTCTCTCTCTCTCTCTCTCTCTCTCTCATACACACACACACACACACACAGTCTGTTCGAGTTGTGGATACAACTTCTCCCACCTAAGCCATTAGCTCTTTACTCTCTTGCTACCAGAATAGACTCCTAGTGGATCAAGCAAACCCATGCACACCTATTGCCTTGAATCCATCTTCTACTACCAAGCACTTCCCACCAATGGACAATGACTATCCCTTGTTCGCCTGTACATGATCATTAGTAGCTATCTCGATCAAGGTCTTGGTCTTGGTCCCGATGACCCACCTCACTCTTTCTCTTTCTCTGTCTACTTGCTAGTGACAGAGTGCTCTCTCTCTCTCTCTCTCTCTCTCTCTCTCTCTCTCTCTATATATATATATATATATATATATCACACACACACATCAACACCCACACACACACACATAGGCTGACAGTAGGTTGTCAGGCAAACAATCTTGACTATTTGCAAGTCATTGAAACAGGATGGAATCGCATAGAATCTGAACTAATTTACTCAATTTTCAAAGGCTCTTAAATGTGTCTATGGTAAGGAGGATGACCCAACAGGGAGTCAACAACCCCATTTCGGTGTTGATCCAATAGGCCATGCAAATCAACCAAAAAACAACGCGTGGAGGCCCTCTCCTTTAATTTTTCAAACCCCATTATACAGAGCATAGATAATGGAATATTGAATAATAACAAAATTCTATAATGTACCACAGTGCTCAAGAATAACCTAAGTTTAGTATAGTCTATACTAAGGATAATGGGGGAGGGAATTCCGGCTCCCCCTTGCCACATGGCATTATTTCCTTGCCTAGGCCAGTGTGCCCTGCAACGTGCGAACGAGAGCGGGCTGGTGACAGGCTCAGGCCTTGAGTGAGAACCAGAGAGAGAGAGAGAGAGAGAGAGAGAGAGAGAGAGAGAGAGAGAGAGAGAGAGAGAGAGAGAGAGAGAGAGAGAGTGAACGCAAAGAGAGAGAAACAGAGCGAGAGAGTGAAAGAGCCAGGCTGAGGCCGTTGTGCGCATCTATCGCATGTGTCAATGCAAGGAACTTGCCAATACACTGTGTGCAAGCCACAAATGGCTCCAAGCACACAACTAGCATAAACTAGTAAGCTCAAAAATGACGATGGTGTGTCACTTACCGCTCTACGCTTCCTGTCATGGAGGATTCCTTGCCATGAAGAAGAAGGAGCCGCTGCTGCGCAACGCTCAACCGCTTCACCACCATGGTGCTGTCGTCGCAATGCTCGATCACACGCTCTCTCTCTCAGGCATACACACACACACACAAGGAGATGGAGAAGAAGAAGATGGAGATGGAGCAAGAGCATTCTTCAATTACACACACGAAAGTATGGAGTGAGTATTAGGTTTAGTTGACTTTTATATGAGCTCGCCCCATTCACACTTGGGTGCCCCGTCTTAGCGATCACTCTTACCCTTTTTCTATTGGACCGACAAGCCCGGTACCTTGACTTTACCAAATAAATAATACGGCCTCCGTCTTAGGTGATAGGAATGTGCGTGAGGGTTAACATGCCCCCCTTCCTGATGTAGATTCCGTCCTCGGAAGCTATTGAGTTGAAGCTCGCTCGTCGAGGTGGGAGAGCATTTGAGATGAATGTCCTTAGCCTTCTTCAATCACTGCAAAATCAACAACATTGGCACAATAATTGCATTCTCATATACATTTTAAAATCATATGCAGTTGTAGGCAGACAATTTGATTGGTAACAAAATTTTAAACCATTTGTCAGCAATAAACATTAAATTGCAATATAATCAACCCATAAACAGTTGTAAAGGTGGAAAATTAAACAAGTTCGGGGTCGCTAATTTACCGATCGAAAGGCACTAAAGGTCGACTATTAATACCATGGGTAAGCTTCTGAATTTTCTTTGGTCAATTAAGTTGTTTAATCGCTAGAGCCATGTATTTCATGTCCGAGGGCTGACTAGAGTCTATACTTAGAAGGCCTTGTAGTTAAGCTACGATAAAAGGAATTGTCATGAAATCATCGCCTAACTTGTTTCCTTTTCTTTGACCCCCCAAAGTCTTTTCACATTGTTCCAATTTTGATGTGTGTGCTTATTTTGTATTCCTTGGGTTTTTTGATTTTCAAGGAAAAGCGCCCACACTGGGAACCTCTAGGGCTCTAGTACCATAGGTGATACATGTGAGTGAAGTACCTAATCAAGCTGAGATTTCTCTTCCAGCTTAAGATTTTACATTGTGGCACTTTGATTTTTTTTTTTGTTAGTTTTCAGCATTTTAATTTTGTAACTTTGGGGGGGTCATATAACACTGTTACACCTCCCCAAACTCATCACACTAGTAAACTCCCTTTAGAATACTTAAGCTAAATGTTAATAGGGACTAAGCCCACTAGAAAGCCCTAGTAAATTTCACACAATGCTGCTTAAATCGGATTAAGAACCTAAGTAACCATTGATTATTAGGAAGTCATTCCCCATGGTATTAAGAGAATATCTCTAACACCAAGCTTGGTCAAACTAGCTTAGTCGGACTGCTTGATTTTTAAACCTAGACAAGCGACTACGACAAAAATTACATTGAATTTAATGCTTGATACTAAGCAAATGCGTTGGATATTATGCTACCAATCACAAGTAAAGCAGACAAACATGGATGCAAAAAGATAAGGGGAAATGCTAATGGACAAGAAACACCTGTTTGTATTGATGGTCGCACTTGATTTGAAGTGTGAACGAGAGAAAGGTTCCATGAAGGTCCAAATCCTAACAACAGCAACACGTTCCTGTACACACTATGAAATACAAAGAATACCTCTAGGAGGCACAACATTGGGAAAAGGTACCAACACTTATTGAACACAATTAAAAAACATAAGGAATCCTAACCTAATTATTTGCACCCCCCCTAGAGAGTCAAGGGAACAGGATATTGTAGAGATTGGGGGGAAACCCTAAGGCTAAACTCCTATCCTCATCGTTGAGAAAAACAAATTCATCATCCATGAGACCATATGTGCCATCCGTGTACTCATGTGAATCTTCTTCTCCATCAGAGGCACCCATGTTTACTAAGAAGGTCACTAGACGCCTATAGTCATCTTGGTCAAAAGGGTACGCTTGTGCAATGGAAGCAACATTCTCTACTAAGTATGGATCAGTCGTGGTCAAGAGACGTATCAGCCATTCTAACTCCTCAAAATTCCTCTCACATGCTAGCATACCTACCAAATCCCATTCACAGGCAAGCACCGGAAAGACCATGTAAAACATTTGTGAAAAGTAACGAGGGTACCTCTCACCCAAGGCAAAAATGGATGACTCTAGCATGACGTATCAGCCAATCTAACTCCTCAAAATTCCTCTCACATGCTAGCATACCTACCAAATCCCATTCACAGGCAAGCACCGGAAAGACCATGTGAAACATTTGTGAAAAGTAACGAGGGTACCTCTCACCCAAGGAAAAAGTGGATGACTCTAGCATACCAGCCACATCTGTACACGCAAATAGATGACGGTTAGAGTGCAAATATTACAAGGGTCGTGTTCTTATGCATAATGTGTTTTTGTGATTTTGTGTTATGACTCTTGCTCTTTTATTATCTTGTTTTTGTGAGTATAAGGATAATATATACATTCCCTTATATTGGAGATTGAGAGGTCAGGGAGGAAGGTTGAGGGGAAGCAAGTGAATGAAGGATGTCAACAAACACTCCCCCCTTCCTTGGGTAGATCATACCTTTTGGAATGATGTCGTCACCTTTTGAAACCAATTGTTCCAAGTTGTTATGGGTGAAGGCTTTACCCAATAGTTTTCGACCGCCCTATGTGTTTCATCTAGTTGCAAGGGTGGAAAGGTACTCTCTCATGATTTTATTTGCAACGTTGTTGTAGGTTGTGAACTTACAACGGGAGGTGCAAACTCTTTCTTGCTTGTATGGATATGTACAATGGTAGGTGGAGGTTGTGTCAAAGCTTCTATTTACATATAGGAATTACATGAAGAGCAAGAAGCTTCATTTGATTTCCCTGTTCCTGAGCTAGGTGGAACAAATCGTTCTTTCTTTGGTACCCAAACTAACTCTGGAGCAGGTATGTAGCATTCTGTGATTTTTTCCTTTTGCGATCTTCAATCTGTTTTGGAGCCACAGGATTGAGCTCACATGGGCCCGGTGACAAGTAAGAGCACAATTTACATTTTGACACCCAGATTTGATCATTTCCTTTATAGTAGCCTTGGGACTCCAATAGTTTTTTAGGAATCCAACACAACGTTTCTTTATATTTCTTGGGGCAAATAGGACGTCTCTTACCAGGCTCTTGTCTTTTAGCACTGGCTATGGTCGCTAAAGAAGCTTTAGGGACCCACTTGTATGTTTTCTTTGTTATATTGGGATGGGTCTTGTGTGTCTCAAGCTTTATTTCCACTACATCAGTTGAAGCTCTAGAGAGTTGGGCTATGGGGACATATGGTTCAACCTCTTGGACATGCAATGTTTTGGGTTTTATTTCCTTAAGAGGCAATATCTCAGGGACTATGGCTTGAGTGGCAGGTCTAAGAGTTGGTTTCTGTTTTGTGACACCCCCTGTCCCCCAATCAATAGTGCATTTGATGGCTATCATCCACGTGCATCCTAGGTTTATATTACCCTCCATAGTTCCAACAGGCATGACCAAAAAGTCTTGAGCTACAACCCCATTGTCATAACTGACAGAAGTGTGTCAGATTCCAAAAACCGTAGTTTTTATCTTGTTGACACCCCTGACTTGGATAATACTCTCAGATAGAGGTGGCTTCCCTAACTGACACCACACCCCATATGAGAGTAGATTATATTTAGCACCCATGTCCAATAAGGCTTATATAGCACTTTTCCATAGGTGTTATTTAGCTCAATAGGGTATCGTAGAGGTGTGTCAGAGTCTAACCAATCCTCGTCGGTTTCAACGTGGAATGCATGTGTAACTCCAAGGTTAGCCTCATGTTTTTGTCTTATGCATTGTTGTCGCTCCTTAGCCTCAACTTGAGCTTGTATCTTCTTCAATTTTGTTTGTGCCTTGGCTACCTTTTTTGTATGGATGGCATGTAGTTCCTCTTGGCTTAAAGGATCGTAATATCTTTTAAATTTTCTCCCATTGAGGAATCCAATGGTTTCAACTCCATCAAGAGTCTCCACACAAATAGTTCCTTGTGGGGTGATCTCACATACTCTATATGGTCCTTTTCTCGCATATTTCAACTTTTTCTTTTTGTTACACACTCCATACATAAGGATTTTATCACCAACATTGATATCTTTGTTTTTTAGATGACGGTCAAAGCATTTCTTCCTCCTATCTTTCTCCACACGTGCATTTTGCATAGATATTTGCCTCTCTTCATCTAGCCTTTCAAGGATATATAATTGCTCAACTAAGGGGTTACTATCCCAACCTTCTTGAGAAGCTACTTGAAGACTAGGAACAGCAAACTCCCATGGCATAACCGCTTCTTGGCCATACACCATCTTAAACGGTGTGCAATTAATGACAACTTTGTACGCAGTACGATAAGCCCATAGAGCTGATGTAAGCTTTAAATCCCAATCTGTACGATGAGATTCCACCGTTCTCATCGAGCTAGAGATTAAGTTCTTGTTGGTGCTCTCAGCTTGGCCATTTGCTTGTGGATAATAAGGTGTGGACTTATGGTGAGCTATCATAAAGTTGGTAGTGAGTTCTTTTATTACTCCATTTATAAAATGAGTACCATTGTCACTCACAATCTCAAAGGGACAACCAAATCTTGTAATAATGTTCTTAAAGAGAAACTTGGCAGTTGACCTTGCATCGGCCTTACGTATCGCCCTGGCTTCCTCCCACTTTGTCACATAGTCACTGGCAATGATAATATATCGAGATTGGGTGCTACAAGCTGTCGGACTAGTTGGGACTACAAAGTCCAAACCCCATTTTTCAAATGGTTGAGTCACTTTCATAGGATGTAAGGGCATCTTATCCTTTCATTGTGTGATCTTGTAACATTGGCATTCATCACATCCTTTTGTAAAAAGTGATGCATCCTTGAATAAGGTAGGCCACCAATAGCCTGATTGCAGCACCTTTCTAGTTGTTAGTTTCCCTGAGAAATGTCCTCCGGCTATACCCATGTGGGCTTCTTGCAGTATGTATAAATACTCATCCTCACGAGCACAACGTCTAAGAATATCATCCTTCCCTAACCTGTAGAGAGTTCCTGCAATGAGAGAGTAAGGTTCACATTCTTTTAACAGTTTTTGAGCTATGTCCTTACGAAGCTCTTTGGGTGGAAAACCATTAACTAGAAAGTTCACAATCTTCTCACTCCATTCAGGTATGGTTTCGACTAGGAATAGAGAAGTATCGGGCAACTCATCCTTGATTCCAGTAGGGGCTTCACCATTGGGTATACGAGACAAATGATCCACCCGACATGTCTTTTACTAGGTCTCACCACAACGGTAAAATCAAACTCAAGGAGAATTAACAACCATCGCGTAATTCTCTCCGTGGAACAAGGTTTATTTACTAGATACAACAAGGCTTGATGATCAACATAAAAACAAACTTGTTGGCCAGAAGGTAGTAGCAAAATTTCTTCACTGCATAAATCATACCTAAACCTTCTCGCTCTGTAGTGGTGTAGTTTCTCTTGGCATCATTCAATTGACGACTTGAAAAGCTAATAGGGTAGTCCAGTTTATGTTCCCCTGGTTGAGCTAGAACACACCCAATAGCAAAGTTCGATGCATCAATATGCACATGGAAAATTACATTCCATTCGGACACTCGTAGAATAGGAATTCTAGTCAAGGTCTTTTTCAATGACTCATAAGCATGGTCACACTCCACGATCCATTGGAACTCAATAACAAGTTTGTACAAAGGATGAGCTATCTTGGCAAAGTTTAAAATAAACTGTCGGTAATAACCAACATGGCTCATGAACCTTTGAACTCCTTTATAGTTTGTAGGTGGTGGCAATTCAGCAATGGCTTTGATTTGGCTCTCATATGTGGAGATCCCATTTTTGGACACTATATGCCCTAAAATGACTCCATGTTTAACCCAAAATTGGCATTTGAAAGGGTTTAAGGAGATGCAATATAATCCGCACTTCTCAAACACTTTTCATAAGCATGATAGATGTTCTTTCCAAGAGGAATAAACACAAAGGTCATCTAAGAAAGCTTCCCAAAACTCCCTCAAATATTCTCTAAAAGCAGTGTTTATTAATCTTTGAAAAGTAGTAGGGGCATTGGTTAAGCCAAAAGCCATAACACAAAATGCAAACACTCTAAATTTGGTTATAAAGGTTGTTTTAGCTTGGTCTCCAGCGCAATTGTGATTTGATTGTAGCCAGAGTACCCATCTAAAAAGCTATAAGCTTCCTTCCATGCAACTCTTTCAAGCACATGTTCTGAATATGGCAAGGGGTAATGGTCCCTCCTAGTGGCGGAATTGACCTTCTTGAGATCCACGCACACTCTGAGTTTCCCATTATTTTTTGGCACAATCACTATTGGAGACACCCATTCTGAGTGCTCAATAGGGTATATGAATCCGCATTTCACAAGCTTTTCAATCTCTTCTTGAACAATTTTTGCATATTTAGGATTCATTGGGTAGGGTCGTTGCTGAACTAGTTTAGCCATGCTATTCATGGGAATTGTGTGTTGCACCATGGAAGGTGGAACACCTTTCATATCATGATATGTCCAGGCAAATATATCCTTGAATTCCTTGAGAAGTTCTTTAAGTACACACTCCTCAGTCTCTGTTAGATCTTGGGCAATGAAAATGGGTTTGGACTCTTCTCCTGGGTCTGCTAACTCTATTTCCTTAACTATTGTTGGACCATCATAGACTCCATTGCTTCCATCGATAGGTTTTCTTTGAGTCTTTGTATACACAACCTTACATTCCTCTGTAGGATTTGGATAAGTTCGTATCTTCTTCTTGGATCCCTGCCATTGTGGCTCATGAAAATCTTCCTTGTTGGTTTCTATCTTAGTGGTTGTTTTGGTTTCCATGGTTTCACCTGAATCAGAATCCTCTTCAGCGGCGTTCATATATACGAGGTCGTCACCAGTCCCTTTGTTGGTCTTTGAACTGGGGTTTGGCTTCGCTGCTTTTTGAGATCTCTTCCTTCGTGTTTTCTTCTTTTTCTGAGATTGGGCAATTGATGCTGCGCCTCTTTCCTTAGAAATATAATTTTGTTTTTGGAGCATCGATCGTGTGAGTATGTTTACTAGTACCACAGGTGTACTCTGTGATGGCTCCTTGGTAACCTCAATCAAGTTTAATGGCGTGATCATCGGTGCATTTGGATTATTTGGACATTGGGCAATCAAATGATCTATGCCACATCGATTACACATGAGTATCGACATTGTCGACATGCGCGCTTGATAGGTTTGCATTAGTGTGGCGTTCTTTTGTAGCCTAATAGGACACTTGGCCACACAATGTGGACCTCCACACTCATAGAATTGAAGAGGTGGTCTCTTGGCAGTGTAATTGATATTTTGGCCTCTTGCAACAAGAGCAGCTACTTGATAGACAGGTTTGACTTGCCCCCAATAGTCCTCCATGTAGTATTGTGGACTTTCTTCAAGCGCATCCATCCCATAGGCAATATTAGGGTCTATATCTTCCTCACAACCTTCCAAACAAGCAATAGATGACTCATAACCCACTTGATTCACATAAGTGATTCTCGGATGTGGTGGTTATGGTCCTAGCACTGGAGGTGGTAAGGGTGTTGTTTGAATAACATTTTGGGCCCTAGGGAGCATGTGTTGTGATGTTTGTTCAAGAGGTGTGTCTGTCCATGATAAGGTTGGTCTATTGGCCATCGCACGCTTAAATACTATGCAATCCTTAGCTTGATGACCATACCTCCCATAGGCATTGCAGTTCCCATTGAATTTTACTCTAAAAGTAGGGCATTCATTGGTACTATGCGGTCCATAGCATATTGACCACCATTGTTGCTCCCTTCTTGGATACATGTGATTGTTTTGCGGAGCACAATTGTCTCTAAGACTCTCTTGAATAGCCTTGGTGAGATCTGCTAAAGTCATCTCAGATATCTTTGGCTCCTTAGCAATAGGATTTAGAGTCAATGACTGATGCCCCGATGCTTGCGAGCTAATAGATTTAGGCTCAACAGACACTCTTTCTCCTTGAATCATTAAATTATCCTCCAATTGGATCGCATTGGTGGTGACTGCTTCCCAAGTGGTGATACCTCTAATGACTAGGCCATTGTAGATATCCTCATGTCGTAATCCCCTAATGAATCTATCAAGCAATTGATTATTATTGAAGCACTCATTTGGATTACAATGAGAATTCAAATGCTTCAGGCGACAATAATGTCTCTTACCGACTCTCCTTCCTCTCGTTGGGATTTCTGGAGCTGAGAGGTTACACCCCAAAGCACTCCCTCTCGTATGTATTCTTTCAAGAATAGTCTCCTAAGAGTAGGGTAAATCGTTTTTTCTTCCACCCTTAGGGTTCTATACCAATACCCAGCCTTCCCACTCAAGGTTAGAGGCTTAAAGCATTACTCTTATGCAGGTAATTGTGTTCGCCTAGAGAATCACATATTTGTTCAAACACTTCGATATACTTTCTCACATCCCCGTCTCCATTAAAGTTTTGTGTGAGCTTGGCTATTTGTACTACCTTACTTCTAGGTTCTCTATCAAGCGTGTTACGCATATTCTCAGCAATAGATCGACCGATAGCTTGAGCAAATATTGCCAAGTCACCAGCAGGCACCGCGGGTGGAGGTGCTCTAGAGACTACATGTCAAATAGATATTGGCATTGGGCTTGGCGAGTAGGAAGACTTTGGGTTCCATGTTTGGTATGGTGTTGTGCCATGTTGCGGTCCAAAGTTCATATGTGTGGCCCTAGGCATAGCAGACGTCGGATGTGACATGCTAATGCTAGCATGGTCCAATGGAAATAAGAAGTAGTTGAAACAATCGGAGGGGTAGGGGCTACATGAGTACGAGGACCCATGGGTGTATACGATTGGTACACACTTGTAGGTACTGTTTTCGGCATGGAGCTACTATATAGCGGTGCTTTACTAACAAATGAGGTCCATGGCGTGTTTCTTGGCATGCCCATCATTGGAGTAGGCATGGTAGTCGTGGTGTCATCAAGAGAAAGATGAGCTAGACTTGGAAAAGTAAAGCTATCACTTGTAGGCTCAGATTGCACTGAGACCCCTGGCAAAACAATATATGGAGGATCCGTCGGACTTACTGAGGGAGTCTCCATTTGCGATAAGGTCGGTTGTTTAGCCTTCCCTGTATCCAAGAATCTCATGAGACCCGTTGAAGGCATGTGGATTCCCTTGTTTTGTCTCTCTAGCTCAATAACCCTATGGATGACCTCACAAACTCTTTGTTGATCCTCCACACTAGTATCACCTGTTGTGGATTGTAGAACATCTAACCAACCCACGTGATAGGTGTGACCTGTGTATAGGTCAGTTAGAGTTTCCATTTGTAGTTCGTACTCCTAGTTCTCATTTAGGAACGCTTCATCTAAGCTTGAGGTGCTAGGGGGATCCTTTGAACTAGATGCAATGGGGCTCTCTATGGGTTGAACCTTAGTGGTTACTAATTCGGGAGCACTCGATTACTCTCCTAGCAAAGATATTTACATAGGAGTTTTTGCTTTTAAATCTCTTTGTTAATCCGCCTTGCGTAAGCTCTCGATTTCCTTTTCCGTAGCCGCACTGATATATCGCTCAACTTCCCTCGGCAAGGCTTCTACCATCAGGTAATATAACCTCAGAGGGGAGTACTTTGAAGAGTCGGGGGGTGCAATGAATGGAGTATTCACATGCACATTCTCTAAGGGCATAGGGTCTACGTTGGTCATGAATGGCAAATTTACTTCGCCACCCCCCTCATTTAGATCGTTAGTTCCATGTTCGGAGCGAGTGGCTCTACTAAAGGTTTCCTTCAAGCGGGTAAGCACGCTCGGCCCGGACCGCGGGCCCGTGGCATGCATGTCTTGGCTTGAGCTATCAAGATTAGGAATTGGGTAACCCTCCATGACGTTGTAGTCAGAGGAAGAGTCACTAGATGCTATATGCGGGTCATGAATGGTACTACCTTGGGTTCCCGCTGAGGGCCTAGAGCCTAAGGTAGAGGAATAATGAGTGCATGCGTAAACAGAAACACTCTCAATGTGCTCGTCCTCTAGCACACACCCAGAGCGTAGGTGCATGTGACCTTGACACTCTAGAGGTATGGTGAGTGCCTCTAGATGCCGCTCACCTAGTTGTTTTTTTTTTCGGTGTTTATAACCCAAAGTTTTTGGTTCCTTTTTTAATAGAGCCATAGAATATGACGTTCAATAGCTCAAAACGAGCGTCTTGGCTAGAGGGACGTGCCGTGATTTACAGCCTCCAGTTCAGTTACGTACACCCCTCAGAATCCTAAAACTAGTCTTTTCCTAGGTGAGGAGAGGGCTAGAACTAGTAAGTCCAAGGGGTGAGTGTGAAGGGGATGGTGGAGGACTTGAGGAACTTATCCCACATGCCCTTATTCCCTCTTGTGGAAGTAGGGTATATATAGAAGAGCGAGTCTAGTATATATCATAGGACTAAGGCTTGGGCTTGGGCTTGGGAAAATGATCTCGATCCTGATCCAAATTTTTTGTAGAACACCCTCACGCCTCACGCTTAAATATTTTTAGTTTTTTTTCCTTCGTTTTTTGTGGTCGCCGTGCGCGCGGTTTTGGTGGCCTTTTTGGGCCACACACACAAAACTTTTTGCCTACACTAACCTAACCTTATCTCTTCTACAACTAACTACTCTGCTAATTACTAACTGACAGTGGATCTATCTACTCTGCTAACTGTTTATTCCTTCACTAGCTAGCACACCAACTATGCAAACAAATCTGTGTGAGCAGCCATTGACAGAAAACACTCTTTCACTACTAACACATTAACTGCTAACTGTGCTAACAGGCATTGAGAGAAAACAGAGATTATGCAGGAAAAAACTTGCACAAATTAACTTCTTCTTCTTCCTCTTCCTTCCTAACTCAAAGACTCACAGCAGAAGCACATAGTGCCTCTTAAGCTTAGTGTCAGGTGACTCCCCGACAACGGCGTCAAAAATGTGCACGTTTGTAGCACGTGTCAATGCAAGGAACTTGCCAATACACTGTGTGCAAGCCACAAATGGCTCCAAGCACGCAACTAGCCTAAACTAATAACCTCAAAGATGACGATGGTGTGTCACTCACCGCTCTAGGCTTGCTGTCGTGGAGGATTCCTTGCCGTGAAGAAGAAGGAGCCGCCACTATGCTGTGCTCAACCGCTTCACCACCACCATGCCGTCGTCGCAATGCTCGATCACACACTCACTCTCTCTCTCTCTCATACACACAAACAAGGAGATGGAGAAGAAGAAGATGGAGATGGAGCAAGAGCACTCTTCAATTGCACACATGAAAGAATGCGTGAAATTTAGGTTTAGTTGACTTTTATATGAGCTCGCCCCATTCACACTTGGGCGCCCATGCTTAGCTAGCTAATCCCTTGAATGTTCCAGTTAGAGTGCGCCTCTCATCGGCGATCACTCTTACCCTTTTCCTATTGGACCAACAAGCCCGGTACCTTGACTCTACCAAATAAATAGTACGGTGTTTGTCTTTGGTGATAGGAATGTGCGTGAGGGTTAACAGCCATTGGCAGTGCTCTCTGAGGTAGAACAGTAGAGAGAGTTCCGGCTTGAGGCTTTGAGCATTGCACATAACATAGAGAGAGCGGCGAGAGATCCGGCAGCTGCGTGCTCAGACCCTGAGAGAGAGAGAGAGAGAGAGAGAGAGAGAGAGAGAGAGAGAGAGAGAGAGAGAGAGAGAGAGAGAGAGAGAGAGAGCGTCCGGTAAATAGCGAACCTCACGAATCAGATCTGTGCTAAAAAGAAACCTAGGCTTAGTGTAATACCACCTACGAAATTGAAGGTAGGTAAGAAAAACTATAAAATCTAAAGAAATTTAATGTACTTTAGTGTAAAAACCTTCAAATTTAGTCATTTTTCCTCTAAACTTTCTCATATGTAGGTTTGACAAGTTTTTGGAAAAAAGTTTCTTTCGAGCACTGGTCAGGATGCAAACGCAAAGAGCGAGAATGAGAGAGAGTCGATGGCGGCTCTCCAGGTTTATGCGAGTTGTGTATGAATGTCGAGAGCCAGGGGGGAAGAACTTGAAGAAGAGAGAGAGAGAGAGAGAGAGAGAGAGAGAGAGAGAGAGAGAGAGAGAGAGAGATGTAAAGGCCGGGCCAAGCGTGCGGCCTCAGGCCCGGGTAGTGTTCGGGAAAATGTTAATATCGTGTCGTTTTCAATTCCAAAAATGCATGTTCAGGGCAAGGGGAAAAGGAGAAACTCCACCCCAAGATAGAGAAAAATAACCTAGTTTTGTAAAATTTCCTTTTCGTAAATTCAAGAAAGGGAATTTTGTATGTTTGGGAGAATGGTTTTTCTTTTTTAAAATTTACTCTTAGCAAATTCAAGAAAGAGAATTTTGTATGTTTGGAAAAATTGTTTTTCTCGAACACTAGGCCCGGGCAAGGGGAAAAGGAGAAATTCCACCCCAAAATAGAGAAAAATAGTAAAAATTTGAGAAAAAAACCTAATTTTTTAAAATTTCCTCTTTGCAAATCCAAGAAAGGGAATTTTCAATGTTTAGAAAAATGGTTTTCCTCGAACATTGGGCCCAAGCAAGGGAAAAAGAAGAAATTCCACCCCAAAATAGAGATTAATAACCTAATCTTTTAAATTTTCCCCTTTGCAAATCAAGAAAGTGAATTTTGTACGTTTGGGAAAATGGTTTTTCTTTTTTAAAATTTCCTGTTCGGAAATTCAAGAAAGGAAATTTTGGGTTCGCGATTTCTGGGCGAGCAATTTCTGGCGAGCGCTTTTTAAGAATCGGACGAGCGAATTCCCAAAAGAAGGGACAATCTACCCATCTCTCTCTCTCTCTCTCTCTCTCTCCAACTAAAATTTGATTGTCATTTCACGACCAACTTACATTCAAACAAAAAACACCTTGGAATCATTCAATACACTATTAATAAGAGAAAGTTCCTTACACACAATTACGGTCTATTTCAAATAGCAAACCCCAAATCTATGAGTTCCATTGCATCCAAAGTAAATACATATGGGGGTTGATACATCATGGGTGACGTGGAGGAAAGAAGGGAGGTGGGGGGCCATATCCTCTGGGAGGAAACAAAGGTCGTGCCAACGGGGGTAGTGCACCAAATGGTGGGGGAACTACTCCAAATGGCAAAGGGTGTGAACTATATGTGGGGGGGGGGCTGCAGGTAGTGAAAGAGGCAATGGATCAACCCCGGGTGGGGCCTCAGATGTGGAGGCAATGAATGCACCAGTTGCACGCCATGCCAAAAATGGGGCTGTGAAAGTGGGATATGGTGCTGCTACTGCCCCGCCCTGACTGCTGAGTGGTGTCGGGAACGGTGGGTCAAGCGGATGAAGCTGCTCGGACACCTGTTGCAGTTGCTCAGTTACATGAGCTCTGACACTCCTATGAAACATCAATGTCGAGCCTAAATCGGAAGTTAGGCGTTGAGCTGGCTCCAAACAAGCACTGAAAATTGCCCAATCCTTCTCACAACTGATGCAATGTCTACGTAGTAGTAAACATTGTGCTGCCAATGTCCCAACTCCTGCAAAACAATCCAACACAGCATCTCCCATGTCTGTGAAGGTACCTAGTAGCCATCTACACAAAAAAAGTTACCTTAAGATTTATTATACCTATAATTTTATAGGAACAATAAAAACAGCTAAAAAAAAAGTTCTACCACCTGGCAAACGCTGGACTCCTCTCAACACCTCTACGAAAAGGCCGGCCCATACGATCAAGCGTCCACTATGTGGAATCTGATCCTGGTAGCTTCTCCCACAACATGTCGTCATCTGCAGAGAAGCCACGTACATTTGCTGCAATCTCTCCATCCGCTCGATCGTACCTCGGAAGCCGACACCCACCAGTTCTAGGGGGTGAAAAAATGGCTAGCAACAAAGTACCAACCTACGGGGAGCAAGTAAAACATTATTTTTTGACCCACGAACATCAAAGTTACTATTCATTATTGTGCGCTCCTTGCCGCACTGTCCAAGCAACGGACTTGCCAATACACCGTGTGCGAGCCACGAACGGCTCTAAGCACACAACAAGCCTAAACTAGCAAGCTCAAGAGAACAAAGGGTGTGTCACTCACCGCTCTACGCTCGCCTTTGTGGTGGATTCCTCGCCGCGATGAAGAAGAAGCTGCAGTCGTGCCGCGCTCAACCGCTTCGCCACCGTCGTGCCTTCGTAATGCTCGATCGCACACACACTCTCCCTCTCTCTCTCTCTCTCACACACACACACACAAGGAGGTGAAGAAGAAGAAGATGGAGATGGAGCAAGAGCACTCTTCTATTGCACAAATGAGAGAATGAGTAAAAATTAGGTTTAGTTGGCTTTTATAGGAGCTCACCCCATTCACACTTGGGCGCCCATGCTTAACCAACTAGTCCCTTGAATGTCCAAGTTAAAGTGCGCCTCTCATCGGCGATCACTCTACCTTTCCCTATTGGTCCGACAAGCCCGGTACCTGACTCTACTTAAATAAATAATATGGTTACAGTGTCCGTCGTAGGCGATAGGGTGTCCGTGAGCCGTGAGGGTTAACATGCCCCCCTTCCTGATGTAGATTCCGTCCTCGGAAGCTATTGAGTTGAAGCTAGTTCGTCGAGGTGGAAGAGCATTTGAGATGAATGTCCTTAGCCTTCTTCAGTCACTGCAAAATCAAACAACATTGGCACAGTAATTGCATTCTCTTAAAAAGCATATGCAGTTTTAGGTAGACAAATTGATTGGTAAAAGAATGTCAAACAATTTGGTAGCAATGAACGCTAATTAAATTGCAATGTAATCAAATGCATAAACAGATGTAAAGGTAAAAAATTAAACAAGTCTGGGGTCGCTAATTTAACGGTCAAAAGGCACTAGAGATCGAATATTAATACCATGGGTAAGCTTCTTAATTTTTTGTGGTCAATTAAGTTGTTTAATCGCGAGAGCCAAGTATTCATGTTCGAGGACTGACTAGAGGCTATACCTAGAAAACCTTGTAGTTAAGCTACCATAAAAGGAATTTCTCATGAAATCATCGCCTGACTGATTACTTTTTCTTTGACCCCCCAAGGTCTTTTCACATTGATTCAATTTTGATGTGTGTGCTTATTTTGTATGCCTTGGGTTTTTTTCTTTTCAAAGAAAAGCGCCCACACTGGGAACCTCTAGGGTTCTAGTACCATAGACAATACATGTGAGTGAAGTACCAAATCAAGCTGAGATTTCTCTTCCAGCTTAAAATTTTACATTGTGGCACTTTGATTTTTTGTTTGTTCATTTTCAACATTTAAATTTTGTAACTTTGGGGGGTCATATAACACTGTTACCCTCCCCAGGCTCATCACATTAGTAAACTCCCTTTATAATACTTAAGCTAAAGGTCAATAGGGTCAAGCCCACTAGAAAGCCCTAGTACATTTCATACAATGCTGCCTAAATCGGATTAAGAACCTAAGTAACCATTGCTTATTAGGAAGTCATTCCCCATGGTATTAAGAGAAGATTTCTAATACCTAGCTTGGTCAAACTAGCTTAGTCGGACTGCTTGATTTTTATACCTAGACAAGTGATTATGACAAAACATTACATTGAATTAAATGTTTGTTACTAAGCAAATGCACTGAATATTATGCTACCAATCACAATCAAAGCAGACAAACATAGATGCAAAAAGATAAGGGGCAATGCTAATGGACATAAAACACCTGTTTGTGTTGATGGTCGCGCTTGATTTGAAGTGTGAACGAGAGAAAGGTTCCATGAAGGTCCAAATCCTATCAATAGCAACACACTCCTGTACACACTATGAAACACAAACAATACCTCTAGGAGGCACATTAGTGGGAAAAGAGAACTTTGCGAATCACTCATCCTATCGTACTAATCTTACCTACCCTCCATCACTCAAGTGATGAGGATCAAAGGTGTTTTATGGCATAGGTTTCTGTTTCACTGTACCAGATGTGAATGTGTAGGTCTGAGTCAATGTTTTGACTTTTAAGGTGCATACTCGTTTGCTAATTGCTCTTGCTCTTTATTTTTTTGTTTTTTGTGAGTATAAAGCTTTATATGTACATTCCCTAAGATCGGAGATTAAGAGGTCAGGGAAAAAGGTTGAGAGGGAAACAAGTGAATGATGGATGTCCACAAACACTCCCCCCTTCCTTGGGTAGATCATACCGTTTGAAATGAGCTTGTCACCCTTTGAAACCAATTGTTCTAGTTGGTAATAGGTGAGGATTTTTGCCAGTAGTTTTCTATTACCCTAGGTGCCTCGTCAAGTTGCAAGGGTGGTAAGGTACTCTCCCAGGATCGAACTTGAAGTGGTTCATCAGGTGATTCTTGAACACTGGGAGGTGTGGATTCTTTTGTAGCTTCATGGAGGTCCACTACTATAGATGGAGGCTGTGTAGAAGCTTTTACCTCTATGGATGTATTACATGATGAGCTAGAATCTTCATGGGACTCCCCCCTTCCTGAGCTCGGTGGAACAAATCGTTCTTTCTTTGGTACCCAAACTAGCTCGGGAGCGGGTGTGTAGCGTTCTGTGATTTTTCCCTTTCCACGATCATTGATTCATTTTGGAGCTACGGGATTGGGCTCACATGGGTCAGGTGATAGGTAAGAGCACAATCTACGTTTTGGCACCCAGATTTGATCATTTCCTTGATAGTATCCTTGGGCTTCCAATAGTCGTTTAGAGATCCATCGCAACATTTTCTTACTTTTCTTGGAGCGAGTGGTACGTTTCTTACAAGGCTTCTATTTTTTAGCACTAGCTATGGTCACTAAAGAAGCTTTAGGGACCCACTTGTATGTTTTCTTCGTTACATTAGGATGAGTCTTGTCGGAAGCGATATGCATTGCTTGTAGCATATTTAAGGGTACATGCATTTCATCCCCCTCAGGTGTTACCCAGGTCGTCCCCCTATTTCCCCAAGTGTTTATGGTTGATGCTAGGTGGACCCAATCCACATTGTCCGACTCAGTCATCCCAGGTAGGATATCCATATAAGGAGAATCTTGGCCAATGTCTGTATCCTTCTTACAAGTGTAACAATATTGTAGTGGGGCCGAGTGACCTATGGTGTCAGAGCGATGATCAATAATGGTTTTACTCCCTAAGGGGTGTACCTTACCAGTCACCAAATCCACTCTAAGGACAGAGTCTTGGAATTGCAAATAGACATGATTTTTAGACCAATCATGAACCATTTGTGCTTCCCTGATGAATGGTCATCCTAAAATCATTTCATATGACATAAGGTGTTTAGAGAAATCCATTACAATGAACGTATGTCGTACCTTGTATCCTAGAACTTTGATCTTAAGATCCTTGAGCATCCCCATAGGTTTGGCTATGGTACCATTTGCCATCTTTACCACAATGTTAGTAACACTGAGGCGGGGTTTTCCCATGGATTCCCAACAATCTTTTGTAACGATGCTAACTCCTGCACCACCATCAAGAATTCCCTTTATAGTTAATCCCTTGGTAGTGATGGGTAGGGTCGCATTAGACTCGTCGCCTTCAAAATACTGCCCTAATTCGTTAATGGGTACCTCAATCACAGACTCGTGTCCATCTAAGTCAAGTGATTGCACATGATTTTCCTCATCAATCATAATCGAGTCAGGCCTATTTGGTTGCGCAAACTGCGGTAATCCCGTTCGTAGCTCTCCGTTAAGGAATGCTCGAAGTGCAAGGAATAACTCAGGATCTCCATACAGCTTTGCTATGATCGTGGTTCGGACCTCAGAAGACATGAAGTCCACTAGTTTGGCAACATTCATTGGCATTTTGCAGGGTGTAGGTCCTTGACTAGGAACTGGTGAGGATGGAATCTCATATTCCTCAATGGGATCTGGTATTCCTTCGTTAAACATCCTTTCCAACAAGAAGGGTGTATGCTCACTTTCTGATGTCCCGTCCTCACTCCCTTCTTGGATGATACTAGATATGGCTAACGGTCTATGGTTCATGTGGGGTGGATGAACTTGCGTGGGAAACACTGTGTCATGAATTTTGACCTGCATGGGTTCTGGTTCTAGTTTCCTTTGAGTCTCCTCCACTAAACCTCTTAGATGTTTCACCTGCTCAATCTCGTCTACTGGGTTTGGGTACGTCCCAATCTTCTTTTTACGATTCTTCCCTCTTTGCCCCTGCGGTTTATCTTGGGGGTCTTGGATTGGATTTGGAAACACTTGTGGTGTTTTCAAAGGCTCTTTATGATTTTCTCTTATTCGGTTTTCATTTGGTTCCATGTTACGGTTTTCTTTGTCGGTCTTTCTCTTTGTGGTATTGGTTCTAGTCTCCATTGTCTCGACTGAATCTGAATCATCCTCGAGGTCATTCATATACACGGGGTCATCTCCTGTTCCTATGTTTTTTTTGGAACTTGGCTTTGAATTTCCCGTATTCTGCGACTTCTTCCTTCGTGTCTTCTTTTTCTTTGCTTGGATAACTGACGCGGTATCTCTCTCTTCGAGGATATGGCCTGGCCCTTGAAGCATGGACCGTGTAATCGCATAAGCGGGTGCGACGGGTGGTATTGGCGATGTCACACTAGCAATTTCGACCAAATTCAGGGGTGTGATTTTAGGCGCATTTGGGTTATAGGGGCATTGGGCAATCAAGTGATCTATGCCACAACGATTACATGTGAGTATTGGCATTGCAGACGTGCTCCCTTGATTCATTTGCATCTGTGCAGCATTCTTTTGCAGCCTAATAGGGCACTCCGCTGCCCGATGTGGTCCACCACACTCGTAGCATTGAAGAGGTGGCCTCCTAGCCTGGGTGTTGATATTTTGACCTCTGGATGCGAGAGCAGCAGCTTGATAAACCGGCTTGACTTGCCCCCAACAATCTTCCATGTAGTATATAGGACACTCTTCCAATGTATCAAGTCCGTAGGCAATACTAGTGTCTATTTCCTCCTCACAGCCATCTGGATAAGCATTTGATGGCTCGCAACCCACTTGGTTCATAGGGGCGACTCTTGGATGCGGGGGCTGCGGTCCTAGCACAGGACCGGTGGTAGAGGTGTAGCTTGTACAACATTTTGAGATCTAGGGACCATGTGTTGCGGTAGTTGCTCAACAGGTGGAGCAGGCATCAATACAGGAGCTCGAGGCGCATCCGTCCAGGCTACAGGTGGTCTATTTGCCATCATACGTTTGATCATTAAACAATCCTTAGCTTGGTGACCATACCTACCACATGCGTTGCAAGTTCCATTAAATTTTACTCTAAACGTAGGGCACTCACTAGTGCTATGTGGACCTAAGCAAATGGAACACCATTGTTGCTCCCTTCTTGGATACATGTGACTATTTTGAGGGGGTCGATTATCCTTAAAAGACTCTTGGATTGCCTTGGTGAGGTCTGTCAAGAATGTCTCAAATACCTTTGGCTCATTGGCCATGGGCTTTGCAGTCATGGGTTCATACTCAATGGCTTGTGAGCTAGTGGATCTCGTGTCAGTAGACACCCTCATGCCTGCTATCATCAAGTTGTCCTCTAATTGGATTGCATTGGCAGTGACATCTTCCCAGGTTGTGATACCTCTAATCACTAGTCCATTATAGATTCCTTCATTCCTCAACCCTCGAATGAATCGATCAAGCAGTTGGTTATTGTTGAAGTGCTCATTTACAGGGCAGCGAGAGTTTAAGTGCTTTAGACGACTAATGAAGTCCCTTACTGACTCTCCTTCCTTACGTTCGGCCTTCTGTAGCTGAGATGCTACACCCCAAAGCACACCTTCTCGTATGTACTCCTTTAGAAACAACCTTCGAAGGGTAGGGTAGATTGTTTTCTCGTCCACCCTTAGGGTCCTATACCAATCTCCAGCCTTCCCACTTAATGTCAAGCTTAAGGCATTGCACTTATGTAGTTCGTTGCGTTCCCCTAAGGAATCACATACTTGTTCAAACACTTCAATGTGTTTCCTAGCATCTTCGTCCCCATTGAATTTTTGCGTGAGTTTGGCAATTTGTACTGCCTTACTTCTAGGCTCTCTATCAGATGCGTGACGCATATTTTCCGCGATAGATCGACCTATGGTTTGAGCAAACGCTGCCAAGTCACCTATGTGAGGAGGCAGGGCCGGTGGAGGTACTCTTGGAATCATATGTGGGAGAGGGACGGGTGCCGGTCTTGGCATATGTGTGGATGATGCAGGATATGGAACATAACCGGGCATAGGTCCACTCGGATAAGGGCTAGGGAGCGGCACTCGAGGAGCATAAGCAAGTGGTACCATTGGAGGTGTGGGGGCCATGTGTGCATAAGGGGCTAGAGGCACATACGGTCGAGGCCCCATATTAGGTACTACGACACTAGGTAGTGGCACTGCGCTAACCGTAGATGTCATCGGTACATTCTCTGTCAGGCTTATCCCTAGAGTGAGCACTGTGTTTTCCTTGATAGAGGGTTGAGCCAAGTTAGGGAAGCTAAAGTTTTCGCTCGGAGGCTCAGATTGCATAGAGACCCCAGGTGAAATGACGTAAGATGGGTCCATGGGGCTCATTAGAGGAGTCTCCATTTGTGATAGAGTAGGCTGTTGAGCCTTGCTCGTATCCAGAAATCTCATGGGGCCAGTCGAGAGTATATTTACCCCTCGGTTTTGCCTTTCTGATTGAATAATGCCATGGATAACATTATAGATCATTTTCTGTTGATCTTCGATGCTCGTGGCACTAGAGGTGGATTGTACAATCTCTATCCATCCTACATGGTAGGCGTGGCCAGAGTGTAGATCCGTCAACACCTCAGTGTGGAGGTCGTATGTCCAATGATCATTAATGAACAATCCTTCTAGAGTCGACGTGTTAACGGTTTCTTGTGAGGTAGAAGCAATGTTGCTCCCCGTGGTTTTACTTGTCATCAACGGTACTCTAGAGGGAACTTCTGAAGGAGGCAGCTCAACAGGGCCTTCTTGGTAAGAAGTTGGCAGGATATCCACATGGACACTCTTTGGGGGTGTGGGGTCTACGTGCGATGTGAAAGGAGAGTCCACTTCCCCACCCCCTTCGTGTGCTTCATTTGCATCAGGTTCCGAGCGAGTAGCTCTACCTAATGTTTCCATGAAACGGCTAAACATACTAGTACTAGGCTGTGGAGCTTCGGGAGGTGCATGGCCTTCTCTCTCAGTGTTTTGGGTAGGGTATGCTTCCATGATTTCTGAGTCGGAGGAGGAATCACTAGCGGCTATTTTAGGGTCTTGGGTGGTGCTACCTTGTGTCCCCGCTGAGGGTCTAGATCCTATCATGGATGGGTAATGGGTGTCCGTATGAACAGAGGCACCCTCAATATGCTCGTGTTCTAGCACCCGCCCAGAGCGTAAGTGCATGTGCTTTTGATACCCTAAGGTGTCAAAAAGCTGCTCTAGGAGGCCTTGTGACTAGTTTTTAGCGTGTTTTTTGTTTGTTTTTTTGCTAGATTTTTTAGAGCGTGTCGTGGAATGGGCCGTGTGATAGCTCGAAACGAGCGTATCGGCCAGAGGGTCGTGCCGTGCTTTACAGCCCTCCGTTTGGTCACTCTATGTCCTCGGAATCCCTAAAACTGTTAATTTCCAGTAGGGAACTAGGCCCAAACTAGAAAGTCTAAGGGTGCAAGTGGGAAGAGAAAGGAGGAGAGTGGAGGACTTGTCCCACATGCTCTCATTCTCTCTTGAGGGAGTAGGGTATATATATAAGAGTGAGTCTAGTATATATCATAAGACTGAGGCCTGGGCTTGGGCTTTGGGCTTGGGCTTGGGCTTGGGGAAATGATCCCGATCCCGATCTATCTTTTAGACAAACCAACCCGTACGTTGCTCACTCGCGTTTTTATTTTCCGATTTTTTTTTTCGGAATATTTTTTTTCCAGAATTTTTTTTAAATTTATTGCAGAAAATACAGAAATTGAAAACGCAGAAATTGAAAATGCAGAAAATTACAGAAATTGAAAACGCAGAAATTGAAAATGCAAAAATTGCAGAAATTGAAAAAACGCAAGAAATGCAAAAAATTAAAAAAACGCAAAAATTGCAGAAATTGGAACTTGACAGAAAATTTAACACAGAAAACGCAGAAATTGCAGAAATTGAAACTTTACAGAACCAGAAAATGTAGAAAACGCAAAAAACAGAAATCTCCACACAACTACACACACTCCTTCCCTGCCTTTCCTATGATAGAGATTGCACCACAAGAAAGCGTAAAGTGCTAACCGAGCTTAGTGTAGGACATATCCCCGACAGCGGTGCCAAAAATGTGCGCTCCTTGCCGCACTGTCGAAGCAAGGGACTTGCCAATACACCGTGTGCGAGCCACGAATGGCTCTAAGCACACAACAAGCCTAAACTAGCAAGCTCAAGAGAACAAAGGGTGTGTCACTCACCGCTCTACGCTCGCCTTTGTGGTGGATTCCTCGCCGCGATGAAGAAGAAGCTGCAGTCGTGCCGCGCTCAACCGCTTCGCCGCCGTCGTGCCTTCGTAATGCTCGATCGCACACACACTCTCCCTCTCTCTCTCTCTCTCACACACACACACACACAGAAGGAGGTGAAGAAGAAGAAGATGGAGATGGAGCAAGAGCACTCTTCTATTGCACAAATGAGAGAATGAGTAAAAATTAGGTTTAGTTGGCTTTTATAGGAGCTCACCCCATTCACACTTGGGCGCCCATGCTTAACCAACTAGTCCCTTGAATGTCCAAGTTAAAGTGCGCCTCTCATCGACGATCACTCTACCTTTCCCTATTGGTCCGACAAGCCCGGTACCTGACTCTACTTAAATAAATAATATGGTTACAGTGTCCGTCGTAGGCAATAGGGTGTCCGTGAGCCGTGAGGGTTAACAATTATCAAAAAAAAAAAACAACATACCCTCTCTAAATAGTCCTGAACAGTCGTACAACTAGCCTCCGGTAGCTGTAAGTACAATATCCTCAACAGCTGGAAACCAGCTCCCCCTGCCTTCGAAGTGACGATAGAAATATGTTATGCACGACATGTCGCCACAATCATGGCATCCACCAAAAGAAACTCGGATGCCAGAAGGAATGCAGCATCCACAAGGTCACTATCCCATTGGTTCCATATAGGAACCCTACCCGTGCTAGCTGCATGTGGCCTAGTGTGTAAGAGAAAGGCCATGTACACCAAACGTACGCCACCTAATCTCAAGCTGGGGTTCATCTGCCCTGTGCCTGATAGAGAGCCCAAGAATCTACGTAGTGACTGCATAGAACTGCATGCAGTTTTTGTTAGCACTATAAGTGTGCACATAACTATGATTGTAAATAAGCGCGGCTTACCTGTCATTGCACAACACATCTGGAATAGCTTTTGCCAACTCTTTGGCACTAGCATGCAGTGCAAGGTGGCGTGGCTCTACATGCATATCTGTATATAGCAACATAAGATCAAATATATCTTTCAAGAAATGCTAAAGAGAACAACACAACATTAAGCATTTTCACGTACCTGGATGGTTATCTCCCACAACTCTGGCCATGTCTGATAAGTCGTCTGCAGCCCTACCATGTGATGGTGAACATGGAGGGGACTCCTGGATGCCCCCCACTGGTCTGGGAGTGAAGGATAGTGTCAGTACACTGTGACTCATAGCACCAAGGCTATGAGCACTATCACTAACTTCTACAGAATACTCCACAACCACATGCTCGCTCTCACTGTCGCTAGAAACTACAGCCCTCTTCTTTCTCTTCCCACGTTGCTTGTCATCTTGTTGTGCTTGCGAGTCTTTCCTTGAGGTCTGTTTCTTCCTCTCTGGTTTCTTTGATGTGTTTGGAGATAGAGCATCCTCTATCACAACCGCTTTCTTCCGTGACGCACTATGCTCCGCTATTAAGTAAAAGAAGACGAGTTATTGAGCCCATATTCTATTGCTTCATGGCAAAGGTAAAAACTACATAGAGGCATACCTATGTATAGCTCTTCCTCTTTGGGTGGGTACTCCTTGTCCGGGTAGTCCAGCCACCAAGGACACTTGAGCCATGCTCCCTTTGGCCGCAAGTCATCTATCCACTCGTCAGGATATAAGCCCGTCTCGTCTCTCTCCGACCTGCACCATGCATCACTGGGGTGCTCGGGAATGGGAAAGACAAGAGAATCTCTCCACCATCTACAAGACAGACCACAAAGTTTTCATTTGCATAGAACAAGATTAGTGTATCCTACTACAGTCTTAATTTGTCAATTAAAGATGTCGAACATGTACAACAAGCGTTGTGCCGTACAAGCAAAATGGGGTTGCTCTTCGGGTTCATGTGTGGATTTGATCCGAGCACTCCACTTCTTGAAGGCCTTCTCAAAGTGCTTGCGTCTGTATGTCAATAATGTGTGGGCAAGCGTGCAACCATGCCTACCTTCAGCCTTCTCATGTTGGATAGCAACATCATGATTCTCGGCCTCCATTTTCTCGGCCATCTCAAGCACTCTCCTGCAGCACCAAATAATAAGTCACAAGTTACATAACAAACTGCTAGCTGGTGCAAATGTTTGAGAAATCTAACCTTTCCAACTGCCACCAGTACACGTGATATCGAAGCCACTGGATCCAGGCCTTCTCCATCAAACCGATGCCCTTCTCCTTCAAGGATGCATCACCGGCTTGGAGCAAATCAAGCAATCGACACTTCCTATCAAAGGAAATGCGAGACTTATTTTTTATTGTTACATAATAAAAAAAGAAATATATCCAATGATTTAAACGACTATTACTTACTCTGTTGGGCTAATGCGTGCGCGCGCTACCTCTGCCACTCTCGAGGGTGTCATTTTCGTGGTCTTGTCGCCCCAACCAGTAAATGAAATACATTTTTGGAAGAAATCGCTGCCATTTTCTGGATTTGCAATGGTGGCTATCTCTAGCCCTTTGCGCGTAAAGTATTGCTGCGCTTGAGAAAGCGCTAGATTGATGCTTTCCTCGTAAGCGTCAGGTGCCAACTCGTAGTCAAAACTCCCTTTTGATGGCAGCCCTTCTGTTTTACCACTAAACATATGATCGAACTCTTCCTATTATTTTCAAAAGACTCAATCAAAATACAATTAATAAAATTTCGTAATCAAAACATATTCTCATATACAATTGGTTTGAAGTATACCTTCCAAAGTAGTTGCGCAAGGACAGCCATTGGCAATTTTAGCCACTTAGACTTATTTGGACCTCTAAAATTCAAAGCCCTTTCGGCTGCCAAACGCGCTCTTTCGGGGAATTTTTGCAGAAGTGATGTAGGGTCCGCCAACCCTAGCTTTCTCATCATGAAAATATCATGAGCAGTTGTATGAGGCATTGAAACCCTCGTGGCCCTGTTTAACAATAGATTTTAATTTATATAGTTTACAAGTAAGATGCATTTAAATTAGCAAAAAAACAAAGGGCTCACCTATTGATCATACCCAAAACCAATAGAAACTCCGCTGCCTCATGTGGCTGAAAGTCAACTAGAACGCACTCCACCTTTGGCGGTTTCTCAATTGGAATGTCATTCTCGTTCATCCACCGCATCCATGCCTCCAATCGGTGATTACCATCCCAAACCACAAAGTACCTCTCGACCATGTGACTAAGCTCCGGGATTTGGCAAAGCTCTTCGTCCAAATCATATGACATTGCAAGATCCCTCGCAGCGTGACCACGGCGAGTAAATTTTTTGTGATCCTCCCCAGGGATTCGTTCACTAACAATAAATCTTGCCATCGTTGGTTGGTAGCTTTTGTTTGCAATAGACTTGTGCAAATCGGTCACATGGTCATCATGCGTGCAGATGGCGGGGTTTGAGAGAAGTCGACAAAGAGGCAATCATGGAAGTTTCCCATCGTATGGTACTCTGTGAGAATCCACCCAACCCAAAGAAATGTGTTTGTCGACAACATTTCCAAACACTTCGTCTTTGACATTCTCAATAGCGGTACATGTTTCCACAAGATGACTGGGTCTGGCGCTTGATTGTGATGTCCCAGCCACTCCAGTTACAATGGATACAATACGATCCAAAGAACTGAATGCCTGAGATTGTTGGGTATCCTGTGTGCCTAACGGAGGGACTTCTTGTGAGGTAGTAACATCCACCTCATCAATTGCACCAGTATTTTTTGTTTGGTTTCTTGTTCTCATGGTTGCAAGAAAGAAGAATAATGTATAAGAAATAGATACAGGATTATGAGAATTTGTAGGTTGGAAGTTTGAGATGTGAACTTGAGAGAAAGAGAGAGACAGAGAGATCTGTGTAGCACAAGAGAATAGAGAAGAAGAAAAATGAACAGGAGAAGGTCACTTTATAAAGCTTTTAATTTTTTATTAATTTTAATTTTAATTAAATTTTTTTAATGACTGTGTGTGTGAGAGAAAGGAATGTGTCTCTCTCTGTGTGTGTGTTGCCATGTCCGCGCGTGTATGCATGTGCTTTTGTGTGTACGTGCAGCGTGTGTGTGTATGTGTATGTGCAGCGTGTGTGCGTGTGTGCAGCGTGTGCGCGTGCGCGTGCATGTGTGTGTGTGCGTACGTGCGTGTGTGTGTGTGCAGCGTGTGCGTGTGTGTGTGCGTGCAACGTGTGTGTGTGTGTGTGCGCGTGCACATGCGTGTGTACGTGTGTGTGTGTGTGCACACACACACACACGCTACACACAGGCGCACGTGTGTGTGCGCCACACACACACACGCTGCACTGAGGCATGTGTGTGTGGTGCACACACGCACGCCAGCATGTGTGTGTGTAGACACACACGCGCCCGTGTGTGTGTGCGCATTTAAGTTGGTGTGTGTGTTCACACACACACACACACGTGGCTAGCCACGTGGACACGCAACGCAGGTGGCCGTTGTGTGTCCATGTGGTCTGGCCACGTGTATCGTCGCCAACCGACGGTACACGTGGCTCGCCACATGGTCACCCGCAATGCCACGGAGGCAGTAACGTGGCCACGTGTCCTGCCCCCAACCCAACCTGCGGCCCCGCCCCTGCCTTTGCTCCTACGCCCACGGCCCCCTCCCCCAAACATGCGCCCACCCCCCCCCCCCCGCCAAACCCAACCTGTGGCCTCCGCCCGCCCCCACCTCATCCCGCCCCCGCCTCTGCTCCTGCGCCCACGGCCATGGGCGAGTCCGCTCCTCCCCCTCCCCCCCTTATCTCACCCCCGCCTGCACCCATGGCCCCCCTCCCCCAACCCAACCTGCGGCCCCGCCCCCACCCCCACCCCCGCCTCCGCTCCTACGCCCCCCCCCCCCCAAACCCAACCTACGGCCTCCGCCCGCCCCTGTCTCATCCCGCCCCCTCAAGTTTTCCAACCAGTAGATGGATTTCATAAATAAAGCTGGCTGACTTTGTGTAGCATACCTAATTAAAATTGGGCTCAAAATTGGAGACGCCTACTACAGAGAATCATTTTCTCAAATTTCGTAGAGATAAAACAAAGCTTACACTGCGTACTCAATCAAGAGGACATTCACATTGGCAACAGTTAACATGACTTCAACAAACTTTTTTGGGTGGGTTGTAACTCTACTGATTTTGGTGGAATTACGAACCCTTCTCTTCTACGCCTGCCTCTTTCTAGGCGAATGCAACAACAAAAGGATCATCTTGCGTTAGTACCTTGCTTTCGTCCACGCAAAACGCTCCAGCCCGGGATCACACACACAGTCACAAACAAATATTTTGTAATTTTTTTTTATTTTCATATTTTTTAATATTAATATTTTAATTTAATAAAATAATATTAATTTTAAATTTATAACGGCTACTTATTAAACGTGAGTATATAATCAATTTGTTTTAGCTTATACAATGTGATCTTGTGCTTAATTATGTGCTTAGCATATTATTATGGCTTGCTCTTTATATTTCTTGGGTAAAGAGTTTTCTTATCCTTTTTACAATGGTAAATTCATAATATCTGAATCATTTCTTTTAGAATTAATTTCTCCGATACAATTTACAACTTTAGATGTTGTTATCGAAGTAGGTGATATTGAAATGAATTTGCCTCTTGAGAGGACTCTCAACAATTTGGGTGAATTCATCTATGGATTGGATGAGTAGCTTTCACGTAAATACAAAGTCAACGTATCTCATCAGACACAGTATGCCGGCTCACCTAGCATGATTCCTATTTCCATTGTGGATAGTCCGTCAAAGATGCAATTCAGTCCGAAAGAGTTAATAGATCTATGTACCCCCCCTCGAGTTTTGCCCTTAAACAGCTTCAAAAGGAGTACAAGACAAAAGCTCTTACAGGCCGAGAAGAAGGGCACATTGACAAAGCTGTTAATGCAAATCAAAGTAGTGGAACAAGTTACAGAGATTCCAAGGTCTTACAATGGCGATCTCGTTCTAGAATTTCCACCTACCATGGGAAAGTTGCACCATATGGATGTGATGGAGCATAAGTATGATCCTCATTTGTGGTTGAAGCCTACTACATCCAATATTGTATTTGCAGGTGTAGTGCGTCTTAGTCATTGCATAGGATCTCTCAAGTGCATGAATGAACAATGTGTCCACTTGGTTAATTACCATATTCCCAATACAAGTCATTTCAACGGGTACATACAAAAAGCAACTGGACCTGGGGAATATTGTAAGATTGGAGATAAGAGCCTTACATGCCATTTTTGTAAGGCAATTGCTTTTTGTATTGCAACATGTGATTGTGTAGTATACTATGTCATGCCATCCGATGAGACTGCCACTAGAGTCATGATTCATCGTGGCACACATCGACACAATGTGCGTAGCGGCACATCCAAAACACTAAAGGAAAACACCAAGCTGATGGTGCAAAGGATTTTGACTGTTGACCCACATGCAGGAGCCAGGAAGGTTCAAATGTGTTTGGCAAAAGAAATTATAAGTACAACACTTCTTTGCAACAACACCAACGAAGGTATTTTAGGCGAGCAACAGCTATTTGCAATCGCTGAGGAGTTGGGCCCGTTGGTGCAAGATAACTGGTATGAGCATTTCGTAGATTCTTATTTCGATGCAAAACGCTATGCTAAATTATTTTTTAATCTAAACACTTTTAACATTGGCAGGTTTCGGAGGTCAGTATCTATTTTACGTAGAGGGGTTGACAAAGAATCTTTTGGCATTGATGCACTCCTAAAACTGAAGCGAGACTGCACATATGAGTTTTTCCATGGAAGCCGGTTTCCTGGTCAAGGTATGGAGGGGGGAGAAATGTTATGTCTTCAAAATGTCCACAATTGGTCCGGCATCCCCCGGTGTGGACCTAGTCAACCGAATGAGACAAGACCGGGATGGTGATCTTCGACATGCGTGGATCCAATTTGATCACATCAGACGTGTTAACGATTGGGTGACTATGGCCTGTCATGTCTATGATCCAAGGTACATGGCCTATCTTAAGAGCTTTGTGGCTTTCCATTTACTCTCTCTAAAACAATTTGTTTGCAGCATGGAGGACCTTTTGACTATTGCAACTTTTGAAATGAAACACGAAGACATGGAAACGCAATGTTTTTTTTGGGAGTTCCTTAATGATGTAATGATATCATGTGGGTGTGACAAAGCAAATTTCTTTGGCTACATGGATGATGAAGCTCAAACAAATTGGAATGCAATTCAAATTGTTTTCAATGGTGGTGACAAGACCAATACAATGAGCGGGCGAGAGCGTTCTTGTCTTCCATTGGAAGCAAAGCTTGAATCAACACACAATGAAATATGTGGTGCAAGCTTCTCAACACACACACAAAGAAATGTGTGAGAAGTGGAGGCAAGCACCAACAAAAGAGGCTGCAGCAGCAGAGGCTTGTCTGATACGACAATGGTGGCGTAACGGTCATGGCATAGACCGTAACATTCCATACATGGATTCATGGCTTCGTTGGTGGGAAATTCGTATTGCACATTGGGGTGGCATTATGACATGCATAGAAAGTAGCTCTGATGGACCAAACACTCCACGCACTAACCTTTCGGAGAGCAAGCATGGCAGCTGGCTAGCAGGGGAGGGTTTCCGTAAACGCATATCATTATATGATGCATGTACAACCAACCTTGCAAATTCCATCTTACAGAGCACAAAGGCCATTTCATACAGCCATGGAAAACACATTGGGAAGGGTCCATCAATACAAAAGCTTACGGAACGCCATGAAAAACGTCCTAGCCAAGTGATTAGAGCAGTGAATGCGGCTATTGAGGGCGCTCCAATGTATAAACAACCAACTCTATTAATAGGAGATAAGGAGACATCAAGGCAAAAACGGAAGCCAAACGAGGTTATCAATGTGGAAGATGATGCATCACATAGGCCTGAGTACAACTCGGTCACCAAAGATCGCAAGAAGTGTGGAAGACCACGTAAGATCAACTTTTGCAGAAGAAGGGATATCACAAACCCCAAACGAAGTATAGGTTCTAGTGGGCAGTATGTAGTTGAGTGCAAGGTCAATGAGGCAATGTGGGCCATACGTCGAACTCCACAAGGTAGTAGGGTCACATGTAGCGGCACACCAAGAGGCGGACGCAGGTGTGGATGCAGTATAGCAGGTTCTAGCCTTGGTATACCAACCCCATCGTTTGAAGGATATCGAAAACATCCAAATGGTGTGGTGCGTCAATGGTTTTGGTTTTGTCCGGATCATGTCTTGCATTGTCATATAGTAGACCAGAACATTGAGCCGCAGCCTCTTCATCCACCACACAGTTGGCCCGTGCATGTGGGCACCAACCTATTGGAGGATGAGGTGCAAATATTTCATGAAGGGGGGTATCAAGTGGAGCTAAGCAAAGAAGGAGTATGTAATGTAGCGCCAGTTGCTCAAGATCAAAATATGACAAACTCTCCTTTCAAGTCAAAAGATGCATCCACTCCTGAAGGCAGTGCAAGAGACACAGTGCGAGATGGTCTACGTGTACGGTATCGGACTTCCATTTTCGAGGATGCTCCTCGCAAGATCAGTCTAGCACTAGCCCTGAGAGCGAAAGTCGTAGAAGAGATATGTGCAGCAGATGGTGTTAGTGAGGTCTTCAAACTAGAGACGAACAGTGAAGATGGTCATGTCGGGATGTACAAAGTTTGTATTAGCAACCAGCCATCGTGCACATGCCCATACTTCATGGAACGGGTGTCAGAGCAAAAACCATATCTTGCATGTAAACATTTGTATTTTATTTATCTACGTGTGCTAGGGCTAAGCCAAAATGAGAACATGTTTATCCATCAACCAATCCTGGCAGATGTTGATATCTTCAGGGCACTAAGTCGAAGCCGGACTTATCCACGCATGGATGCATAGCATTTGACAATGCTCACTTCTTCTTAGTATGGTTTACCTAAACAATTGTACTACTTTCTAATTTTATCTTAGGATGGTCACATTGGGATACATTCATTTGCAACTTTTTTTCATGTTTGATGAGTACTGGTTGTTTATGTGTCAAATCGTGTATAAAATAATATAATATTACCACAATGGCTATAAATTGCCATAACTTGAGTTATTTTTTGTGAAAGCGTCCACTAGCTTCCTAGCACACCTCTCCTTCTTTCACTATGTCTGACGATCTTGCGAGTAAAATAAAGTCTGCCTGGGATGCCATGGAAGCCATTCCAAATGGAGAGGCATTGTATGGAGCCGACTGGTTTCGTCAGGATCTCAAGGCAACCATCAACGTGTATCGCCTCTATCAATGCCACAACGAACTCAATATGCAGAGCTTAATCAATTTGAACGAGACAGGACAACTAGCTTTCTCTTGCTGGAAGAAAATTGGGCTCATCACAGAGGAGGATGAGGAGGAAATGAGGCAGCAGCTAAGCAACGTGGTGAATCTTAATATGCCAATCGAAGGTAGCACATCAACAACTAAAACCGGGCCTTCCAACAGATGAACACTTCTTGTTTATGTAATGCAAGTTTAATAAAATGTAACTTTTTTATTTTTAATGGGAGTTCTTGTTTTAAGTACCCCTGTCTATATTGTTTTTGAAACAATTTTTCTAGCTTACATACCTATAGTTCTCTCTCTCTCTCTCTCTCTCTCTTTGAGAGAGAGAGAGAGAGAGAGAGAGAGAGAGAGAGAGAGAGAGAGAGAGAGATAGTCCACAAAGAGGAAGGGAGAATATTTTTTGGAATCTGCTCACCCAATTCCTAAAAAGCGCTCGCTGAAAACTGCTCGCCCATAAATATCCCCCTGGGACAATCACATGGCCTCGTGCTCGGGTAGTGTTCGGGAAAAATGTGTTTCAGCTTAATATTGTGTCGTTTTCAATTCCAAAAATGCATGTTGAGGGCAAGAGGAAAAGGAGAAATTACAGCCCAAACTAGAGAAAAATAACGTAATTTTTTAAAATTTCCATTTTGTATGTTTGGAAAAATGGTTTTCCTCAACCATTAGGCCCAGGCAAGGGGAAAAAGAGAAATTTCATCCCAAAATAGAGAAAAATAGTGTAGAATTTTAAAATTTCCTCTTCGCAAATTCAAGAAAGGGAATTTGAATGGTTGGGAAAATGGTTTTCCTCAAACACTTGGCTTGGGCAAGGGAGAAAGGATAAATTCCATCCCAAAATAAAGAAAAATAGTATAAAAATTTGAGAAAATAACATTATTTAAAAAAATATATTCGCAAATTCAAGAAAGGGATTTTTGTATGTTGGGAAAAATGGTAACATTGGGCCAGGGAAAGGGGAAAAATTGAAATTCCACCCCAAAATAGAGAAAAATAGTGACGGGTCGGGACAATCATGAGGCCTCAGGCTCGGGCAGTGTTCGGAAAAAATGTGTCTGAGCTTAATATTATGTCGTTTTCAATTCCAAAATGCCTGTTGAGGTCAAGGGGGTCATAATAAGATGCTCTAGGACACCATGATTAGATCTATATACGGTACTTAATCACTTCAACTGATAAGAAGTTGTTGGATTATGGTCTAGAAAATGGTCACTTGGTGACCATTACCGATAATGTAGGCGATTGCATGGCGATCGGTGGAGCTGAGAGCCATGTGGGAGCTTGCATTGTGGGAAATGGTCACCAGGAGGGCTATTGGCTCAGCTGGTCAGACCCAGGCAAGCAAGGAATTCTAGGGTGATGTGTCAAAATTTTGTGCTTTTTGCATGCTGAGCTAGAGGCAACGGATTGGCGTGAAGACTATGTCTGGCTCTCTCTCTCTCTCTCTCTCTCTCTCTCTCTCTCTTTCATACACATACACAGACACACACATAGTCTGTTCGAGTTGTGGCTACAATTGTCCCACCTAAGCCATTAGCTCTTTACTCTCTTGCTACCAGAATAAACTCCTAGTGGATCAAGCAAACCCATGCACACCTATTGCCTTGAGCATCCATCTTCTACTACCAATCACTTCCCACCAATGGACAATGATTATCCCTTGTTTGCCTCTACATGATCATCAATAGCTATCTCGATCAAGGTCTTGGTCTTGGTCCCGATGACCCACCTCACTCTTTCTCTTTCTCTTTCTCTGTCTACTTGTTAGTGGTAGAGTGCTCTCTCTCTCTCTCTCTCTCTCTCTCTCTCTCTCACACACACACACACACACACACACACACACACACACACACACACACACACACACACACACACACATAGAGAGAGAGAGACCACGTAGATTGTGCAAATCACATTTTGTGTGTGTGTGTGTGCTATATATATATATATATATATATATATATATATATATATATATATATATATATAGCGAGAGAGAGAGAGAGAGAGAGAGAGAGAGAGAGAGAGAGAAAGAGAGAGAGAGAGACCACGTAGATTGTGAAAATCACATTTTGTGTGTGTGTGTGTGTGTGAGAGAGAGAGAGAGAGAGAGAGAGAGAGAGAGAGAGAGAGAGAGAGAGACCACGTAGATTGGGCAAAAAAGGAGGACGACCCAAAGGGTTTAGGATTTAGGGTTTGCAAGGAGGACAAAAAAATGTGATTTGCCCAATCTACGAGGTCTCTCTCTCTCTCTCTCTCTCTCTCTCTCTCTCTATATATATATATATCTATATATATATATATATATAGATATATATATATGACGACCCAAAGAGACTCAACAACTCCATTTTGGCGTTGATCCAACATGCCATGCAAATCAACCAAAAAACAACGCGTGGAGGCCCTTTCCTTCCTTTAATTTTTCAAACACCATTATACAGAGCATAGATAATGGACTATTGAATAATAACAAAAATCTTTTATGTACCCGAGTGCTCAAGAATAACCTAAGTTTAGTATAATCCCACCTAATAATTTTATCAACTACATCTAATGCACCTTGGAGGCCATTGCCCATGTGACATAAGGAAAGGGCTTGGAAAGGGGAAGGAGGGGGGGGGGGGGGGGGGGGGGGGGGGGGGGGGGGGGGGGGGGAGAGGGGTTGGGGTGGGGTCAGGGGGGGACAGAGAGAGAGAGAGAGAGAGAGAGAGAGAGAGAGAGAGAGAGAGACTAAGGCAAAGAAATAAAGAGAGTGGATTGGGTAGCCAGACAAGGGTCTCTCTCTCCCTCCCTCTCTCTCTCTCTCTCTCTCTCTCTCTCTCTCTCTCTCTCTCCCCCCCCCCCCCAATAGGAAGGGCCACACACCCGTAAGATTTAATTTGAATATTAGTACACCCACAACAATTGGAGAGAAAAACTTAGGTTTAGTATAATCCAATCTAAAATGTTGAGATTTTTCTCTAATTGCGAATGGTTTTTATCAAGCAAGAGTAAGCGGCTTGTCAAGAAGAGGAACTCGATAGAAATATAGTATACTTGCAAAAATGTTTGGGTATGTTTTCGGTCATAGTGTGCATATGTTGTATTGGTTGGAGACCCCTCTGAAAAGGATATGCCAAGGTCTCCATGTATTCTTTTTTAGTTAGTTCAAATCAAGCTCTTAAGAGCTTAAAAAAAAAAAACTACAAATGTTAGAGAACATAAATTAAGGTTTAGAGGATCTACAAAGTACGGAGAAGTTTAGTGCAAAAACTTTCAAATATAGTAATGTTTTTGAAAAGAGGTATGTTATAGCCAATGCTTGAAAAATCCTCAATTTAGTGTAACCCCACATGCATATTTTGAACTTTTTCTCTGTAATTATAGATTTGAAGGTGAGAAAACCCACAAAGTATAGAGAAATTGAGTGTAAAAGCCTTCAAATATAATCAAGCTGCCTCTAAAATTTCTCATATGCAAGTTTTCTAAGTTTTTAGGAGAAAGCAATATGCCTCAACTTGATTTAGTGTCACCCTTGGGATACTAAAGCCTTTAGCAGGCCAAAAAGTATGGCCTTAAATACTTTTGAGAGATAATGGTATTTTGCATTTCCTAAGGTTATTATTTCTCAGCTTCTCTTGGTCATGTCTCTGATTCACATGGTTCACATGAATCCTAATCTAAGCACGGTTCTTCCTTTTCCTCTTTTTCTCAAGTGGTAGTTTTGAATTTCAGAGTGATGATTGTAAGTTGAGACACACTTTTCCCGAACATTGTCAATGTCAAGGCTTGTTGTCAAAGATAGATTTTGTACATCCAAATTCCATGGACCGTTGTCATTCGTGTCTTATGGGACGCCTCTTTCCCCTCCTTTGAAGCAAATATAAACTTTTTTTTTCATTTGAAATACATTCTATCATTTAAGAAAAAAGACATCAATTGTAAGTTCACCACCTCTCCTTCACAGACTATTTGTCAGTTTGAGAACCTTCACAAATCGTATGAATCATTTAGATTCCTTAAATACTTGGTACAATATAGCCATGGCTTGTCAACATGTGTTTTCAAGGCTGTAAAAAGCAAGGATGAAGGTTCACATTGGAATTTGGGCATTCTAAGCTGAAAGGAAAATCAAGAGACAGACCTATGTAAAGTTATGAAATGAAAGGAGCCAAGTGTACAAGTGTACAATTGTATAAAGAGAATTGTTATGGATTAGCTCTCCCTCCCTCCACTAACTACAACTCAATGGACATGTTTGCAGCATTCAATTTGTAATATTCAACACCTCAAGGCTCTACATGCTGAGCTTGAGGTTGTTTTGTAATTTTGTCACTGTGATTAATACAATTCACTCACAAATTGTGAGTTTTGCAAAAAAAAAAAAAGGCATGTGACATCTCTTGCATGTATGTGCGTGCACGCGTGCACACACATATGTGAGTTTGTCTTGTCACGTCGTGTATTGTAACAAAACTTTCAAAGTTGTCATTCACAAACTATTTATCGATTTGAGAGCCTTCAAGAATCAAGCACTTAGATTCCACAAGTACTTGAAAACCACAAAAAGCAAGGTGAAGGCTCACATTGGCAATGGGCAATCAAGTCATGTAGCTATGGCTAAAACATCTATTCTTTACTATATATAATGCAACTTAAAAATTTCAAGGCTCTACCTGCTGAGCTTGAGGTTGTTTTGTAATTTTGTCACTGTGATTAATACAATTCACTCACAAATTGTGAGTTTTGAAAAAAAAAAAAAAAGGCATGTGACATCTCTTGCGTGTATGTGCATGCACGCGTGCACACATGTGTGTGAGTTTGTCTTGTCACGTCGTGTATTGTAACAAAACTTTCAAAGTTGTCATTCACAAACTATTTATCGATTTGAGAGCCTTCAAGAATCAAGCACTTAGATTCCATAAGTACTTGAAAACCACAAAAAGCAAGGTGAAGGCTCACATTGGCAATGGGCAATCAAGTCATGTAGCTATGGCTAAAACATCTATTCTTTACTATATATAATGCAACTTAAAAATTTCAAGGCCAAAGAAGCCCTCCGTGTGTCATTTTGGTGAAGTTCGAAAGGTGTGCACATTTTCAACTTTCAACCTTTAAAATTTCAAAAAGAGGTTGACAGTACCTTTGCTTTTGAAGGCAGGTTTTACGTTTCTTTTGAATGTCAATTGAAGGGAGACTAAGCTTTTGCTTTTGAAGGCCAATGCCATAAAAGTTAAAAATTTATTGAGATTTTTAACTTAAAATTTTCAAGGAAAGAGAGACCTTCCATGTGTCACATTGTGCTTCATGTAGAAAGAACCTTTAGAAAATATTTAATTGAAAATGCAAAAGTAAAGGGTAAGTACTAAGATGGTAGAAAACGAAAAGACTTCTGAGGGAGTCTTGAGATTGGAAAGTCAAAAAGACCTAGTACTTAAGTCATTTCACTCCATACCTCAATTTCAAGGCTGACCAGTAACTAATTTTATTTTTGAAAAGCATTTGAACTGTGGCTTTCCTTTACATTTAAGAATTTTTCTCCATGTGTTGCTTAATGAACTTCCCTTTGGAGGTTTGCACAGACCTTCTATGTTCTAAATGACTTTTGATTTCGATGCTCAAAGTTCAAAAGCTAGATGCATGTATTCATGTGTGTGTGTGTGTAAGAGAGAGAGAGAGATGCATGTATTCGTGTGTGTGTGTGTGTGTGTGTGTGAGAGAGAGAGAGAGAGAGAGAGAGAGACTCATTCTCTTGTTGTATGTGAATATAAGAGACAAAGTCGACGTGCTGCTCCTCGAGGTGTTGGCACATTGTACGAAGGATTTCCCCATTTGCATTGCATTAATGAAGTACATTGAGCTCGACAATTCAACGAACAGAAGTGCAACAATTTGTTATGGATGTCCTACATGCAATGTGTGTGTGTGTGTAAGTGTGTGTCTGAGAGAGAGAGTGTGTGTATGTGTAAGTGAGTGAGAGAGAGAGAGCACCATTCACTACACCCTGTGTAAGTGAGTGTGTGTGTGTGTGTCTATGAGAGAGAGAGAGAGAGAGAGAGGGTGAGAGGGATCTCACACCGGCACTATAGAGAGAGAGGGGAGCAAGAATAAGCATTGGTTTTATAATAAAAAATTGACAAAGCGACAATTGACAAAATATACAATCAAATAAAAAATCGACATCGACATCTACAAAATTAAGGATTAACCAAATTTGAAAAGTTTAATCCAACAAATCCAAGGCAGAAGATGTGCAAACCCAAGGTAGGAGGAGCAGACCTCAAAAAATGGCAGAGGTGGATGACGAGAGGGAACTTTGAAAATTCTCGACTATTTTTGAAGGTTTCTACTACGCTAGATTTATTTGAGCTTTGTCAGTGCTCTTGCCTTTGGGTTGACTTGGAATTCAAAGGTGAATCTCAAAGTTTGTAAGTGAGATTGCACTAAATCTAGCTTTTCCCAGCGTCTGAAGGCAAATTAGAATTTTTGAGACAAATCTCAAAATTTTGTAAGGGGGGTTACACTAAATTGAGTTGAGGCATAGTGCTTTCTCCTAAAAATCTAGAAAACTCGCATATGAGAAATTTTAGGGTCAGTTTGATTATATTTGAAGGCTTTTACACTCAATTTCTCTACACTTCGTAGATTTCCTCACCTTCAAATCTATAGTCTAGAGATAAATTTTAAAATCTACAGGTGGGATTACACTAAAGTGAAGATTTTTCACGCATTTGGCTATACCATACCTTTTTTCAAGCATTTTAGAGGAAATTTTACTATATTTGAAGATTTATGCACTAAACTTATCTGCACTTTGTAGATTCTCTAAACATTAATTTATGTTCTCTAACCTTTGTAGTTTTTCTTATTATATATATGCTCATAAGAGCTTAATTTGAATTAACTAAAAAAGAATACATGCAGACCTTGGCATATCCTTTGGACAGGGGTCTCCAACCAATACAACATATGCACATTGTGAACCAAAATATACCCGACATTTTTTGCAAGTACACTATATTTCTATCAAGGACCTATCTTCTTCTTCTCAGCAAGCCGCTTCCTCCTGCTTGATATAAGCCATTCGCAATTAGAGATAAATCTCAAATTTTTTAGATAGAATTATATTAAACCTAAGTTTTTTTCTCTAATCATTGTGGGTGTCCTAACATTCAAATTAGATCTTACGAGTGTGTGGCCCCAAAAGATGGTCCTCATGATGACCTTTCTGCATAATTATCACAAGAAAACACCCACGTTGTGTCCGTACTTATCCACGTGCAAAAGTTGACCACATTCGACCTCCTGATGCCACTAGATGCCATCTGACGCACCCGCTTACCTCATGTCGTCGACCAGCGGATAGCTTCCTTGAGAATTTTTACGTGCTATCAACTCCTCATTATTATAGAAAAACCACAGTGGTATTGGTAATAGTGAAAATCGATGCACTATGTACATGTTGTTCTACCTATACACATGTGGGCCCCACGTAACCACCTGGCTCTGGAAAATGGGCAATTATTTATTTGATGCACCATGCATGTGTATATACATATGCGCAATCCCTTGATCCAAAAAACTCCTGGCATAATTTGCCCATCCTCTAGCCTGCTAGATCATTCTTGATCAGCAGCTGCAAAAAGCGATATGAGACTCGTAGCGTCACAAGCCGCCTCATCCTTCACCAGCACTGCTTGATCCACAAACAACTCATCTTTCTCGACCATCATTAACCTGGCATGATATAATTTAAGATGCAATCCATTTACCCTTGAGTTATGTAGAACCCCATCCAGGTTAGCCAACTGATATGTACCATTCGGAAAAAACTCCACTACCTTGAAAGGGCCTTCCCGCTTAATTTGAAACTTCTTTGGGAAGGTGTTGTCCAGCTTACTGTTGTAGCGCAAAACGAAGTCATGCTTCTTGATACCCTTACTTTTGAACTTTTCATTTATCTTTGCCAAAGCCCTATCCTGCATCTGCCCATAATGTTCCAATGCACTCATCCTATCCAACTGAACCTTCTGTAACTGTAAAAGCCTCTCTTTGAATGCATCACTAGGTGGCCCAAGCAACTTCTCTAGCATCTTTACTGCAGGCAACTCTACCTCCACAGGAAATAGTGCTTCCTTTCTGTATACCAAATGAAATGGAGTAAACCCTATACCTGTCTTCACTGAAGTACAGTAAGCCCATAATGCACTAGGCAATTCCAAATCCCAATTCTTTCCTTGGTGCTTTGTCACTTTTGAAAGGATTTGTACCAACTCACCATTGAATCTTTCATTTAAGCCATTACACTGTGGGTAATAAGGAGTGGTATGCTGGTGCCTAATCTTCATCTTTGCGCATAAAAAGTCTAGCAGTTTAGCTCTAAATCCTGGTCCCTTATCCAAAAGTAGCTCTAGTGGCCCCCCAAACTTGCAACATATTTCATCGTACACAAATTTTGCCACATCCTTTGCAGTGATCTGTTTTACTGTTATAGCCTCTGCCCATCTAGATAGATATTCCACTGCAGTCAAAGTATAGATTTTGCCCCTGCTTGTGATAGGTAACGGGCCTATTGCATCAATCCCCCACTTTTCAAACACATCAAACGCCATAATGGATTTTTGTTCCTCTGGCTTCAACACTCTCTTCCCAAATGCTTGACACCGTTTGCAAGACCTACACCAATGGTGAACATCTTTGTGCAAACTAGGCCATACATACCCTTCTTGCAAGATCTTATGCAAGGTGATCTTTAGAGAAAAATGGCCGCCACATGCACCTTCATGATTCTCTTCCAACACTCTATAAAGCTCCTCTCGTCAAGGTACACGTCTCAACACGAGATCAGCCCCTTTCATGTATAAGACATCACCAATCAATTTGTACGTATATGCTCTATGCACAAAACCATACTTCTTAGACTTCTGAATGTCCTTTGGAATAATTCCTGTTAGCAAAAACTCCTCTTCTTGAGCTAAACTTTCCCGGCCATGATAAAGAGGTAAATTGGTCCTCAACAAAAATAGCTCCCCAATCATGCTTTGAGCTGCTTCATGTGCCTCGCCATTTAGAGAACGTTCAATGTGTCTGATGCTCCATGCTTTAAACTTTTGTAATAGGACTTTCATTCTAAAATACATTTCCTTCAATGAGGTGTTCTTGCTCTTCCACACACCCAACACTTGCTTCACAACTAACAAGGCATCACCTTTTACGCTCAACCTTCTAACCCCATGCTTCAAACAAATGTGTAATCCGGCTTCCCAAGTAGCATATTCAGCATCATTGTTACTATGTGCATTCAACTTGAATCCTCTCTTGCATACTAGCTTCCCCTCTGGATCCTTGGGGGGTTCACTATATGTAAAACTACCATATCACGTGTGTTCAAGACATGTTTCTAAAACCCCTTATCTGTGAATTTTGTTAAGAATATAATGTACCCTTTTCTTTTGAAATATGTAAGTTTTTTTCAAATTTGAAAAAATAATGCCCTTCTGTATATATATTTATAAAGTGCTATACCCCCTGAAGCCGCATCATGGCTCTTTATGTATGAACCATCAAAGAACAAAACATGTGCATTGCTGATTTGTGTCACTTCTTCAACTACCTTTCTCACCACCTCTTCCTTAACAAGGAGGGGATTCTCCTTGTAGGTCAACAAATCGTCTAGGGTAGCCCTTGTACTGTCTTCCACTAGAAAAGAGAATTCAAACTCTTGCAGCTCAATTACCCATTTCTTCACCACATTTGACATGTTAGTGCCATTAATTAACTGTGGCAAAAAGGCGTAACTCGTCAAGAAAACAAAGGGTCGTGGTAGCAAGTAATGACGAAATCGTCGACAAGCACATATTACACTGGCCATCACTAGCTCTTCTTCTAAGAATTTTCTCTCCACTACCAACTTCACTCGACTTGCACAATACACTCGCCTCATATAATGTCTGCTCTTCCCCTTTTGCAATAGCATGGCTCCAATGGCATCATCCCCTAGTGATGGATTTACATAAAACGCTTTCTCCCAATTAGGAGCCTGCATGGCTGACAACCCCCTTAACACCTCTTTCACCTCTTGAAACACTTCTTCACATTTGTCATCCCATTGCAATGGATCATGCTTTGCCACTTGTTGTAATGGATAAAGGAGCTGTGAAGACAATGGAATAAACCGCGCCATGTACTTCACTTTGTGTATAAAGGTTTCCAATTGCTTTGTACTCGTAGGTGATGGAAGAATAATAATAGACTTAACCTTGTCTGGATCAGACTCAATGCCATTTTCTGACACCATATGGCCCAATAACTTCACCCTTTGCTGTGCAAGATGACATTTCTTTGGATTTAGTTGTCCTCCACATTCATCATATCGATCCAATACCATCTGCAGCTTCTCATGGTGCTCAACTCTACTGCTGTATACATAGAAGTCATCCATAAAAGCTTTAACACAACTTCCAATGAATGGTTCCAATGCCCAATTTTCTCTCTCTTGATAGAAGGAAGGTCCATTTGTCAACCCAAATGGCAATACCATGTAGCAATAGTAGCCCCATGGCGTAATGAAAGTTGTCTTTGTGCGGTCTTTAAGAGCAATCTTCAATTGGAAATAGCTTGAAAAACCATCACACACACTGTACCTCTCATAACCTACCACTGAATCCAAGATTTGATCTATGAATGGAAGAGGATATGGGTTCTTCTTAGTGGCTGCATTTAAGGGTTTAAAATCTACACAAATCCTCCACTTCCCATCCTTCTTTGGACTGACTACTACTGGACTCACCCATTCTGTGGTCTCCACCCACTGGGACTATGAACCCTGCCTTCAATAGCTTGTCCACCTCTTCCCGCAAGGCTTCCATCTGCTCTTGGACCATCCTTCTTATCCTTTGTCGCACAGTCTTAGAACCTTATTTCAGCTCTATATGCATCTCTTCTCCCTTGAACCCTCTGATCTCTTCATATGAAGTAATGAACAAATCAGGAAAACTAGCCAGCATGTGCAAATATATCTCCTTCTCCATAGTTGAGAGGTCTCCACTGATCATTTTTGTCATCAATTCCTGCTTTTTAGACAATTCAACCTTGGTTTTCATAAGCCCTTCAATCACTTCATAAGGCACTTAACTTTCATCTTCAACCTCATTTGCAAATGCGACTAAACCAGACTCCTGGATTCCTTTGTCCATCAAAATAAATGCAACATCAGCATCCTCATCACTGCTGATAGTGCTATCACTGTCCTCATATGTCAGTGTGGAATAGTCTTCATCACTAGACTCATCCTCATCTTCATACACAGGATTTGACAATTTCTGTAATTTGGTCATAACTTACAACTTTAACATTTATTTCTCCCTAGAAGCATCAGGACATGTTGAGGACTACTAAAGATAGTTTTTTAGCATTATAGACCTCACAAACATGAATTCTAGAGTGGTATAGTTACAAAAAGTTGAAAAAAAGCCAAAAACAGGACCCGTTTTTTCACACAGTTTAGGTTGTGAAATGTTGTGCAAAGACAAGGTTAAAGATGGAATTGATATTCCAAAAAAATGTCGAGTTTTTTTCAGCTCATGAGACAAATTTCTAGATAGATAGCACCTCAAAATCCATTTTGAAACTCTTGACATAATTCAAGGAAAATGGTCACTTAACAGGACATAAAAGTGTCCCAGGACATAAAAGTGTCCCAGGACCAACCTAGTGTTAAGGAGTTTGACTTTACCTCTCTCTACCAGAACGGGCGCATGGATAAATTTTTGCAAACAAACTCCAAAGTTGGCAGAGGTTTGACAGTTAGAATTTCCTCTTCAAGCTCTATCACATAGGTGAATCAAAAAAAAAATCTTCTAAAATATGTGATAGAGCTTGAAGAATCTTTTTTTGATTCACCTATGTGATAGAGCTTGAAGAATCTTTTTTTGATTCACCTATGTGATAGAGCTTGAAGAGGAAATTCTAACTGTCAAACCTCCGCCAACTTTGGAGTTTGTTTGCAAAAATTTATCCATGCGCCCGTTTTGGTAGAGAGAGGTAAAGTCAAACTCCTTAAAGGGCCCCTTTGTGAGTCGAAATTTTGTCTAATGCCCAAAAACACAGTTGCGTTGTTTCTCCTCTTCTCTCCACTCTTTTTCTGGTCTTCTCTCTGGTTTTTCAGTTCCCACACTTAGCTTTATTAGTTGGGCACCATTGGCCTTTTAGATGACCTCAAACAGACCCCGAACAGGCCAAAAACTGACCTTCCAGTGCATAGTTATCACCCTGTTGCATCCATCCACACACCTGGCACTCAACTTTTTCCAATAATGCATCCCGCCACCACATGAAGTGGCCCCAAAAGATGGTCCTCATGATGACCTTTCTGCATAATTATCACAAGAAAACACCCAGGTTGTGTCCGTACTTATCCACGTGCAAAAGTTGACCCCATTCGACCTTCTGACGCCACTAGATGCCATCTGACGCACCCGCTTACCTCATGTCGTCGACCCGCGGATAGCTTCCTCGAGAAGTTTTACGCGCTACCAACTCCTCATTATTATAGAAAAACCACACTGGTACTGGTAATAGTGAAAATCGATGCACTATGTACATGCTGTCCTACTTGTACACATGTGGGCCCCACGTAACCACCTGGCTCTGAAAAATGGGCAATTCTTTATTTGATGCACCATGCATGTGTATATACATATGCGCAATCCCTTGCTCCAAAAAACTCCTAACAGCGCGTATCCCAAAGGCACTTTTCCCATTGGGTTTTTTCCCTTTGGTCATCCAGGTATTAGACCCTAATTTAGATCCTCATCATTTTACTTCTCTTGTATATATTTTTCATAAATAAACAGCAGCCTCATCATTATGCTATTACAACGGAAAAATGCAACATCATCTCTCACATCAGACATATTCATATGAATCAAGATGTTGCAGCAAATTGAATCTCATCAACAAATTCAATGACAAATGAAGACAATTAGCCCATCAACAACCAATCAAAAACCTGTCACAGCGTCCACGACACTAAAATCGAAAGGGGGGAATGTTAACTGAGTCAATGTCAGTTAATAAAAGCTGATAAAGACCGAAGACATATGAATTCACATCGAAGATCAAAGTGAAGAAGCATTTTCATTAGCCATGGTCTTTCTAGGATAAATGGGTAACCGTAGGGATTTTCGATGTAGAAGTTTCTCCACTCATACCTCAATGTGCTTAGTGTATGAGTGTCTTTTGGACTTCCTCCTTCACTTCACCACACATAAGTGATTAGTGAGCATGCTAATCCAAAAAAAGAAGTGGTTGTTGAATATATCCATACAAGGTAATTTTGATTTTTCTTTGTTTAGATCTGTGTATAGGTTTGAGAGTTTTGTATAACTCACCCTTGTTTTTTTGTACATTGGGAATTTTAAGGTATTCAAACCCTCTTGATCAAAAGTTCATTAATGTAGTTTTATATATCAAAACTTAGACAACATAATATGCATAAACAAAATCCAGGTATAAATGGACATAAAGAACTTTAAAAATAAAACTAGTTAGGCTAGTATAAAAGACTAGAGGCAAGGGAAGGGGGATCAAAACAAAGACCAACAGGCCTTCAAGCAATAGGTGAAAGTGCAACTTGGATGTAGGTTCTACAAAAAAATAGGGTAGCGATGACATTGTCAGATTTGTGAAACTATTTGTAAGTGATAAGAAAATAAATAGCTCTTTTAAAAATTTTGTTTTTCTATCGTGATATTTACTATGATTATTTGTTTAACTTCCCTTGCAAAAAGAGCCGTTGAACAAATTCCCACTAAACATGAATGTGAGCAAGGTAGCACCTTAGGACTTAGCACATAGATGGATTTACTTAATCCACAAGTTGAAAAAATTAAATAGCAAATTTAAAAAATATTGTAAGAAATTTTAACTTATAGCAAACAAGTCAATGTAGACATGCATATATGTTAAGTTTTTGAAAATTCTAGAGTTTGGAGTTACATATTGTAGGATTATGCTCAAAACTTTGTACTTGTTAAAGATTTGAAAAGCACTTGATATAAAAGCCAAAAATAGTTGCTTGCTTGCCTGCACAAAATTGGATTAATAATGCAATGCACGATGACTGTTTGGCATTTCAAACTTTTAATTTAATTTTTTGTGTGTGTAACATGGCCCATCATAAACTTTGCAAATGAGGATTGATCTAGGCTATCAATCCTCATCACACAAGGGTCAAGGTAGAGATGAAGGGGGAAGGGAAGATGAGGATGATGATGATAATGATAATGATGATGATAGGAGGAGGAGGAGAAGGACAAGGATCATGGTGGTAGAAACCATCAAACAAGTTTAGAAAGGAATGATAATTATGTTGTGTTTATGTTGATCATTCTATTTTTGTATAACAGAATTGAAAATTTTCATGTATATTTATCTCATTACTTGGTTTTACAATGAGTGCACGAACTTGTGTGTGAAAAATTGATACAAAACTTTGAGAGAGTATGACAATGAAATTTATTCTTTTTTCCACACTCGGAGCCAATAGTATTGGCATACGTAGGGCAGTACTAGCGACACTCCTAGAAATGAAATGCACCACTGGCATTGGAATTCTGAAGGATAGCAAGATTCCACAAGTATTGACATTCTGTAAGTTACTGCCAACCCTTTTTGTGTGCTTGGTTGCGGCGATTATACCTACATTTTTTTCAGCATTTAGATGTGTTTTTCCCCAAAAAAAAATCATGCAAATACCGAGATGAGCATGAAAAACCACTTGATATGGCATAGTCTCTCGCTCTAATAAGAAGTGGAATCATAAATCAAAGTCTGTGCCAGAAATATTTTCTCTAAGCACAATTCTACTACCACAATACTTCAACTTAGTACTACATCAATCCTCAAAAACAACTTTTCTACAAAAACTTGTGAAACTTGCAAAAGAGAAAAAGTAGAGGTAAGTTTTTTGTCACACATGTGCACACTTCAATATCAAAAAATCAAAAAACAATTCCATGTTGTGTGTGTCCAATGCAGTAGACTTGTAGACTTGTAGACTTGTAGGCCATTGTTTCCCTATTGTGAACATAGTAAGCAAACATTGTGTAAACTGCAAATATAGGCTTTGGCCGCTTATGAATAGACAAAAGAGAACCTACTAGAGAATGAATCATGGCATTGATAATGTGTCACAACCAAATTGTAAAAAAGGATCTGGTTATCATGTTAGATAAGTATAGTCGGAAGTACTTAGCAATGATGTTTAATGCGCTCAAGGGATAAATATACTTTGGGGGACCACTCCATTAGTGATATGTCACCCCTAGTGTGGACATACAGATAGTCTAAAAAATAGCAAGACCAAAAACTATGACAGTGAGTTCTCTAAAATCTCACGTGGAAGACTCATTTAGTCGATTGTATCTATCTGTACCGAGACCAATGGGATCCCCGGATTCTTGGGTTCCTATGTTGACACATAGAGGAAGTGAAATTTCAAACATGATTTATAGCACAAGGGTCTCAGATATCCGGACTGAAATCTGAGATATAAGGCTAAAAGGAAGAGTGCATGATCGACCCCTTCCAGAGCACCTCTCAGTGGATACGAGACAAGGGATATAATGGTAAGAGAACACGGAATGATAAGGATGGTTGCAAAAAATCTAAAAATTCAACCTTCTCAAGTGGTTAAATGTGCATTGAAGAAGAACATTGGATCAAGAGATCCATATGCGCATGTTTCTATTTTTAATCAAGTCTTAAGAGCAGAACAAGTAGCAGATTACCACACAAAATACGAGGGATTTTGGTTAACATTGGAGATAATGGCATTGACTTGGTTACAACCATTAAATAACAAATATATCTTGAACATTGATCAACTTTTACAAGAGTTTGCTGAGGAATTCTCTAAGAGAGGAATTCAACACAACACCATTTCTTAGATTTATACTTTCAGGCAAAAATAAAATGAAAAGGTGAAGGAAGCTCACTTTGTTTCAAGCAATACATCAAAAGATTTCTGGTGAGAGAGTTGCCACATGATGATGGATTATAAGTTCTCTTTATTGAGGGCTTGAAAAAAAAAACTCTCGAAAAGGACTTGCACTTTAAAGTATGCATTACATTTGAGCAAGTCAAAGCATTGTACGGAGTTGATAGTTGCAAAACATACAGCGAGGTTACCGAGGATCCAGAGACCACTAATACCCAAGCCTCTTCTACCATTAGTGACTCTACTACAAAATGGAGTGCTCTTACTTCAATCACACAAAACATAGACCAGCTGATTGAAGAAGTGGTCTTCCGCAGAATGAACCAGATCTACTGGCAAAATCCTAACATGAGGCTACAACAGCTAGTGCAACAACTGCCACCACCTTTCCCTTACTAATTTCTAATGGATAAAACACAATAGCTCATGCTCGTGGAAGTGGAGGATTGTGTCCGCCCGAGACAAAGTAACACGAAAACCATTGAAGTTGACAAGTTTTTATGTGAAGAACAAAAAGCCACTGACAATGTTAAAAATGGAACGCAAAAGTGAATATCAAAAATTTAAAAGAACATTGAAGGAGGTTTGAACTACAGAAATGAAAAATGACGGGGACTCTAACTCAAAAAAATTCAACGCATTTTCTCATTACAAAAAGTACACAATTCACGATGCACGTATTATGGTGAAGCAACCAACGTGAGAGCCTAAGGAACCAGGAATATTGTATGATGGACCTGAAAATGCAAAGAAGGTTGATTTGGTAAAACCAGGGAAGACCAAGATGAGCATACATAGCCACAAATCTTATTGAGAAAGAGAAACAAATGTTGATAGCCACCCTCAACAATAAAGATGTGTTTGAGAAAGAGAAACAAATGTTGATAGCCACCATCAACAATATAAATATGTGTTTGCGTGGTCTTACAAAGATATAAAAGGAGTAGATCCTAGTATTTGCCAACACACAATACTTCTGAAAAGTGATGCAAAATCACACCGACAACATCCATACACTTGCAATGAAACCTTTGCAAAGAAAATTAAGAGGGTGAAAGCATGTTAACCTGTCATGCTTTTTCATGTCCTGGACAATGCTAACTAGCACAATTTTGACATATGCTAACTAGTACAATAACTTGAGCTACATCTCCAAGATCTATGACACATGATATATCAATAGAAAGCACTTGAAACAAGGAATCCAAATGTACAACCTCCGACAAATTTTGATATTATTTGTAAAAAAATTACCGGACGCCCAACTTTTTGAAGATGTGCTAACTTGAAACTGCTAACTAGCACAAAAAGTGCGACATGTTAACATGCTTTCACCCAAGAAGGAGATAGACAAACTGAAAGACGTGAAATTTATCTATGAGTTCAAACACACATAGTGAGTGTCACCAATTGTTGTGGTGTCTAAGAAAAATGATAAATTACAAGTGTGTGTAAATCCCAAACAAGTAAACACTACCACGACCAGAGACAACTATCCGTTACCTATCATTGATCATGTGATTGAAAGAGTTGCTAGAAAGGAAGCCTACAACTTACTAAATGGATTTTAGGCTATAACCAACACGATCAAGATAGAGGATCAACAAAAAACTGCCTTTTGTACAGAATGGGACATATTTTCATATCCGGTAATTCCATTTGGTCTAACCAATGCACCTGCCACATTCCAAAGGCTGATGAGTCATGCCTTAAAGGAATATCTAAGATAATTCTTAGAGATGTATATGGATGACTTGTGTGTGAATTCTCCTCATAGAAATGAGCATGTTGATCACTTAAAGAAAGTCTTTAAGAAATGTAAAATGTATTGTATCTACGTAAACCCTAAAAAGTGTGTTTTCACGGAAAGATAGGGGAAGATTCTGGGATATATTGTTTCCAAAAACAACATCTCCATTGATCTTGAAAAGATCTAAGTGATTGTTGCTCTTCTAAGACCAAGAAAAAGTTAGAGAGGTACAAGCCTTCATGGGCCGTTGTGGAGATTATTGCAGACTCATTTACATATAGACAATCATTGTGAAACCTCTCTATGCACTCATCACTAAGTTCAAATGAAATGAGAAGTGTGAGAACACATTTCAACAATTGAAGTAGAGACTTACTTTTGCTTCAATTTTGAAAGCTTTGGACTGAAACAAGATTTTCCATGTCCATGGAAATGCATTGGCTTATGCTATTGGATGTATCTTGGCTCAACTTGTACAAGAAAACATGGATTTTTTAATCTATTACTCCAGTAGATAGTTCAACAACGCAGAATGAAATTATATGACCACAGAAAGAGAAGGATTAGGGATGATCTATTATGTCAAAAAATTTAGACATTACTTTCTAGAAAACAAAATTCGTGTTCGTTGTGGACCATCGAGCATTGTTATACCTAGTGAGAACAAACCATGTAATACGGGTTGAATTGCTAGATTGTTCCTAATATTACTCGAGGTGGACTTCACAATAGTGGTCAAAAAAGGAACTATACACTAGAGAGTAGACCATTTTTTGCAAATGCTATATAGGGAAGCTCCTTCAAGAGTTGAGGATGACTTGCGTGACTCATATCTTTTCAACCTTCAGATGGTACCAAGGTGGAGCGAGTAGGTTATATCTTTTCTCAACATTGATTCACTAAAAATTGAGAAACAAATATTTATTTTTTAGCAATTCCACAATTTAGTGTTGATTGTAGGATAGTTATATAAGCAAGGACATGATGAAATACTTAGGTTATACATTGAGCCATGTGAAAAAAAGATATATCTACAACAAGATCATGTACAAATTATGGGCATTCATAATGCAAAAATAAAAACATATCAGAGACGGATGCTACTTGGAGTGTATTGGCCTAACATGCAAAAAGGTGTATACAAATATGTTAGCTCTCATGATGTTTGTGCAGTGAACACAACAATCGAGCATGCTACACTGTTCAAGATAGCAATAGAACCCAAGTAGGAAAAGTACATTGTTGAGTACTTTGAGCAAGGTAGATTCCCAAAAAACTAGGCAGAGCCAGAATACAATCAATACAAAACAAAGCTAAAAACTATTCTATTATTAAAAATTAACTTTAGCGGAATGGAGTGAATGACAACTAAAGAATTTGCATTGCAGAACATGAACATATGCCCATTCTTTAGCAAGCTCATGCTTGTCCAGCAGGAGGACCCTTTTTGGAAGAGAAAACCACAAAAGCGATTCTCCTAGTAGGAATTTTTTGGCTTACTCTATTCATGGATGTTGAATATTACATGAAACGATGTGATGCATGCAAACTCACTAAAGTACATATGCAACAAGATGACATGCTGTTGAAACCAATAATGGGGACACATGCTTTTTCCAAATGGGGAATAGAATTTGTAGGGCCTATCTCACCACCGACATATAGAACGCATGCTCAATATATCATATTGGCAACAAATTACCTGACCAAGTGGGTTGATGTTACCATATACATGTGGTAGTGATGTGTGTGAACACACTAGGACCGCCGGGGCATTTTTTCCCTCTTTAGGAGGTTTTTTCCCCCGTGCATTGTATATACGCCCATCACTCTAGGGCTATCTATCTTTCCATTGCACACTAAGGAATACACTCTCTATTGTGTACCTTGAGCTTCCTTCGTCTTCTCCAAGCTGTGTGTGTTTCTCTGCAACCCTAATTCCAACAATTGGTATCAGAGCAGGTCACGTCCTCTCGGGCTTAGTCGCCAGCTGCTCCAGCACACGCCTGCTCACTTTCTCCGATTTCAGTGAGCTTTGGCAAGCGTTCGCAGGTCGACAAATATTTTGGGAGAACTCGAAGAGCTCGGTTTGCTCAGAATTTTGATTTGGGCTCATTTCGGCCTCCGTTTCCACTACGGGCAGTACTGCACAGGTTATTTCGTCATTTTGTGCAGATTTTCTGTCAGTGCCGTTTTCTGCATAACAGGTGCCTTATAGTCTTCTACGGTTTGTGCTATATAGCACAAGTTGTTCCCGCTCCATTTCTCCTATTTTCGGGCAGTTTTCACATCAGGTGCAGCATTTACCATGGCTGACAACAACAACACAGATGTGTTCAAGATGTTTGCTGCTGAGGACAGGTTGGATGGGGACAACTACCCTATGTGGGCTTATATGATGCAACACGTTCTTGTGTCAAAAGGTGTCTGGAACATTGTGCAGGGCATTGATGTACGTCCTGGTTCTGAAGATGTAGGCGATATTGAGGATGTTGCAGGTCTTGCTGCAAGGATTGCAGCTGTTAGAGTTGTTTTGCCTACAGCAGAACAAGCTCGTTGGGATGTTAAGGATGCGCAGGCTCATGCATTGATTGCGTTGTCTGTGAAGCGCACCATTATTCCTCACATCCGTTCAGCAAAATCTGCAAAACAGGCTTGGGATATTCTAGCAAGTCTTTATGCAAGCCGCAATGAGGCTAAAATTGCTTTGCTGCGTAAAGAGCTAGAGTCGAAGATTATGCATGAGGAAGATGATATGGACACTTTCCTTGCTAGTGTCAAGGATATCAATGAGCAACTCATTTCTGCAGGTGAAGTCATTTCTGACAGTTCCCTTGTGCAGACTGTTCTTGATGCCTTACCAGATTCCTACCAGACTTTTGCTAGTACTTGGAGACTGATGACCCAAGGAAATCCTGAAGTTGTCAAGTTTGATGCATTATGCACATTGCTGTTGCAAGAGTCACTTTCTAGAAAAAACAGGACTAGGCAGCGTGCAATTGAACAGGCTTTTATTGCTTCTCAAAGAAAGGGTGGTAACAGTAATACAGCCACTTCTTATGGTTCTGCTGCGAGTGGCAAAAATTCTGTTCCTAATGCTTCTGGTGGCAGCACTTCGTCTGGCAATTCTGGTGATAAGGGCAAAAAGAAGATGCGTTGCCATTATTGTAAAGCCAATGATCACTTGATCAAGTCGTGTCCTAAGTTGAAGGCCAAAGAGGCTAAGAAGAAAGAGGGTGGTTCCACTGCAAATGCTGGTTCCACTACAAATGCAGCCATTGTTGAGTCTTCTGTGAAAGGAGATTGTGATGTTGATGTTGATGCAGAATGGGCTTTTAGCGCAGAGTGCACTTACAATCCTGCTGTCCATGATGCATGCTTGTCAGTTGCTGCAGATTCACATGTGTGGTATTTCGACAGTGGTGCTACAAAGCACATTACCTCACATCGTGAATTGTTTACCTCTCTTGAGTCTGTCCCTCATGGGAATTCAGTCACTTGTGCCAACAACGCCTCTTATCCAGTTCAGGGAGTTGGAAAGATTGTGCTCACTGCTGCTAATGGCAGTTCCTTCACACTTGTTGATGCACTTTATGTACCTGGGATCAAGAAGAATCTCTTGTCTGTATCCGCACTTGCTAGACTTGGACTTGTAGTCAAATTTGTGGATGACAGATGTACAGTTCATGATCTCAGTTTTGGTGATGAAATTGTTGCATCTGGGCTTTTGTGCCGTGGGCTGTATAAGCTCACTTTGTATGACAAGTGTGGACAAAATTTTGCAAATGCTGTTGTAGATTCAAGGGCTATTTCAGATGCAAAACTTTGGCATGCACGTTTTGGTCATCTGAATTTTGCCAGTTTGCTGCGTTTGCAGAAATCTGATATGGTTGCTTCTTTGCCGCCTCTTGAAGCACCTATCAAACATGTTTGTGAAGGCTGTATTCTGGGTAAAATGCAGCGTTCTAAGTTTCCAAAGGATGGTTCAGTTAGGGCCACATGCAGGTTGCAGCTTGTGCATAGTGATGTTTGTGGGCCCATGCAAACTCCGTCTTTGGGCAATTACCTGTACTTCGTGACTTTCATTGATGATTACTCCAGGCATGCATGGGTATTTCCGCTTAAAGCGAAGTCCGAAGTTTTTATGTGCTTCAAACAATTTTTGGCTATGGCTGAAAATGTCTCAAAATGTACTATGGGCACCCTCCGTTCCGATCGAGGGGGGGAGTATATGTCTCATGAATTTAATGCATTTCTGGCTAGTCGTGGGATAAAACACCAATGTACAGTGCCTTATACACCTCAGCAAAATGGTGTTGCTGAGAGGAAAAACAGGTCACTAACGGAAATGGCACGATGTATGGTCAAAAGTCAAGCTTTGCCGCATTCTTTTTGGCTTGAGGCCATCATGTGTGCCACTTATGTACTTAACAGGTGTCCTACGAAAGCTTTGCAGTCTATTACTCCATATGAAGCATGGCATGATAGAAAACCTTCTATTGAGCACATGCGTGTTTTTGGCTGTTTGGCATATGCTTTGGTGCCACAAGTGCAGCGCAGAAAATTGGATGATAAGGCTGTCAAATGTATTTTTGTTGGTTATAGTGTTGAAAGCAAAGGTTACAGGTTGTATCATCCGCAAACAAAACGTATTTTGGTTTCACGGGATGTAGTGTTTGTGGAAGATTCTGTTCAACCCTTGCTGTCATGTACTAGAGACAGTAATGTAAGCTCACAGGACATTTATGACACTTTGTTGCCTCTTTTCAGTGGTGGAAATACGAATGTAAGTTCCAATGAGGCAAATGTACAGCCTATGGGGGTTTCTGAAAATGTTTTAGAACAGCCTATTACTGATGCAGATGTACATGATGTACTTGATGAGGAAAGGGCTGAAAATGAGCAGGCTAGAGGTATGCCAAAATGGCTGGTGCACACTTTGCGTGACAGTAAATTGGATGCACCTTTATCTAGTCGTACTCGTTCAGGCTCTCGCCATGTATCTTATGCATCAGATTGTTATGCTTTGGCTGTGTCTAGTTTACATGATGTTGAGGAGCCTCTGTCTTTTGATGAAGCACAGAATTCAGAAAATTGGATTGCTGCCATGAAATCAGAATATGATGCACTTATAGAGAATGACACATGGACTTTATGTGATTTGCCTCCTGGCAAAAAGGCCATTGGTACCAAGTGGGTTTACAAGTTGAAACGCAAGCCGGATGGTGAGATCGATCGCCATAAGGCTCGACTTGTTGCAAAGGGTTATGCACAACAAAAAGGCATAGATTATGAAGAGACTTTTGCTCCCACTTGTCGTATGACTACTGTGCGTTTTCTATGTGCATTGGCAGCTCATTTTGGTTGGGATGTACATCAATCAGACATTGTTACTGCTTTCTTGAATGGTGACATATTTGAGGAAGTTTATGTAACGCAGCCTCGCGGTTTTGTCATAAAAGGACAAGAGGACAAAGTGTGCAAATGTAAGAAGGCTTTGTATGGGTTGAAGCAATCTCCTCGTGCTTGGTATGAGAAAGCTGACACTCATTTGGTTAAACGAGGCTTTCGTAACAGTCCAACAGAAAGCACATTGTATGTAAAGCGTGAGGATGATGTATTTCTCATTGTGGTTCTTTATGTTGATGATTTGCTGATCACTGGACCAAATGAGAGACATATTGCTGAATTTAAGGCTGATTTGAATGCTACTTTCAAGATGAAAGATTTGGGGCTGTTGCATCATTACTTGGGTATACAGTTTAAGCAGTGTGATGGTGGTATTGCCTTGTGTCAGAAAAGTTACATAGAGACATTGCTATGTAAGTTTGGACTTGAGGATTGCAAACCTATTGCCACTCCCATGGAAACAGGTTTGAAGTTGAGTCTACTTGATGCTGGCGATCCTGCTGATGTCACTCTTTACCAAACTGCTGTTGGCTGCCTCATTTATGTATGCAACACGAGGCCAGATATTCAGTTTGCAGTCTCGCAGGTCAGCAGATTTATGCATAGCCCAGGGTCTAAGCATTGGCAGGCTGTCAAGAGGATTTTCCGCTACCTTAGTGGCACTTTACATCTTGGCTTGTTTTATCCCAAGGGGGGATCATTGCCGCCAGACTTACATGCTTTTTCGGACTCAGATTGGGCTGGTTGTTTTGACACGCGAGTGTCCACAAGTGGTTTTTGTTTCATGCTTGGCAGTTCATGTATATCATGGTTGAGCAAGAAGCAACCTACTGTGGCCACTTCGAGTTGTGAGGCTGAGTACAGGGCAGTCTTCACAGCTACGGTTGAGTGTGTATGGCTCAGACGCCTTATGGCTGACTTGGGTGTTGGACAGGACACTGCCAACACTATCTACACTGACAGTCAGAGCGCATTGGCAGTTGCGAGGAACCCAGTTTTTCATGCTCGCACAAAGCACATTGAGGTGCATTACCACTATGTCAGGGAGAGGCTCTCAGCAGGAGAGATCAGCTTGGCTTATGTGCCAACACAGGACAACCTTGCAGATCTTTTCACAAAGGCATTGTCTCGTGAGAAGCTTGAAGCTTTCCGCAAAGCTTTGGGCTTACTCCCCTTTGTGGACTGATCCTGTCCTCAGGGCATGGCACTTCCCTTTACTCATGTGCCAGCTCTCGTTCACCGCATCACTCCAGGGGGGATTTGTTACCATATACATGTGGTAGTGATGTGTGTGAACACACTAGGACCGCCGGGGCATTTTTTCCCTCTTTAGGAGGTTTTTTCCCCCGTGCATTGTATATACGCCCATCACTCTAGGGCTATCTATCTTTCCATTGCACACTAAGGAATACACTCTCTATTGTGTACCTTGAGCTTCCTTCGTCTTCTCCAAGCTGTGTGTGTTTCTCTGCAACCCTAATTCCAACAGTTGAGGCAAAGGAAACACAAAACGAAGATGCTAGAACCACATCACAATTATTGTATGAGAACATTTTTACGCGATATGTCTGTCCTTTTGAGATTGTGAGTGATCGAGGCACTCATTTTCTCAATGACATAATTGATGCATGAATTTATGATACTTATTTCTATAATCAACTCCATCTCACCCTCAAGCCAATGGACAAACCGAGATCACCAACAAATATTGTGCACAATGCTAACTAAGATTGTCAGTGAATCTAGATTGGATTGGGAACTAAAGCTATAATCATCCATTTGGGCAAATCGGGTAGTATACAAAATGCCACAAAATAAAAATCCTTTCAACTTAGTTTTTGAAATAAATGCAATACTGCGAGTAGAATTATTGATTCCTACACTACATGTAGCTCAAAACTTAGAATGGAGTGGACGTGAGTTATCTGATAGATTGGATTAACTAGGGCAATTGGATTAGACCAAACTATAGGTAGTTATAGCTATGTATGCTAAAAATAACAAATGAAACAATTCCACAACCAGCATGTGAAAAACCTCCTCCTATTGCAATAGTACAGGTTGGGCAAAATTCACTTGGCACTATAGAAAAAGCACGTGTGGATACCGGAGCATGTGTCAATGTTATGCAGTATTCAACCTACTTGAAACTATCAAAATCAATAATTAAAACGGCCCTAGTTTGAACTCAAAGTGGCCAATAGGGAAACCATGGTTAGTTTGGGACATGCCAATGTCCTCATGAGCATTGATAGAAACCAATGCCCTCATCGGTTTCACATTATGGTTGGCATAGATCTCAATGAGCACATCATCTTGGGAATATTGTGGATGCAAACTTAGAAAGATGTTCTAGATTGGCAAGATGACGTGCTTCATTATCATGTCAAAGATCAATCTTTGTTGAGCTATATAGTATCTCTATATATAGCTCAATAGTGTTATGCCATTCACAAAAATAGATTACATATGGGATGAATAGAAGGATTCAGTTGACTATGGAACCAAGGATTCTTTGCTGCCTTTTACACCATAACTACTTGCTAGTAATCCAACATGCTGATTTACGAAAGTATGGATCTAGGAATCAATCATGACATCAAAACCAAAATAGATATGCATCCCAAAGACACTACTTACTGCATCATCCTCTACATCACCACCAACCCATTTTCCTAATGTCAAAACCAACAAAGCTAAAAACATCTGCCACCAAAATTTCAAAAGACCGATACCAGCTTCAACAAACTTAGCAAATCGCAAATAGATACCCAAATCCAAATTGGATCTACCACAACAAGCCAAAACGTCCAAATAGGCATGGAGAATGAAACCAACGAACAACCTAATCTTGTTGCAAACTTCAGGAACAAACTTCAAATGGATCCATAAAGTAAAAAACAATCATCTCTTCGCCATACAATGGCCAATCACAACACTAACAATTAAAGAAAGGGCATTCGTGCTTCAACAACTTCTAGTTGGCAAACGAGCAAAGGAAAAAACTCATCGCTATGGTCATCGCTACCCACCTCTTGCACCACATTGTGGTACCCAATGTATCTATTCTCTAGGAATAGTAGGGCCACCTTACATGGCAATGCATAGACAACTTGTTTTTGCCCATGCACACCACACAAACCTTCCGTAGAGCGACTCAAAAGGGGGAGGGGGGAGTGACAATAGTGGCCACAGTAGCCAATGCAGCAAATTCGAAGATAATAGGCTAGAAGATGATGAGAGAATACATGTACAATGTATAAAATGTGTTTGATGCTTAAATTTTTTTATTATGTAAGAAGCTTTTAGCATATTTTTACTCTCATTTGGCAAAATATTGAGCCATATCAAGAAATTTTGATGGAAGAGATACTGAGAGTGAGAGTATGTACATACAAGTGCGTGGCATAATTTTGGTAAATTTTTTGACGAGGTAGTAATAATTTTAAGTAATTCTTTTTCTTTTTATTCGAACAATGATCAAAATCAAAGCTAGTAATTTTGGCTTTGAGATCTAAAAGCAAGCCAGCATTTCTTTTGGGACAAGAATGATAGCCATGTCCTTACTCCCCGCACTTGAAGCATTTTGTGGTCCTTAACAAAGAGCTTCTAGCTCTTCAGGACAGAGTTTATTTTTACCTTTGTAAACTCCCTTCTCCTTGGACCGATTGTTGTTGTTGTTGAAATTGTCTTGGGAAGAAATTTGGGCATTTTTTTTCCCCTTTGCATCATTTTTGTCTTTGGTTTCCATGGGCTTGGCATTACTTTTAGCCCCTTGTTGGAAATTGATGTGTGAAGAAACCATAGAGTGGTGGACTACTTCAGTGATAGAGCTAGGCCATTGAGAGTTGACATACTTGGCCATTTGTTCAGGTAATCCTGCAGAAAAAGTTGCTTTTTCTCGGTGAAGTCTACCTTTTGAAAGACGATAGCCTTGAGATATAAATCCAAAAATTGGTCCACATATTTGTGGATAGACTTGTTGGAGAGCATCTTCAACCTCTGCCATTTGGTAAGATCTGTATCCTTTGCATCGCTTGCAAGGAATTGCTTCATGATGGAAACTCGTAGAGTTCTCCATGTCTTTGGGGCCTCACAATTGCCACAAAGACTAGCCTACCATTAACGAGAATATTTTTGGAAGTGCATAGCTACATGTCGTAGCTTGGAGGACTTCATGAATCCCTCATCTCCAAAGGCCACATCAAATTGTTGGATGAAGACCAAAAGCTAAACTTGTTGAGAGCCTTCCTTAGGCTAGTCTTTACATTAGATACTCGAGAGCAGTTTAGTTTCATTTTGTGGGAGCCCGAGGCCACGGAAGGTGGATTTTACATTGGGATAAGTCCTTAGCATTCCAAAGAGAGAGTTCCACAAGGAAATCATTGATAGCATAAGAAGAAAGCAAAAAGCTTTAATGGAGTCTATCCAATCAAAGGTTGAAGAGAGTGCTTCAAAGACACATGTGATATAAGTACAACAAAGGGATGGAGATGAGAATGTTGTAAGATTCTACTAGTCTTTGGGCGGCAAAAGTAAGCATATTAAATTTGAAGATGAATATGAAGAGGAAGCCACTCATAAGAGCCACTATTCTAAGAACCATTGGGCAAGGGCTACACCAGAAACCTTGGTTAAAGTGGGATATCTTGAGGAGCCTTATGTGGCCTTGATAGACCATGGTTTGGAGATTAACCTCATGTCCAAGAGTCTCTATATGAAGGGAAAGTGGCCAATTCATACTAACCACGAGTGGATGATTAGGGCTGCAAACAACTCATCTGGGGATCTCTACGGTTCTTGTCCAATAGCTAATGTAGCCATAGGGGATGTGAAATGATAGCAAACTTTATTTAGTTAACAGATGTCAAGATATCCTCTAATCCTTGGACAACAATATATCACCACACTACGAATGGAGACAAAAGTACTGGATGATGGATCTTCTTATGCGAGGGCCAAAAGCAAAAAACAAAAAAGAGTTTTCCAATTCTTGATAGTTTGCATTGACCATGAGAGAAATCGTGACAGCTTAAGGGACCATTCTCTACGAAAACCAAGCAAGGAGTTTTGAGATAAAAGGGAGATGAGGGGTTTTCGCTGAGTATCATTGTAAAGCGAGAGTGCAGTGGTACATTAAGAAAAAAGGTTCTCGCTTGATCCAAAGGGATATGAAACTTTTTCTACAAGTGTCCTAGTAGCAAAGGATGGATTAGTATATTTTACAATGCTTCAAGATTTAAAGAAAGGACAAAAATAGTATGTAAATAGTGTATAGAGAAAATAATAAAACCATGATTTGCTAGATGAGGATGAGTACACTTCAAGTTTTTTTGAAGAGGTTTCTTTTGTGGATACTATGGGTGATCCCAACTCTATTGCAGGTTCTAGTTCTCAACATGGAAATGACACTTTGAAAATATCCAAGTGTTTACCGTGCTGTTTTATCGCGTTTTGTAGAGAGAAGGTGCAAAGTCGGGTAGAGAAAGAAGAGAGAGGAGGGCGGGGGTTTTTTTTTGTGTTTAAATTATTACTGCAATTGTTTCTGTGTTTATTATCACGTTTCTTACCACAAGTGTTACCGTTGTTATTACCGCGTTTATGTTTGAAAAACAAACTAGCACCTAAAATTTGAAATTCTGGCTTAAACATCCCCCCCCCCCCCCCCCCCCCCCCCCCCCTCTCAAATTTTGGTGTTTTCCTCCTCTCAATAAAAATTAAAGAATAGTGTATGAAATTTTCAAATTTAAAAAAGAAAAGAGAAAGAGGGATAGAGAGAGAGAGAGAGAGAGAGAGAGAGAGGGGGGTTAAATAAGATTACACTTGGTTACAGTTAAAATAATCATTGTCAATTGATTAACATAATTGAGCATCTTTACAAATCTAGAGAGAGAAAGAGGGGGAGAGAGAGATGAATGGATTACACGACCAAAAAACTTCATTACTGCAAAATGTTTATGAATCATCTTCCAAAAGATTCCTACATGAGGCATCATCCATTTCTAAGCACTGGCTCCTAAAACAATAAAGATATAAACAATTTGTGGATGCATTGGCTTCATCATCTTTGAGTTCATCATCCTCCATCTCATCATCTTCATCATCATGCTAAGACTTGAGGCCACCGGACTTGATTCATCAACCTCCCTCTCCTCTGTCTACACCTCATCCAAAGCTGGAGGTGGAAGAGGGTCGAAGATGGTCTCCACTTCATTAGTGGAAAAAATGGTTCTCCCCCAAGGTGTTACGGGAATTACGAACCAAAGTTTTGGTTGGTGGATTGCTGGGATATAGATGACCTATAAAAGAGAATCTCAAAGTGAGTAACATTGGTATAATTAATGCTACAAGCAAATAAGAATAAAAAAGGTACATGTCACTCACCTGCTCACAATTGCGCGGTAAAACTAAATTATCATACCTCCCTATGTGATGCACACTAGAGTCCACCATGTAGAGGCCATTCTCATATCGTCTAGACACATTTGCAAACCACTAGTCAAAACTTAATTTGGCCTAAAATGTCAAGAAAAAGTAAATAAGCTGAGTTTTGACCAAGTCTTGAAATTTTTACCTCAATGTATCCTTGAGCTTACCCACTGGTTCATACAACTTTTAAGCATACTCTCCAGTCGGATTGAGTGGTTTGGAGTCTTTTCGTGCTATTTCTAGCCATAGACATGAAATTCTGCAACTTCAATTACAACTCACAATGATTCTTTTGGAGAGAGCAATGTTCTAAAATCCACCTCGGATCCTACTTACCCTACTCCTAAGTTGTACCACTATGGCACAGTCCACTGCAACCTTAACTAACATGGCCATTAACATAGCACCGCACATCACCTTTACTTGCATATCATCACTTGTAGGCTCGGGCTCCTCCACTTGGTCCCCATCAAACATAATGGTTTGCACTGCTCATTGCACCTTGCACACATTCATTGCATCTCCACCCACTTGCAAGAGACCAAACTCATCATACCTTCACTGAGAGGACTCCTTCTTCCAGATCATGTCAGTGTCCATAGAGCTACTATCACACGGGCCAACTTCTTTCTCTTTCTCAAGCTCGAGAATCTCCCCTAGATTCATCTCTTGAAAATTATCTGCAAACCGTACTCTTCGACCTCTATCACACTTCAATGGAGCTTTAACAACCATACCTTGACTTGGCAGCACATCCTTTGCCCGATTTGGAACCACAAGTACATCCTCTACAATTGGAGCCACCCTAACTGGAATTCTTGGCATAGGAACCAACCTCTATCTCTCTAGCCACATAACCCTTGGTTCCTCTTGCAGAAGCACTTCCCTTTGCATCAATATTGGCTTGTCTACTGCCGCATCAACATGCTTTGGCATCGTGATACGTGGCAAACACTGATTGGTTTTGTGCTTCTTGAGAATCTTCCTGGTCCGCCCTTTTGCCAGAGCCACCGCCTCTTCATATGACACCAGGCCATCAATCTCCACCATGTCTCTTACTTCTTCATGTAGGCAATCCAAAAACTTGCTCAATTTTAAAACCCCAACATTATCAACAGTAATTACGTGTATCAGCTTTCCCCAAAGGGCCTGGAATTCCCCCAAAAAAGCTTTAAAATCCCCTTCCATGCTCTGTTTTAACCTGTCTACTTTTGCTTCACCTTGTCCAACTACACATCCGCTACGAATTTTCTTCAAGAATACGCTTCCAGCGCTTCATGATCAGTCTTTACTTGTTCCATAGACCATCGTACCTCCTCCTTGCTTTTCCACGAGCCAAGAGCGGGAACACCTGGCTCGTGCCCTCTTCCCTTGATACACTACTCTTCAACAGAAACAAACGTTGGAGCCAGATTCTTGCATTTTCAGCACCTGTGAAAATTTGAAAGCCTATCCACACCATCTCTAGCAGCAACCTGCTCTTCAAAGGACGCACCTTTGGCATCACAAAATCCATTATTTTGTCTTCAAAAAGGAACATCAGTGCACTCGTTAGTGGGTGAATGGGAAACGCACCTGACACACATGCAATGGACCCTATATAGCTCACGATATTCACAACACCCCTGTCCTCTCAAAAACACCTTCAAAAAAAGAAAGTCACTCTAGCAGGGCCTCGCCTGCACTTTACCCAATGCACATGCATTTTTCACAATCCTCAGACAACCACCACACCAATCTTACCTACTTATCATACTTTCCATGACTCAACAACTCTCTCTCTTTCTCTCTCGTACACATAGGGGACCCACACGCTCACACACGCACTGACACCACACACGTTGGAGACAATCAAAGAAGAAAGTTTGGAAGGGAGGATAGTCAGTACAAAACCCTCGTAATGATAAGCTTCTTTCTTGATAAAACGCCATGTACAATCACCATAAAATCTTCTACACAAGAGGGACACACCGCCCTTGGCTTGGCTCCATCAGCACAACTTTGACGCCGAAAAACTTTCTTGACAGCCCTCGTTGGCTCCCTCTTCTACAGAGCACTTGCCCTCTCAAGATGCTTCAGAGCGATCCACCCTCCACGAGACCTTGACTCACCGAGCCCTCAAAACTCTCTACCTCTTTATCTTCCTCCTTCTCTCACCCCACCTCAGAGCGCTCCTCACTCCTCCGCTTCTGCTCAAACCTTTTCCCCCACCCCAAGGAAAGAAACCCCTTCCTTATTAGAAGGAGAAGCCCCTCTTTTTCTTCTACACCTTTTTCTGTTTTCCAAAAACCTATTTGAGCAATAGCACCCCGGCACTATTGCCTTTATCCTCTTCATCCAAGCCTTTTTTATTTTTCCCTTCTTCATTCCCCCTTGGCCTATTGCACTTAACTTTATATTCTCAACCCCTCCAGCCCACCTTTTCCCTTTCTATTTATAACCAAGGGGATCTTAAGCATGGGCTCTCCACACCATCGATGTTCACACACGGTTGTACATGTCGCATAACTGTGTTCCAATCACACCGCTCTTGAGCTCCACCTACCGGCCCTTAAGTCATCGCGCTTCTCCACAAATCGGCACCATGGCCTTGAACAACCCGTTCAAGAAACGAAAAAAACACATCCAGTCCCTTTCACCGCAATCGCTTGCCAATTGGGATTGGATGTATCTCGGTATCCATGACTCCGATCGGCGAGCCGCAAATTTTGGTGGATTCTCCATATCACATGCAATTTTTTAAAACGCTAGCGAGCTCAAAAGAATCCATTTTGACATGCCTATTGGGGTGCTCAGTTTGTACACACTCGACCCCCAACAAATATTCCTCATGCCATAACTTGCTCATTCGAGACCCAATTGACAATCCAAAAGACTAGCATGCTCCACATCTCAAGCACTTTAGGCCTATCAATTCATATCATCCCGGGACACGTGTCCCCATTTACCAGTTCCGTCAAGGATCTACAAAGCATTCCATCTTTGGACAATCATAACTTCCTTTGAAGTGTCGCCTAGACTGGCTTCTAGAGTATCTTGAAATGTACATTACAAGGCACCGACTTTGCACTTTGAACACTCCAACGTGCCACCTTAATTGGCCTATTTGGGAGCCTTCTTGGCCTATGAAACTCCTTAAACATACATCTCCCCTATCCTTTTCTTTCTCAGGACATTTGTACCTACTTTAACCCCTTGCCATGCACCTGTGTACCCCTATGGCACTGTTTAGCACCACTTCTAGGTTTGACCAACTTTGCATGGACCATCATTGTCGAGCCCCTTTGTTGAACATTTATGTTCAACTACACGCATATTTATTGCACAGGCTTAAAATTGCAGCACCCAAACTAGCAGCCAAAAACACTCCAAAATCACAACCATATATATATAACTTGTCTCGTGTCACCCGCTGCACACCTGCTAAAGCGGGTTGCCCAACCCCATGCATTACAACATGGCTACCACCTGGATCGAACACTTGGCTTTGATCTCGCTGGCCCCCTGCAACAACCCCTGTAGTGCTACATCCCAACGCATAACCAATCATCCACATAGTCTGCCAGTAGCATACTTTTGTCGCTCCAAGAATCCAATAACAAACTACCCACTTCTAACCAAGCATCACCAAACACATTACCACTCCCATCAAACATACCATGCCCTCCCTCCCGACCATGTAAAGCGAGATCCTCCTCAAGTAGATCTTGTACCTGCTGGACAGCCCACTGCACAAATGCACTTATCAGCATCGCCTTCAACCACCACACAAAAACTTTCGTGGAAATCCTGGACACAACCTGGGAATCTCTATCACCTACCATAGAGCACATTTGATGCACTGGAAGCTCTTCCAGCTTTGGCTCCATCTTTGCCTTCTCACTTGCAAAGCACTCAATTCCAACATCATCGAGATCTCCCTCATCAATCGGCCCTTCAAGGTCTACCAACACCACCTTCCTGTCGGCTTCAATTACCTCCCCTTCAAGCATCTCTTCTACTGCTTCGCTCCATAGCTCGAGTACATTAGGCCTATCCACTCATATCATCTCCGGACACTTGCCCCCATTTTCCCTGTCCATCAGGGATCTGCAAAGCATTCTATCTTCAGACAATCATAACTTCCTCATTGGGACCCTGGGACCCCGTTTGAAGAGTCGCCTAGCGTGGCTTCTAGAGTATCTTGAACTCTACGTTACAGGGCACTGACTTTGCACTTTGAACACTCCAACCTGACATCTTAACTGGTATATTCGAGAGCCTTCTTGGCCTATGAAACACCTTAAAATACATCTTTCCTATCCTTTGCTTGCTCAAGAAATTTGTACTTGCTTTAACACTAGGTTGGTAATGGGACACTTTTATGTCCTGGGACACTCTTATGTCCTGTTAAGTGACCATTTTCCTTGAATTATATCAAGAGTTTCAAAATGGATTTTGAGGTGCTATCTATCTAGAAAGTTGTCTCATGAGCAGAAAAAACTCGACATTTTTTTTGAATATCAATTCCATCTTTAACCTTGTCCTTGCACAACATTTCACAACCTAGACTGTCTGAAAAAATGGGTCCTGTTTTTGGCTTTTTTCAACTTTTTGCAACTATACCACTCTAGAATTCATGTTTGTGAGGTCTATAATGCTAGAGAACTATCTTTAGTAGTCCTCAACATGTCCTGATGCTTCTAAGGAGAAATAAATGTTAAAGTTGTAAGTTATGACAAAATTACAAAAATTGTCAAATCCTGTTTTTTAGCCAATTTTAGCTCTTCTATGATTTTTTTGGTGGCTTTCATGATATCCAAATGCAGTTTTGATTTTCTATGTCTCATATTGTAACATAAAGCTAATATTCCTTGAGTTTTGGGGCACCTAATACCCTATTTTGCATAGTAGACAACGATGGTTGATTTTTTCATTTATAGAAGAAAACAAAACATTCTATTATATCAAGTATAGCTTTTCCAATATTGTTAGTTTCTTGTGACAACTACATGCATTTTGTAGGTAGTAACCATATCTAGTCATAAGGATCAAATTTGGCTAGATATTGAATAGTTTCTATGGGATTCTACAACTCATAATGTTGAACCCATTTTTTTCATGTTTGCTGAATTTAGCACTTCATCTTTGTCCCCAAGATTCCCCTTGGTAAGAGATGTATTATTCTTTTGACATGCTCCATGGCTCCTTATGAACCTAAAGGACAATAGGGAACTAAGAAAACGTGCATATATTATTTGTATTGAGCGTGGCTATAGAAACTTTGATGATAGGTTTGCATAATGGTAAAAATTCAACTTTTTTGTACCTGTTTATTTTGGAAAAACAAAAAATAGTGAGTGAGAAGCAATCATATGTTCTAATCACCAACCCATTGAAGTTAACTAGGGAATTCATCTCAAGTCCTACAAAAATCCATAATCTTTTTTTTATGCAACAAAACGTAAGAAATGACTGTTTTGATGAAAATGTACTGGTCCATCAACTTTGGAGGCTTGGTGTGACCAAAAGATGAGAAATTTTACAAGTTTCTTATTTTTTCCATGTGTAGTAGGCCTTGAACTATAACCTCATGAAAGGATTTTACAAAATGAGTGGATCTACTATGGTTTTGGAGGTTTTTTTCAAAACCCTGAAAGGACACTTTTATGTCCTGTTAGGTTACCAACCTAGTGTTAACCCCTTGACACGCACCTACGTACCCCTCTAGGACTGCTTAGCACCACTTCTAGCTTCGACCAACTTTGCATGTACCAACATATAGAAAAGTATGGCACTCTTGTCTCCTCTACCTCGTGTCTTTATGGTCTTATTTTGGTGGAGAACGGCTAAATGTCCCAATGTTTTGGCAAACGTGATAAATACTTCAACTTATGAAAAAATGAAGCCAAACCTTGAGCATCTGATGGTGGTTCCATCAACACCAATTCCTTCAACTTCTCGGGATCCGAATCTATACCGTTTTGCGATACCACGTGACCCAACAGCTGCGCTCGAGGCTGTGCTAACCTGCACTTCTTGGGATTCAGCTGACCTCCTTCTTCATCAGGGCTTTGAAAGAATAATTGGAGCTTCGATAGGTGCTCCAACCTTGACTCTGTAGCAGCATATCATCCATGAAGACCCTAATAAAACGGCCCAAGTATGGACCAAATACCCTGTTCATCCAACCTTGGAAGGTGGCATATGCATTCACCAATCCGAATGGCATTCTGCGATAAGAAAAACAACCCCATGGAGATATGAATGTGGTCTTCAATTGGTCCTCAAGTGCAATCCCTATCTGAAAGTACCCTGAAAAGCCATCCATAATCGAGTATCTTTTATGCCCAGCCACCTAGTTTAGGATTTCATCTTGAAACGTCAATGGGTAGTGATTCCTCTTGGTCGCGGCATTTAATGGCTTGTAGTCAACACACACTCTCCATTTCCCATTCTTCTTAGGGGTTATGACCATTGGCGAGACCCACTCTGACCCCTTCACAGGATATATGATGCCTGCCTCCAACAACTTATTGATCTCTTGCCAAAGGGCTTCCTTTTCAATTTCTCCTAGTCTTCTCAGCTTCTGTGCTTTAGGCTTACGTCCCTCCTTAAGAACAATCTTGTGCTCCACCTCTTTTGCACCTCGCAAATGCTTGTACTCCGTTGCAAACAAATTTGGATAGGACTCACACAGTTGAACATAGCCCTCCTTTTCACCCTTGGTTAAGTCTTCACTGAACATGTTTGAAACCTCCTCTATTCTTAAACCATGAGCTTGAGGTTGCATACCTTCTTCTTTAGGCGGGGATTCATCTATGGTGACCCCGAATAAGTCTGCATCTATCTTCAACATGTCATCCTCGCTTTCCTCTTCCTCTGTACTAGTATAGCCTTCATCATAGCCCGTCTCTGTCTCGTACTCATAGCCCGTCGTGTCACCCTCATCTTTAACTACCATAGGACAAGAACTGCTCTCCTTGGTCTTCAAATCAAGCACAATTTGTCTGCCTTTCTCTTTGTTAGGCAAAGTAAACACTTTGCTCTCCCAATCCTGCTTTGCTCCTATCGCCAAAAGTCATGGCCCACCCAAAATGATTGGATAAGCATTATTCCCTGCCTTCATCACAAAAAAAATCGATCAACTTGCACTTGTCATAGTCCACTTCTGGTAACTCTTTGCATGGTGCACACATGGCTTTGTCCGCCCGCTTTGGCTGCCCAATCTCCTTTATCCTTTGGGAAATACCTTTTTTCTCTCTTGCTCTCTTTTTCTCCACCTCTTGCTTCTTTGCCTTGGTGGTGGGTAGGATAGGCCCTTGAGCTTCCTTTGGAATTGGTTGGTGAAACCTCCCCTTCACTGGCCTGGGGTCGTACTCTCTCTCTCTCTCTCTCTCTCTCTCTCTCTCTCTCTCTCTCTCTCTCTCTCTCTCTCTCTCTCTCTCTCTCTCTCTCTCTCTCTCTCTCTCTCTCTCTCTCTATTCACCTGCTTGCTCTGGGACCCCTCCCCTACCCGGCATTAGCAACATCGCTATTGGGGGGGGGGGAGGCGCTAGTTTTGTCTTCAAAAGAGGGATGGGCGTGTGGGGAACCGCCCTTAACCATGCCACATCATCATTGTATTGACCACCACCTCCCAGCACGCACCACCGACTATGGCCAATGTTGCACCACCACAACCACCAAAATCTGCTGCCACGCAAATCACCACCAGCAGCACCCCTATGCGCACGCCATAGCCAGGCACCAAGGAGCTCCCACTCTCTACTCCATGCTTAACAAGAGGCGTACACCCTAGGTCTTGTACCCCGTCATCCGACCCCCACAATACGCATGTGGGATTACCCCACCCCCGCCACGTGGTAGTCTTTGGTGAGTTCTCCCCAATAGATTGAAACTTCAAAAAATACTTTTGCTGAAAAAAAATCCCCAACCTCTTTTTTGCCCACCGCTTGCCCTGCTTGCCAATTGGTCACTGGCGATCCGATAACCGAGCTGCAAAACCCGGCCGCAAACTCACTTGTCTGACTCCGGAATAACCCCACCTTGCCACACTTCACAATTTCCCGAGCCGTCAAACCGAAGCCGTAGAAATGCTAAATTGCATCTGCAATCAACTTCGGACAAAGGCACCCACACTACAAGAGGTTGTGTGCTCTTGTGACGATGTTAGCGACGGAAATACACTGGGTTTTTATAACCCCCGGCGTCGCTAAAACCGTCGCTAATAGCGTCGCTATATAGAGACGGTCATAGCGACGTTTACACAGAAGTCTATAGCGACGCTTATAGCGACGCTCCAGATCCATAAATAGCGACGGTTATAGTGACGCCCGAGAGAAATTTTTTTTGGTGACAGGGCATTGAATGCCCTGCCACCCATCAACCATATTGTACTTGATTCACTTTTTTAAAAAAGTGCAAGGGTAGCTAATAGACCCAAAATAGTCACCCACAAGACGCATTGTTTGACAAGCGTAAAATTGACAATTTTACACATCATAGGCAAAATGAATTGATTGGCAAATGTAATAATGACAATTGTACAACATCATAGGCATAAAGAATTGATTGGCAAAAGAATTGATTGGCAAAATGAACTGCGGTGACAAATGTAATAATATACATGGTTCAAAAAGACGTATAAAATCCGTCTCATGATACATAAGCTATGAGAAACCCTAAACTAATGCTATCTAGCTACGGCTAAACTGACGTCGTCTAGTCAAATGTCTCATCGCGTCCAAGCGGCGTATCTGTCGGATTCTGCAAAAAAAGACAATAAGACAGCTTTCAGTAAGTATAAACATATAACGACATTTATAAAAAAATATAAAAAATAGAAAAGAGTAAACCCTAATACTAACCATGCCGCCGTGAGAACTGAGAATGTCCATCAGGGCGTTTAAGCCCTTCCTGCCTGCGTACTCATGCTCGTACGGTGTGGGATCACGTCCTGTCATCGACCACTGTCAAAACATACAAAGATTTCATTATGTTAGAATTAAAAAACTCATAAACCCTAAACTATCGAACATAAAGAGCAATGCGAAAACACTTACAAAATTGGCCTCAAATGATGCCCATCCACCGCTCCCCAAGTGGTGCGAGCTCCCTGCCTCTACTCGCGCTCTGGCTGCATCCTTTTGTTGCTTCCACTTGTCGGGATTCTCGCGTGCTGCTTTCTTCGCATTCTTCCAATCTTCTTTGGCCAGCCCATGCTTGATTGCTTTTTGCACTTCGGAACGCTTGTGTTTGCAGTATTCGCGCATTCGAATCTTCATCAGGTCTTCATTGAAGCGTTGATCCCGTGTTGGAACGGGAAACTCATCATGAAGTATGCTGATGACTCTGGCTTTTAAATCACTTGGTACTTCACTCCATTTGTTTAGTATGTAGTGTCTAAACAGCTGAGAGCAAAGACCACGCATGCGCGAGATCACCTTCTTGCCGTCATCATCCATGATGATGCCGCCGCTGAAGTCGACGGAGTAAGGCAAGCCCTCTGGCTGGTGACGCGTGAACCTGGGTGTCCCGGTAGGGGTCTCTAGCGGCGTGTCGATGGGGGTACGGACGTCAGGTGTCTCCACTGGCGTCTGGGCCCTGAAGCGAGGAGTGTCGAGTGGGGTGGCTCCTGGCGGAGTAGGTAGAGGTGTGTAGCTGCTAGGAACAGTCAGCCGCGCAAAACCTGGCGTAGATGGCGATGCTGTGGCTGGTGTGGGGGTGGGCAAAGAAGGGGAGGGTAAAGAGCCTCGTCGAACACGAGGCGGTGTGGAGGCATCGGCGGCGGAATCCCCACAACAACCGCCACCGCCACCACTAGAGCGCCGGTGTCTAGACGAGTGTGAAGATCGTCTCGTCGACATCGAAGCTTCGGAGCGCGCCGAATGCTCCGAAAGAGAGGGAGATGCGGATGGAGTAGGAACACGCGATGATGCGCCAGAGCGATGATGCTCCACGTACCACTGTCTCTTCTGCGGTGACAAAGAAGAAAGAAACTCCTCATCATCCATACCTGCATTAAACACACGAATATTTAAACTTAATATTGAATGAATAGAGTAGACAATGACGCAAAGACCATTAAATACAATGACGTAATGACGCATATAAATACAATGACGCAATGAATTGAGTGATAGAAGAGGCAAGTCGAAAACTCAGAATTTTCAATCAAAAGATGTGAGTGCGAGTAGAAAAGAGCGTTATACACCATGGAAGGTACTTAGAGAGCCAGAGCTTTTACAACACGGAGCAAAATTGTTCAAATACAATATTTGTGGCTTTAAGAGATCTCTCTCTCATCCTCGCATAACTCAGCATAACTTCCTATATCTATATAGAGCTCTCCGTTTAAACACATATCCTCTGTTTCATTTTGTAGCTCCTCTGCATGCACCCCATATAGAGTAGTAGCATCTTGATGCTCTCGTCTGGCACCACCTCAGCGGCTTCTAATTGAGCATCTTCTCTGATCTCCTCCATTGATGCCATTGTGATTGGCACATGGTAGCCTTCATACGTCCTTGCACTACGAGGGGCTACCTTTATGACGTACCACCAGTTTGATGTAGACTTTGTAGGATGAAATATTACCTGCCAGAGCCACATAACTTACATGAGATCTTTCAAGCACATAACTTGTAAAAGGGGGATGTTAACTATTTACATACTTACTTGTTCACAATGCTCGGGTAGTACGAAAGTGTCTCTTAGGTCAGTCCATTTCTTAGTAGAATCCACCTCAAGAAAACCAGACTCTCCTCTACGCACAGTAGCGTTGCGACCCTCCATGATTATCTTGAGCCAGGCCTAAGCGCAAATTTCGAGCTTCCCTGGCAAAATCCGACCATGTTCCATCTATATGTTTCCAGGCTGCGCAATCTGTAGGAATTCGTAGCACACCATTCGAAGATTTATTCTCCTCATGCCATGATGCTAGGGCGGCCATGGACTTACATTCGAAGAAATGCTTGATGCAAAGGAAGCAGAGGAAAATGTCGCAAAACCTTTTGTGGAATTTTTGTCCCGTGGAGATCTACTCGATATCTTTCGGAATCACATTTCGGACACTTCTCCATGTCTATGTATTCCCCTCTGAAAAGAATGCAGTCATTAGGACAAGCGTGGATAGAATTGTAATCCATCCCCAAGTTTCACAAAATCTTTCTTGCTTCATCTTGGGAATCTCGCATCACATTGTCAGCTGGTAGTATGGCTCTTTAAGCAATCTACACAACATAAAAATACGATACAGTCATGTAAAAATCTATCAGATCATTATACATTTAGAGTTTTATTAAAGTAAACTAATTGTAATAGATCACCTAAAAAGCGCTGTGACGCTAGTGTCACTCCATCCAAAATTTGCCTGCATGTTGAGAAGGGCCACTAAACTCGCTTTCTCTTGTCCTTCGTCCGTGTTGGTGTCTGAGAAGTTCTAGTGCGAGCATTGTCCTTCTGGATAAGTTGATAAGTGGCCTCGTACTCAAGCTGATCCCGCCTTGTTGTGGACGTTTCCAATTCATAAGGTGTGAGAGGATCATATGTCTTGGTGTCGGGATCATACAGCGTACGTGTACCCTTTGTCAGACGGCATCGGGCGAATTTATGACAATGCACAGCTGTGTGGATCCATCCTTCGGGGAGAGGCTGATTTGTTTCAATCCTAGCTTCAAAGAGTATCCCAGCCATTTCTCTATATTGTGGCCCCAAACCTGGTTTAGCTGTAATATCCTTTTGAGGAATTCTAGAGGACTCCATAGTGAGTTGAAGAAGCTAATTTGTGATCTTGCTAAGACCTTTGAGCTGGATTTTCCATTGTCCCATACAGAGCTTGATCCTGTGCATTTATTATTGTGTCTCTGAGACATCATTGAATTCAAGAGCATCATTGATCAACATTTGCCATGTTTTCCATTCTACAGTGGCCCGCTCATACCAATCTTGAAGATAACCAGTGATGTTATAGTATGTGAGCCGGTCCACTGGTTCCAGATGTTGAGGATATAAGGCTGGGAAAAATCTAGGTAGCTTTGTTTCCCTAGCAGGCAAGGCATATAGAAGAATTGGGGAATCAGGTACAAATTCCAAAAAATTTAGGACAGTCTGGTTCTCCTCCTGCATCATCTTCCTGGTGACTCTAACCAGCTGGAACAATCTTCGGAGAGTCATCACCTGTGCCCCTACTATCATTTGAGTTTGTGGTCCCTTATTTGCTGGAAACTTGCTCTTCAATCATAGCTTGCACCCTCTGGTCCAGAACTCCTCTGGAAATTTTCATTTGCAGTAGGGCTTCTTTCAGTTGATTTCTGACCTCTCATACACTTGTATGTGGGCCTATTCCCAAGCAGGGGCTCTAATTCAATGGCTAAGGAATGAGAGCCTGCGATAGATTGTAGCTGCCAGTGTGTGTTGACCTGCTTATCATTAGAGGTTAGTACCCATTCATGTACTCTCTCTAGCAACTGAATTTGTCTAGGATGCTCTGGTAGTTGGGACACTTTCTGATCATGGAAGGCAGCTGATTTCCAATACTGGACCATTTCTTTGGCACCAACGTATAACCTCTGAAAAACGTTCCAAATCAGAAAGAATAACATTATCTTGTAAATACATCCTGGTTATTGGATCTTGCTGATGTATTAGCCTTTTGTTCAGTGTGATGAGCTGTAGTGAATGTTCTTCATCCTTAGCATAGTTTCAAATCTGTTAGCGACTCTTTCAGAGTCTGCCTTTTCTTCTCTCAATTGCCTCATCTCAAAGTCAATCTTTGTCAAATTACTTTCCAATGGCCGAATTGTCCTAGCTGAATGATTTTCAAGAACACTATGCCTCAAGGACTGTGCCCCCATATCCTGTTTTAACTTTTCAATTTGTTGCTCATTGTTCCTCAATTCAAGTTGTAAGATGGTCACTTCAGCAGTGGATGCTGAGGCATCCATCATTTGTCCCAAGGCATGGACAATTGTATTTCATGATAACTAGATTAGCATTGAGCAACCATCGTTGACCATTGCTGGGTCAGAGGCAACTGGCTCATAAACTGTAAATAGGACCCATATATGGTAGTGTGGTATAATCAAGTTTGTTCTCGATTAATCGTCCTTTGAGAGGATGAGTCTACAGCTGTTTTAATCTGTCCTTCTTGGTTAAGACCAAAGCCACATCATTGAAAGGGAAAATAGAATTACCGAGTGGGCTAGAAGACATTCGACCTTTTCCCTTACTAGTGTGGGTTGCCAACTGTTGAGCATTGGTCATGTCAGGCTGGTCTTTTCCCGCACTGGTGGTTGCTCAACTCTGCTCAGTTTGTTGGCTAGTCCCAACAATAGCCTTCGTTGGAGGCTGGTCTGTCTGGCCGACTATCTGTTGTAAATTTTTTATTAGACACAATTTTGACCTGACTTTCTAGCTGCTTTAAGAGAGCACTGCTCTTAGCCAATGTAGTTTTTGGTCTCTTAGAGCTGTCAGCTTCCTCCTGCATGCCCTTTCTCTTCTAACCAGTAAGAGCCAACTAAGTGCCTTGGGTTTCTTCATCAGTGGATAAGTCAACATTGTTAGTCGCTGGGATGGGTTTCTCACTCCATGCCATTTGTACTTGATGATGAGAGTCTAGGGAAGTTTCCTTGTAGAGAAACTGCGAGATATACCAGGCTTTAAGAATTGTCTGGGACTTTAGCTTGGCGTTGTGCTGAAGCACATTATGAGATAGAATCTGACATAAGTTGATTGAGGCCTTGTCATCCAATCTTTTTGCCAATAACATAGCAAACACTTTTTCTAAAACATATGTGGGGTCATTCTTCAAACTCACAGCTTCAGCCACAAATCGGTAAGCAACTGGAACGTCTAGACCTATTACTGGAACCCCTTGTGCATTGGCCTTACATTTTCTCTTGGCTGCATTATCTTCCTTTAGAGCTGCACTTATCTACTCTGCGGTTGCCACATCCGGCTTCGCCTCATTTGGCATCTTGAAAGCATAAGCAATATTGTCTGGAGTTGCTGACACTTTCATTCGATACACCATAGCACTGCCATCATCAGCATTGAATGAATCAAGAACCTGCCTAATGATGGAGGTGTTGAACTCTATTCTTGTGGCTTGCACCACCACATGCAAATCCCACAGGCGTAGCAACACTTCTGCTTGCTCAGTAAACACATATTGCTGTATCTTGCTATGGGGAATGAGTGATAGGGAGGCTTTGATAGAGGTGATAAGTGCTTTAGTCTCTTCTATAGTGTCTTGCAGCTTATCTGACATTTTCCTTCGGCCCATACAAGGTGAATATGATGCCTCTGTGGAAAAATAAGAAGACTTACCCGAATATTCAAATCCATATCCAGGGGTGCCGGGTAGAGACAAACATCAATCGATTGTTGCTTCTGATGAAGAAGTATGTCGTTGCAGGGACGAGGCTTCAGAGCTTGGGGATGGTGAATGTGTGACAACAGGCAAACGTTTTGCATGAGATTTATGAGGAAAAATGCGATTCAAGAAAGGAGGGAAGGATGTAGAAGGTGAAGACGGCTCCAGCAGGCAGAAACTATCCCTTGGAATCCAGACAGTGGATTGGTCACATAGCAGTAATTACCAGAGCAGTATATAGTAGCTCCTAGAGGCTATAAATAGACCCATTACTTTGTAATTGGGCTGCTTTTCTTTTGGCTTCTCACTTCTTAGTTTTCTTGGTTTTAGCTTCCTAAGGAGTTCCTGAGCTACAATCTGTTTACCTATAACTCCACTTTGTAATCGTTACTACTGTAGTCACTTGAGCTTCAGCCTATTATACCTTGTATTGGTTATTCATAAGCTATGAATCTAAATCTGTAACTGTAAACACTTTCCATTCATACATTCTATTTCTCATTCCAGTATACTATTTCAGTTCAGTTAACTATTTTAGTCTAGTTTTCATTCATACATTCATACATTCTATTTCTCATTCCAGTATACTATTTCAGTTCAGTTAACTATTTTAGTCTAGTTTTCACCTTCTATCCCAGTTTCTCTGACTGAACTGACGACTTACCAGTAGTTGTAAATTCTAACACTGGAATCAACCATCTGAAAGAGATCAACTCCAACTCCATTCTTCCTAATCAATACTAAATGTTACTAAAAGAGAACCATCATTGAGAAAGATTTTTAGAGTTTAAAGTTTTGTACAAATAGCCAAGAACAAGGTTCAACAAGTCGAGACTATTCAAAAGGGAAATCAATCAACCAATTGGAGAGCTGAAATAACCAGAGTAAGACACCACAGAGCTAACTCTAAAGGTAAAAGGTTTTGACTTGTAGTGGTGCGTTAAGGGATTGATGTATTTGAGATCAGGAAGAAGAAACCAAAAACCACAAGGAGATCACGTTGGCATAGTGTCTACGGAGGAGAGTGTGACCCAAGCTAGAATAGATCCACTAGCACCAATCATAGAAGACGGTAGTGGAACCGACACCTCCTCTGAACAATCCTTTTATCTTATGGCGGACCCGAACACCGCAGTTAACCAACCAATCCAAGCAAAAGGAGGGAGCACCTCTAGAAATCCTCCTTGGACATTAAGGTTTACAACCCTTTACTTAGAAGGACCAAATACTCATGGGGCTTTGGTTTGTGCTGATGAAAGGGGAAGAAAAATCATATGTATAGAGGAGAAACTAGAAGAAGAAGTGGATGCCCTTCCCGTGTATGATGAGGGGATAGATTCCGTGATGAGGAGGGAACACATTACCTTATAGTTAAGGATCTAGAGAGCTACAACAAGTACTGGGATAATGTGGTGAAGGGGATGATGGTTTCTGAAATCACCAAAATACCTCCTCTAATAGAACTTCCCAATGCCACCTTGGTGTTTGACAAGAAGGTGACTAAAGTTGAAACTAGCCAAGGAGCGGTAGGAATCTATGAATACTTGAATGGGAGAGTCAAGACATATTTTTTATGTCTAGCAGCATTTGCCTTTGAACTAGGCACATAAAAGACTATGTACTTATTCGCATATGAATCAGATAAGGGGAGTCTCATACTATATATTGACAACTATGGATGGGAGTATAGGACAATGTAAAAAGCAGAGGTAGCAAGGTTGATAGCCACTAGGGAAATGCCAACACAACCTGCTGCCACTCAAAGGATTAAAACATACCCCCAATAAATCTACTAATCCCTTTGAGGAAATGAAGGATGAGTCCAGCATCCCAGCTAGGCAAGCTGGAACGGTAGAAATACCAGTGTTTCCTTCATATCACAACACAAATCCAGAAACGTTGCAATCATGGTTGTGACCCACGGTGACGAGGAAACAAGAGTTTTATAGAGGCGAAGTCCCTATTACAAATAGTTCATATGTGACTCCTATGGTGTCACCCATGCCCACTTACTCTTATTCTTATCCCAAGGAAAGCAAGGGACCAAACCACAACACGATTCCCCTATAAGGAGAGAATCAAGACAAAAAGAGGGTTTGTAATGGAACCACCTGTTGAGAGGTCATACAAAGGATTTGGGATGGGAGGTGCGGTTGATGGAAGATTGAGACCTGGACCAGACCCTGTGAGGGGAGAAGGATGAGGAGATTACATAGCTCAACTGGTAGAACAAAGACGTGTTAAACCGTCCCAAGTCCAAAAATGGGTACACAAGAGGTATTCAGGAGAAGGGGATCCTAGAGATCATGTTGCATCATTTTTTAGAGTGATCCGATCAGAAGAGGTTACAGACTTCCATACACAATTTGCAGGATTTGGACTCACCTTAGAGGAAGACGCTGCCACATGGTTTGACTCTGTTGAAAGGCGAGATTTTGGGAGCATCCAATAAGTTTTTGATTATATTGTGGAGGAATTCTCTCAAAGGGGGATAGCCCACAATACTGTCTCTCAAATCCACAAGTTTAAACAGAAAGAGGGAGAATCTGTTAGAAAGGCAGCCCTACGGCTGAAACGATATGTAAAGTTTTGCCCAATGGAAGAACTACCTACTCAATCAAGACTGATGTTGATATTAATGCACGGATTGAGAAATGTATATCTTCAAAAATATTTGCATATGAAGAAAAGCCCTACTCTAAATGAGTTAACCAAAGAGGCTTTGCTCCTTGTAGATAACTGTGAGATCTACATTGTTGGAGATCTAAGAGACAGAGATGATGATTCATCATATCAACAAAGTGGGTCAAAGTTTGGAAAGACAATGCAACGAAATGAACCAGGAGTAAATCAAGAGCGACTGATAGAGAAAGTGCTAAAGAGAATTAGCTCGTTTGCCAAGCCACAATCTAAAACATTAAAGTGATGTGTCATCGAACAAAAATGGACAAATCATGTTACCGAGGAATTCTGCTACAATAAAGGGTATGTGAGATAACGACAGTATGTTTTCCAACCGCAAGTAGCACCACCTCAAGTGCCACCTGCACCTAGATATACTGCAGGAAATTTGCCAGGACCAACTGGGGCTGAAAGACCATAGCTAGTTTTAGGGCAACAATCACCACTCCCAGGGATAAGACCGATAGGTGTGAGATACACGTCTGTTGTGGAGGAACCAAAGGAACAAGCCTTAGTGCTTGTACTTGTCTATTATGAAGAATCAAGTGGAAAAATGGCTTGCCCAACATACTACCCACCAAAAGATCCGAGAACGCTGAAACCATGGAGTATGATTGGCAATGTTGGACCACAAACCGCGGCACAAGCTACAGGAGAAAGTAGATATAGTTTGGACAAAAGAAAATTGTTGTTCATAGCCAATGGAGGTTTCAATGGACCAAGACTGGATTAGCAATAGAGGGGTGCCCAAGGAGGTCCAAGACAATCGTTGGGACCTTGCTACAAATGCGGGATCGACCATCTTATGAAAGATTGTCCTCATTCAGAAATTGTATGAGTCAATGCGTATTGTCCAGATTGCGACATCACTCATTTGATTTCTGATTGCCCAAAAAATCCAAACAAAGCAGTGAAAGCAACCATAAACATTTTGGAGGCTATCCCTTTAAGCAGTGGTTCCGAGAATGAAACAATAATACCTATGGCAGGTCATCACACGAGTTCAGGCTCAAAAAGAAAAAGGGGGACTTGGAAATGAAGAACCCGGATGTAAAACACCTAGCATCGAACGGAAAAGTCAACAGAACACATGGAAAGCTAGAAAAGCAAGGGTAGAAGTGAGGAAAGAAAGAGAACAAAATGTCATAACAGAGGAATTAAAGTGAACAAAAGCCAAGCTATAAAAATTTGAAAGACGAGCACTTCAAAAAAGCCAGCAACACCAACAGATATGAAGCTTGAGAAGAAAATTAACTCCAAAAGTGCAAGATCAGGCGGATCTGTGCTAGTGAAAAAAGTAAGCGAACATCTAGACACATCTTGAAATCATATGACTCAAGGCTTAAAATCGACCAAACTCAGGAACAAAAATGGATGACATATTCCTATGCTAAGTTGGAAAAACGGAGACTGGAAATGTGTCCAAAGATGATCTAAACTGCACAAACCTTACTAGAACCCACTCCAAGGAAACAGGTGGAGGAGGTATAACTTCCTATACCGATACCGAGGAACCCTCCAACACACGGATCGGAATGACTAATTGTTAGTCTAGAAATTGAAATAAAACCTGAACATTCAATAGAAAGACTTGGGATAGTGTTGAACACAAAAGACTCAACATCATAAGGGTTTCAACCTATCATACCTGAATTGTATAAAAGCGACAAGGGCTTAAATGATCTTTGGAGATAGATAAGGGAAGCCAATGAAGCTAATGAACTAAGCCAAAGGGTTACAAAACCAGTATGGGAAAAGAGGACTTCCTTCCTCCTATTGAAGAATTGGAGGCAGGACCTCAAGCAGATCTAGAGATGCACTCTTATAAGGGAGACAAGGGATCCGTGAAATCTTGGGATAGACAACCTGTATCTCTGAAAACGTTACCATCATATATGGGAGAATATGAAGCAAAGTGAGATGTGAAAGTTGTACCATCACAGCAACTAGCTACAAGGAAGGGTATGGAATCCCAAGGGTTACTAACACTCTTATCGACTCCAGTAACTTGTACCACTACTCTACCAAAGCTTCACAGATTAAGACCTAATACGTGGAATACAGTGAAAAGATGTCTCGAAAAATTTGGAGTAAGGGATCTGAATTCACGAATTAAGGAAGGAATCAAGGAATTAGAAAAACCCCAAGTAAACATGCAACTAGTGCCTTTAAACTGCGAAGGGAAAGATGGCAATACCACGCTCCCGGCTGAATTAGAAGGTGTTACCACCATGGCTATTCTTGACAGTGGAGCGGGTGTGGCCATTGCTACAAAGGATGTATGGAAGAAATGGGGAAAACCGGCTTTGAAAACTACCAGAATGAAGTTGTAATTGGCTGACAGTTATATGGAGAGACCCATGTAGGACTTTTGGAGAAAATAGTTGTTACGTCTTGCGGAATCGAGTATGAGCATACATTTGCTATAGTGGATTTTGGTAAGAAAAATAACTATGACATAATACTTGGATGACCCTTCATGAGACAATTAAAGATGTTCTAAGATTGGGGCTACAATCATATATACCTCAGACACATGGAGGCTACTACAAGAATAAACCTTAAAGACCATAGCTACAAGGATGTCGACACAACCTCGGTAGAAGAATTGGATTATGCCACGATAGTAGGGTCGAAACTTTTTGACTGGTTAGAAAAACCAAAGGAGTTATGTATGTGTGGGGCAACCAATTGTGGAAGCCTAAGATGAGAAGAATGTATTCTAGACAGAGCAATCAAGGATACAGAATACATTCTAGAACCTTTTCCCAAAGAGTCCTTATAACATTTAGAATGGACACATATCCTAGCAACCCTAGATGAGTGTGCTATTGCGGAGAGACCAACAACTAAGTTCTCTGACCAGAAAGGATATGATGTAGTTCCATATTACATGGTTGCGATAATAGAAGAAGATGATTACCAAATCAGATCAATCAAGAAAAATAAAAAATAAGCAAGAAATGAATGGAGAACGGTTCAATGATTCTACAGATCATCTTGAACGGGACGATAATGCAAATAATGAATGTTCTGACAACCCTAGTGAGCTAGAGGAAATGATACCTGATGTAAGGTTTTACGATTTTCCATGTAAAAAACCGGCACATCAAGCACATTACAAAAAATGGAGAGAAGCTCACAAGGCCAGAGATAGGTCCAATGCAGAACATCAAAAAAAAATTGGAATTCTTATCTCTGGTAAAGGCAAAAGACTGCATTAAAAATGAAATATCCGCTTAATTCTCAAGATCGAGACCCTAGGACAAAAGAAAGTCCTAGGGATGTAAAAAATGACCTCATAGGCTAAAGGCAGAAACTAAATCCAAAAGAATGGAAACAGAATCGAAACTGGAAGAACCAAAATGGATGAAACTTGAACGTAAGAGAAGCTACCAAGAGCTCAAGAAGACTCTGAGGGAAGTATGGACAACCAAAACAGACAACAGTGGGATGAGAAATACAATAGCGAAAACAATAGAAGTGTACCATCCCATTACAGAAAGTTCACAATTCAAGATCGAAAAATAGTGCTGACACAGCCCATAAGAGAGTGACGAGAGAAATATTCTTATGATGGGCAAGAAGATGCAAAGAAAGTCGACTTAGCACAACTTGAAGAGACACTGCAACCTGTATACATAGCAGCAGACCTAAGCCAAGACGAGGAAGAGGAACTTCTCAGCCTTCTTCAGGAATATAAGGATGTGTTTGCATGGTCTTACAAGGACTTAAAGGGAGTGGATCCGACAATATGTCAGTATACCATCCCCCTAAAACCTGATGTGAAACCAAGCACCACAACGGCCTTACACGTACAATGATACCTTTGCTAAGCGTATCAAGGAAGAGATTGATAAATTGAAAGACACGGATTTTATCTATGAGATAGAACACAATAATTGGGTATCCCCAATCGTTGTCGTACCCAAAAAGAATGGAAAAATCCGAGTGTGCGTTAACCTCAAAAAAGTCAATGCAGCCTCAATAAGGGATAACTACCCCTTGCCAATTACGGACCACATCCTTGAACGAGTGTCAGGAAAGAGTGCATATTCCTTCTTGGATGGGTTCTCTGGTTACAAACAACTTGCAGTTGTACCCGAGGACCAATATAATAGGGCATTTGCACAGAATGGGGCATATTTGCATATCGGGTCATGCCATTTGGGTTAACAAATGCACCTGCCACATTTCAATGATTGATGGCACATGCCTTCAAGGAGTATTTGAGGAATTTCTTGGAAATCTATATGGATGACCTATGTGTACACCCTCTACAAAGAGAGGAACATGTGGAACACCAAAAAGGTATTCGAGAAATGCAGGACATATAGGATTTGCCTTAATCCATAAAAATGCGTTTTCATGTAAGACAAGGACGAATCTTAGGGCATATTATCTCGGAACATGGTATTTCCATAGAATTGGATAAGATTAAGGTGATTATTAAAATGCCTAAGCGGATCAATGCAAAGCAAGTACACTGCATTATGAGACATTGTGGTTAGTACAAGAGGTTTATACACATGTATGCAATTATTGCACAACCATTATATAGACTTATCATGATCTTTTAATGGACAAATAAGTGCGAGGAATCTTTTAAGAAATTAAAAGATGCCCTTGTATCCGCTCCAGTGCTACGAGCACCTGATTGGGAAAAAATCTTTCACGTCCATATAGATGCTTCTGCATTTGCTATCGGATGTATTTTGGCTCAACCAAGAGAGGGAACCATGGATTTCCCAGTCAGCTATTCTAGTCAACAACTAAATAATGCCAAAAGAAATTACACAAACACTGAGAGAGAGGGACTTGGAATGATTTATGCCATTAAGAAATTTTGGCATTACCTCCTCCCAAATAAGTTTGTGTTTTTCACAGACTATTAAGCTCTTTTATACCTTGTCAACAAACCATGCAATACTAGACGAATCGTGAGATGGTTCATCATATTGTTGGATTTTGACTTTACCGTAGTAGTTCAAAAGGGGAAGACACATCTTCGAGCAGACCACCTCTCTCGATTACCTAATGGAGATGATCCAGAGGGAGTGGATGATGATCTACAAGATGCATATCTCTTCAATATAGAAATGGTACCTAAGTGGTCCCAAGAGATCGTCAAGGTACTATCATAGGGTGGAGAATTTGATAAGATGGACCTAGACCTTAAACGAAGAATGATTAGCCAAGCTAATCGTTCTTAACCAGTCGTTCTTATCATAGGGTGGAGAATTTGATAAGACGGACCTAGACCTTAAACGAAGAACAATTAACAAACTAAAAGTTCTTAGCCAAGCTAAGAAATTTCAGTTGGTTGGGGGACATTTATATAATTTAGTCTTTGATGGCATTCTAAGAGTGTGCATAAGCCCTGAGAAATATGAAACATATTTGTTGGAAGCGCATATTCAGGCTTAACGTTTCATTGTTCAGCCACAAAAACTTCCAACGACTGTGACAATTGGGAGTGTATTGGCCTACTATGCGCATTGATGTTCATGAATATGTCACTAGTTGCATCAAATGCAGATCAAGCCCACCCATTGAACATGCCACATTGTTTCAGATAACACTTACGCCAGAAAGGAGTCAATACATTGTTGACTATTTGGAAAGATACACATTTCCTAAAAATATCACCAAAGGTCAACAAAGAATGATAGAAATAGAAGCTTGGAATTTCACTCTTATTCAAAATCAGCTTTATAAAATGGGAAAGGATAATTAGCTTCGGCTGTGTGCAACGGAGAACATGTACGTTCCAATCCTAGAACAAGAACATGGAGGGATTAGTGGGGGACATTTCTCAGGGGAAAATATAGCAAAAATTGTATTAACATCAAGAATATGGTGGCCAACATTACATACGGTGGATAACCAGCTTAGGCTGTGTGCAATGGAGAACATGTACATTCCAATCCTGGAACATGCACATGGAGGGATTAGAGGGGGGCATTTCTTAGGGGAAAAGACAAAAAAAATTATATTAACATCGGAAATATGGTGGCCAACATTACATATGGATGCAAACAAGTATTCAAAATGATGTGAGTCTTGTCAATAAACCAATGTACCAATAAAACGGGATGAGATGCCCTTACAGCCAATGATGGGAGCCATAGCCTTTTCCCAGTGGGGAATAGATTTTGTAGGACCAATATCACCCCCTGCTTACAAAACACATGCCCAATACATCATTGTAGCCACATATTATCTCACAAAATGGGTAGAAGCTAAACCTACACAAAAGGCAGATGCCAGGACTATTGCACAATTTCTATACGAAAATGTCTTTGTTAGATATGGTCTACGAGTAGAAATTGTCAAGGATTGAGGCACACATTTCATAAATGAGATAATTGAAAATGTTCTTGAAGACTTCATGATAGTTCATAAGAAGTCAGCTCCCTACCGCCCACAGGCTGTTGTGGTTCATCAATTTAGACAAAACTGAATCATAACACTACCCATAACCTCACAAAACTCAGAATTTCATTTAGAAACAGTGAAGTAATACACAGAAGAGATAAGATGGAACAAGATAGTAACTCAAAACAGAACTCAGAATCACTTCATTCATCAAGAAAAGAGCTACAACTTCCTCCCATTTTAGTCGGATTCTACAAAGTGTGGAGTAAACTTATAGACTGCTTCACCGAAATCTGGTTATAACAACCTCAGTCTTGATACACACTAACTATTAAATATCCAATTCACTACAATCTGATTGACTATAATCCAAGTTATTATAATCCAACTGAGCTTATCTGATTAACCAGCAAAACATATCCGATTTACTACTAAACTGACATGTTGATGTGCCTGTCAACACATGGCACGCCTCGGTGGTGGATTTCTCTAAAATCTAACTTGGATCCACATATCCCTTGATCAAAAGAAGATAGACAAAAATTTGAGCTTGACCACCCTAAACTGTACAATCTACTTTAAGAACATCTTCAGTCAGAATTTCAGGGATGGTTTCCAATACATCTTTATCTTCCAGAACACCAGTCATGTTTTGATCTCCAATATCCTCAACAACTGGAAATACCTGCTCAGATTTATCCTCCACTCAATGCTCTTCATTACTTGACTTCTGAACTTGAACATCTATCTCCACAGTTTGGACAGCTATATCAACACAATCCTTCTTTTCAAAATTTGATCCCAAGAAAATTGCTTCATCCTTGTGCAACCCTTTTCCCTTGTAATCTTGCAGCTACTTTAGACAAAGTTCCTTCTCTTCCTTCAACTGTTCTATAATCTGCAACAAATCAAATTCATAGGTACTTACAAACCCATCTTTGATAGCCTCATATGGATACTTGACTATAGAAGTCAATCTCTCCCTCATAGCTTTGCAAACATCTCGCATTTATTTCACTAACTGCTACTGTCTCACCACATTTAAATCCCCTTCATCCATAAGCACCCCATTAACAGCAATATCTACCTGAGCCAACACTTGTTTCTCCAATTCTTCCAAATGCTTTATTCTCTGCTATAACATCTCATTCTGAACCTATAACTCTGTATTTCTCACAGAAATATGACCTAACTCAGAATCAACCCTGCTTTTCAAATCCTTGGTCCAATCTTGGAACATCCATAAGGACAACTTGACCTTGGCCACTTCTTGTTGATGCAATTGTAATTGACCCTGTAAATCCTGCTGATGTTTCTCTTTCATCTCCACTAACTCTAATTTCAAGGCTTCTACTACTAAATCCGATTGTTGCTGAAACATGACCTTGGACACTCCAGAATCAGCTAGAGTTTGCAACTATTCCTCCATCTCATGCTGCTGATGAGTAACAAAACCTTGTAAAGCTTGTAGCATTCTTACAGTTGTAGGCACATCAGAAATAATGATTTCAGATTTGCTTGAAGTACTTGGGCTAACTGCAAAAAAATCTAGTGATTTGGCTACTTCATGGATAGAAGCATCCAATTTCCGTTTCTTGGGCATGGTAAAAGTCTTCCCTAGGTGTTTGAGCATCCACATCCAAATTCTTCAATAAGTCACCTAGTATCAATCTATGCTCAGGGCTCGTCAAAACCTTCTTTGCTTCTTGTTCAGAATAACCAGGTTCTAACAAATTATGCAAAGTCTTAATCTTCTCTGGATCACCTGTGAACGTATCTGATTTCTTAGATATCTTACCGTGAGCCTGCACGAGATTTGACTCAATCATGGAAGTGACAGTAGGTACAGAAACTTATTCTCCATCCACCTTTAGGGCAAAGGAAAACAAAGCTGATAGAAATCTAGACAACCTGTTGCTACACTGAGTTTTCCTCTTATCATTACTAAATATTTTTGCATGAATCCTATCATAGACCTAGTGAGCCCAATGGACCTTTCCTCCACTCTCAGCAAAATACAAAGATGCCCAATTATCTTTTGACATATAATCATATTTTGCAAGAAAACATACTCTTTCCAAAAACCACTTTAGTTGTCCCTTCTACAATAATCAAGATTCTTAAGCATGAAGTACTATCTACCACCCTCTCTTGGACAAAATTCCTTCTTTAAATCATCATTAGAGCATTTAGGCACAGTAGTTACAGAAGTAAAAGGTAACTTAAATACCTCTACAATAACTCCCGGACTCAGAGTGACCTTCTTTGAGATTGCTCCCTTGGTTTTCCTTAACAGCTTCATCTGAGTTTTTGCATAGATATTAGCTTTCCACTGATTCCAAGGCAAAGTGGAAAGCTCATACAAATCCACATATTTTAACCACTTTTCATTCCTTTCAGCCTGACAGTAGATTTCCACCTTGAAATCAATAAAAGGCTCCATGAGGCTTTGCACCATCTTGCTGGAAGATAAAGGGGCTTCTTCTTCTTCTGGTAACACCTCAATGTCATCCTGAGGGTCAAAAACATCGACTCTCAAGACGAAACCCTTGCGCCTTGGTCGCAGCTTGCATGAATCTCCTTGGTCGTCATCAAGAGAGGGCTTCATAGCTGGAGCTGCTTTAGCTTTAGGCATGGTGGGTGTGGAGGGCAAAGAAATCTTGAAAGGTTGTTGCGTATACATGCAGGACCGGTTGACATGATTAGCCACACAAGAGCCACAACGTTTGAAAGTGAGTGAGTTGATTGATTCCTCCCTTACTATCATGATAGCCTTTACTGGAGAATAGTTCGCACGTGCTTCAAAGATTAATTTGAAATCCAATCGTTTTTTAAGAAATCCGATAAACAGTAATCCGATACAATAAATTTTGAGGCAGTAAACTCTGAGCCAGTAAAATCCGACCCAGAATCTAAATGGCAACCTAGTACTATGTGATGAAGTTTCAATACTAACATGCTCCATTGGATGAGGGAAGAACTCAACAACTTCACAGCAAGCAAAATCTGCAACAGTAGGTTTAAGCCAATCCAAATGAGGTGGCTTTCCCTTAAACTTTTTGAACCTGAAACCATTGACAGGTTTGTCTACTCTAGTGCCAAATACATCTGCCACAATGAATGTTCCCTGACCCAAATCTTGCACAATCTAATAAGGTCCTTTATATTTCAAATTTAGCTTACCAGGATGAGGACCCAATCTAGAATTGTAAAGCATAACCAAGTCTCCAACGTTAAAAAAATTGAATATGACATTCATACTCACCCAAGCTTTCCTTCTTCTCTGAATTACCTCTATAATGTAGGAACTGACCAACTTGTCTTCCTCCAATTGCATCAAATACTTACTTCTATGATGAACTGACAATTTAGGAGTCATTTTCCCAGCAGTGAGTCTGAGATTAGGGACCACAAACTCCATAGGAACCACAGCCTCAAGACCATATACTAATCTAAAAATATTCATACCTATTGTCACCTTAAAGGCTATTCTAAAAGACCACAATGCAGAAGCCAACTTTTCATCCCAGTCCTTCTTATACTAATCTAAAAATATTCATACCTATTGTCACCTTAAAGGCTATTCTAAAAGACCACAAAGCAGAAGCCAACTTTTCATCCCAGTCCTTCTTATTCTCGTGAACAATATTCTTCAAAATTTTAATGAGTGTTTGTTAGTACTTTCAGCTTGTCCATTGACCTGGAGGATGATAAGATGTAGATTTTTTTTACATAATCATGTGAGTTTCTGTAAGCTCATAAATTACTTCTTTCAGAAAATGTGTCCCCCTATCACTGACCAACTCAACAGGACAACCAAACCTGGTCATAATGTTGTGATACAGAAACTTAGCTACACTCTCAGCCTTGTTGTCTTTTAAAGCAACAACTTCCACCCACTTAGTACAATAATCAGTGTCAACTAAAATATACTTGCACCCCTTACTAGTAGTAGGTTTTACAGGTCCAACAAAATACATACTCCACTTCTAAAATGGTTCCAATGGTAAAATAGGATAATCTCTCATTCTGTCCCTAGAATCAGGCTGACCAAACTATTGACATACCGCACAACTTTTTGCAGAGGAATGAGCATCCTTCAATACAGTAGGCCACCATAAACCAGCTTGTAAAATCTTTTTACCTGTAATATCTCGAGAAAAATGACCTCTTGTTGCCCCAAAATGAGGTTCTTGCAAAAGAACTGATTGCTCAAAATCAGGTACACATGTCCTAATTACCTGATCAGTTCCTTTTCTATACAAGGCTCCAAAAATAACCAAAAAAGTTCTACTAGTAAGAGAAAATTTCCTCCTTTTCTCTGTAGAAAACTCAGTTGGCATGATCTCACCAGTTCATAAAATCAGCATTTGGTCATACCAGGAATCAATAATAGAACTTTGAACTTCAAATAATTTTTGATCTGGAAGATCATCGTGAACACCTATAGGCTGTTCTCCTATCTCAATCGGACTTAGATAGTCAGCTATGGCATGCTCTTTTCCAGGTGTATTAACAATTACAAAGTCAAACTCCTGTAACAACAACATCCACCTTGCCAACCTTGCTGTAAGTAAAGGCTTCTTGATAAGGTATAACAAAGCTTGATGGTCAACATGAAATATAACCCGATTGCATAAAAGGTAATGCCTGAACTTATTCAAAGCATAAACCATCCCTAAAACTTCTCTCTGAGTAATTGCTTAATTCCTCTCAGTAGAGATTAACACTCTGGTTGCATAATGTATAGGTCGGAACCACTCTTGGGTCTTTCCTACATCAAAACAGCTCCAATAGCTACATTCGAGGCATTAACAAAAACATGGAATGGTAATACCCAATTAGGAGGTGTAATATAGGAGCAATTGACAACATTTTCTTTAACACTAGACTTGTAATGAGCCACAAAACTGGATGAAGCCACAAAAATGGCTCACATCAGGATTCTAGTAAATGAAACATAACTTTTGTATATGACATCAAAATTTCATGAAACTTCTTAATGATGGGTTCAAGATATGAAAAAGGTTTTTAAATAATAATTTACATCAAAAGCTCAAAAATTTAAAAATTACTTTTCTAAAATTAGTAAATTTTATGTAAAACTGCACTTCAACACTTAACTTGGACAAGTAAAAAATGTTGGCAGTCTTTGGATATAGGTAAAAGAGATTGGTACATCTATCACATACCTGTTGAGGGACTTTTCAAAGAAGTTTGGGCCTGCTTAACAGTGATTTGATTTAATTTCAAAAGAAAATAGAAAATTTTTGTCCATCCGCACAAATTAGTTGTAGAAGATGGCAACGGGAAGACACCTTTAGACCTTCATTTAGCTCTATACTATTTTTTATCAACTCATATTGAGTGTTGATCATATTTCCCTAAAACCATTTTCTAATTACATAACTAACATAGCATTGATAATTTTTCTACAAAAGTTTCAAAAAGCCACAAAAGTGGCTGATTATTTACAGGACTAGTGCTAACATCTGAAATGATTTTTCTTGAGGTTGAGACCATACAAATATACATGTTTTTTGGTCAAGTGAGTAAGAGGCATGCATACAGTGGCTAAGTATCTGATGTACCTGCTATGCCATTTGACATGTCCCACAAATTTTCTCAATTCTTTGACATTGTTAGGTGCTTAAGCTTATTGAATCACCTCAATATTCTTTACATCAATGGACATCCCTACCTGAGATACCACATGGCCTAACAAAACACCACTTCTGACAGCCATTACACTTTTGTAAGGATTCAAGGATAATCTGAACATCCGACACCTTTCAAAACACAACTTCAGATGCTGAAGATGTAAATCCCTTTTACCAAAAACTGAGAAGTCATCCACAAAAACCCTCATAAAATCCTACAAATAAGGCTCAAATTTTTTATAAGCTATAAAATTGAATGATGGTGGTCCATTCTTGAGACCAAATTTTATAACTGTAGATGTAAAAGCTCTCCAATCTGTTATGAAGGTTGTTTTGTGTTGATCTTCCTTAACAAATTTAATCTGATTGTACCCTGAGAAACCATCCAAAAAATTATACATCTTCTTCCCTTCTACTGCATCCAATATGGCATCACAAAAGGGAATTGGAAAAGGATCAGTGATAGTTACTGCATTTAACTTCCTGTAGTCAACACATACTCTAATCTTTCCATTTTTGTTTGGTAACACAATGATTGGTGATAACCATGTAACTTCATGGATTGGTTTGATAAACCCAACTACCAATAACTTATCAATTTCTTGCTTGACCTGCTGAGCAAAGTTAGGGTTCATCCTATACCTTTGTTGAACAATCAAAACTGCATCTTCTCTCAGATTAATATGATGCTGATGCAACATTAGATCAATTCATTTGGCATCTGAGTAATCCCAAGCAAATACATCCTTATATTCCAACAACAACTGCAACAAATTATGTAGAAATTCTCCATCCACAAAAATAATGACATTGACCATTTTAGGATCATCCTCAGTTCCTTTAGTTCATCCTGTTAAACTCTTTTAGATCCACCAAATCTCTTGTTATAGATCTTCTCCACCATGTCTATGGCATCCTTTTCTTCTTGTTGAACTTCTTACACTCTGATCCATTAACCTAAGTACGTCAGATCCCTGAATTTCCTGACCGATAAGAGGTTCATCAACAATCTCTTCAGGTTCTTGTTCTTTTTGCAAGATACCTCCAATACCCACCTCAAAAATTGGAACAACAGTCAAATTAGCCTACAAAAAGGCTTCCTCCTCCTCATCTTCTACTTCTTCAGCAAGATTAATTGATTGAGCAAACAATGGACTTTCTTTGCCAGGAATACGCTTTCTTCCCAACATAGGAATAGTGATTACCTATTTCCCCTTGGTAAGAACCACCTGATTCTCACCCCAATCCTGTTTTACCTTGGCTAACCTGAACCAAGGCCTCCCCAATAACATTGCATAGGAGGCATCTCCTTCCTTCATCCGCAGTACTACCAAATTCACTTGAAACTGCATACCTGCAATCTGAATGGAAGGGTTCCTCAAAATTCCTACAAGCTGGACCCTTCTTTGATCTGCCATTTTGACCTATAAAGGTGTTGGTTCCAACTTTCCTAAGCCCATTGTAAGATACACTGACTTAGGTAGAATATTGACTCTAGATCCTCCATCCAACATACCTCATCAAATATCCTGTCTTGTAAAGTATCTTTAATCACTCGGACCATAAAATCCACATCAGAAGGATGAATTGTGTTAACACCAGGTTCCCCCTTTTGCTGGGTCTGAATTTATAGTGCTTACCAACAACTTATGTAATAGACTTTCTTCAAAGGCTGGTACTATAGAAAGAATTTGATCCAAAGATAAATGTAAAGGAGAATAAATGAGTACCTCAAACCAATCAAGTTCAGATACCTCAATCTTCTTTTGCTGTTTTAGTGGTTCATCGAAGGAATCGGAATTATCCTCCAAAACTTGATGTTGTTGCTCCTTTTGAACATGTTTATGGACCCGATCTCTTACTCCTTTATGCTGCTCCCAGTCAATAGGACCCTTGGCCTTAGACCTTGTTACAACCAACACATCAATCTCCTATTCCAATTTCTCTGGATTATTGCAATCAATTTCCTCCTCTTCATACTCCTCTATCTGAACTATTGTTGACGATCCAGTATCTGGTCCCTGATAAATCGGAATATCAATGATAATGACATTGGATTGTGCATGTGGTTGATTCTGAGAAGGTTGTAAAGGACCTGCTTGTTTTGGTTCTCTTGATTAAAAGGAACAATTGGAATACCTCTTTCTTCTCTATGTTTTACCGATAACGCACAATGGAGACCAAACCAATGATTAGGGCCACCACAATAAACACAAGGCATTACCCCTTGGTGTCTTCTCTGATTGTTATCCTGGTTTCTCCCAGGTCTTCTCTGATTTCCCTATCTAGGTGGTATTCCTCGGAATGGAGCCACCTGATTTGCCTATGCTGAAGCACTACCTCGACCAGTACCTGAAGGTGGTTTATTCCTTTACTTTGGATTATACCAACACTAGGCAGTTGTATGACCATCCTTCTCACAAATTTCACAGAACCTGTTGTCTTTAGGAGCTATAAATGAATATCTCATACTCTTTAATTGTTGAATCAAATCAACCTCATCACCTGTCTTATCCTTCTTTTTCTTATCAGGAGTCCTTTTCTTCTTCTTATTCTCCTCATCAGATGAACTCTCTAAATCTGATTCAACAGAAGAAGTTGTACCTGACTTAGAACCCAATGAAGAATCCTTGCTTCCTCTTTTGCTAGACTTGGCCATGCCATGCCTTTTCTCAACTCTAGATGCAGCCTATACTAAGTTATTAAAACCACCTGCAATATCAATACTGGCCACAACATTCTTAATACCACTTCTCAAGCCTTTCAAAAAATAACAGCTAACATTTCATCAGTGGGTCTTTCATTTCCTTGTAATCTTTCAAAAAAAATCTTGAATTTTTGAGCAAAATCCTCTACAAGCATTGTACCTTGTTTGATACGATGCAATTTTTTTTAAATATGTATAGGAGTGTTCTCCTTTTTGAATCTTTGTAAAAAGGACATACTGAGTGCATTATAAGTAGGAAAATTAGCCATACCATATTGGCTAAACCAACTCATGGCCTTACCTTCCAATGTACCTGCAAATTGTTGTAGTTTGATCGGATCCGGGTACATCACCTGATATCCACTAGCTTGCCGTCTCGTTTCAAATTGCTTCACGTGACAATCTGCATCTTCTTTGGACTTCCCTTTGAACTTTGATGATTTAATATTTAGGTTAGGAGGTGGCTGAGCCATGGGGATAGGATTTGGGATTCTTGTAGGTCTTTGCCTATTAGAGACCCTCAATGGGTCAAAGTGGATTCGCCTTCTACTTCTTGCAGGTCCTCCTGTCAAGAGTAACACCCCAACAAATTGCCTCACTGCCCTTCCCTTTGCTGCACCAAAACCCTCCTCACGAGAATTTAACAGTGGTTCATCAGGTGGTGGATCATTTCCATCATCTTTAAGAACACCATCATAATGAAATGGATCTATGTTGCCTTCCCTGGCCTGAGCCCTTGTATAATATACTCGAGAGAGTCTCCTACCCCTCTCGGACATTCATCATCCTAGAAAAACATCCATAAACAAAAAAAGAATACCTGACAAATGCTTACCTCCTTAGAAAAGAGAACATAACGAGCAAGATTGCCAGATGTGTTGTGGTTCATCAATATAGACAAAAGTGAATCATAACGCTACCCATAACCTCACAAAACTCAGAATTTCATTTAGAAATAGTGAAGTAATACAAAAAAGAGATAATATGGAACAAGATAGTAACTCAAAACAAAACTCAGAATCACTTCATTCATCAAGAAAAGAGCTACAACTTCCTGCCATTTCAGTTGGATTCTACAAATCGCAAAGTAAACTTATAGACTGCTTCACTAGAAACTGGTTATAACAACCTCAGTCTTGATACACACTAACTGTTAAATATCCAATTCACTACAATCCGACTGAGTATATCCGACCAGCAAAACATATCCGACTTACTACTAAACTGACATGTTGATGTGCCTGTGTTGACATATTTAAGAATATCAAAATTGGAAACAATCAAGTGAAGGCAAGGGAGATACTTGATTCGTGAGCTCAAGGCAACTTGATCTCCTACAAAATTTACAAGGAACTTCAACTTGACAACCAATTATAGGAGACGAAGAAGGAGCTCCAAAGTTATTCCAAACATTTGATTAAGGTCATGGGATGGACATTGCTCGGTGTACAGGTAATCCAACATGTATATCCGCATAAATTTTATGTGGTAGAAGATACGAGCACACAACATGCAGTATTGCGAGGGAAACCTTGGCAAAGAAAGTGGAAAACACACAATCAAATCTGCAACTTGCGTACAAAGAAGAGCAGCCCTTACAAGCACTCACTGACCCACAAGGGATTCCAAAAAGCACTTTAAGGAAACAGAATCAAGTCCATAAGGCAAAGACTCCAATATACAACGGGAGTATGATGTATCATAATACAAAGCACATAAGTCACCATAGCACACCCCGACAAAAACAACATGGTCTATACAACAAAGCTATCAAGAAGATTTGGGTCAGAAAGGATCATTTGACCAAGGAGAAGCCAACCAAAATTCTAGTTCACCCTCCAACCACATTCAATACAAACAGATGCAAGCCAAAAACTCTTGCAAAAAATAGATATGGGTACCAAAGAATATACTTGAAACTAAGAACTACCATACAAAAATCTGGATTCAAAAGCAACAACCTCAAGAACTTCTAGTCCATAATTTCTACACACAAAAAATAGCAAGCTCCAATTAGCTAGTATCGAGGTTTCAGTGGTGGAGACCTAAGCAAAGAACAATAACGGACACCAAAAGACTGAAAAGCGTGGCTTCACAAACTCTATCAACCATCAAAGAAAGAGCTAGACTATTCAAGAACTTATTGTTTCGAAGACTTCCCCAAGAGCATACTTCCATGCAAAGCTTCAACATCAACACGATCGTCGAGGAGGACTTCGACTAGGAAGGGGGGAGGAACGACACGCTACAAGTGTAAAAAAGGGCATTGTTTTCCTTGATTTTACGGATTTTTATGTTTGATTGCGATTATTTTGATAAAACTTGAATTGATATGCCCTAAAATATTGTGTAATAACGAGATGACAGGGGACAAACACCAAGATGAGCCTCTAGGTGTGTCTATATATCTAAAAAAAGTAGTTTTTATGCAAAAAAAGCAAGAAAACGGAGCAATCTGGCCAAAAATACCATGGATAGATGTATATAGTGGGTTGTTATGATATTACTTAACTATCTCAATTTTTTGATAATTTTCGGATCGAGTTTGTTATTTTTTTATCATTTTTCAGTCAAAAACAAAGAAAAATAGGAAAAACAAGTGAAATGATAACTTGGCGAGACAAAAGAAAAATATAGGAGTGATCAATGAGCAATGGACAACTTATGGTGAAGACAGGGTGCAAATATGTGAAAAAGTTGCGGAAAGCCAAATTAACAGATCTTTGGCCAATTGACAAATCTTTCAAAAACAGAGCAACTGGCGTCCAAATGATGAAATTTTTGAGCCTAAAGTACATTCCACAACAAGATAGGAGCACATGTCAAAATTGGTAAAAAACGGTCCAAGAACCCCGATATAAGTTCTTTTGGGCCCACTTAATAGCTCATTTTCACTATTGGCAAGTGAAAGAGAGCTTGAGAGACTTAGAGAGGTTGGATCTTCTGCGACTCCTTACGACTCACACGACACACCGACTAGTGTCAGATATGAGAGGTAGACTCGTTACCTCGAGCTCTTCTTGTTCTACACTCTCTTTGTCGCGAAAAACTTTGAAAATCAGCAATGTGCTTTGCGGAAAAGAAACTGAAAAGAGCCCGTAATGCATATACCACCCAAATGGTTGCTACGAGACTTGATGGGGGGTTAACCCTAAGCTAAATAAACACCTCTACGACCTCCAATGCGGGTTTAGGTCAACCAAAAAAACCCTAACCTCTTGGGGCATGACAAATATTGAACGAAAAAGAATCGCCCAAACGATGCAAAAATTCAAGACAAGATACATCTCAAGCATGTCTAAAGCCAAGTAAGTCTCTGTTCGAATCGACCATCAAAAAGTGGGTGAAAATATTGGGCAAGGCTTCGGGGCCGCAAAGTGCCATTTGGGCCTGACGGTGGAGATAGGTGTACGTTTTTCACCAAACTTCACAAGCTTCATCGACATATCATCAATAACTAACATGTAAGGTCAAACGTCAAGAAAAACTATCGCCAACAATCTCCTCAACAAAAGACCATATTTGAGAGATAAATCACCAAAAGGGGCATCTGTGAGTCCAAAGGATTCATCATAGCCATATTCATCATAGCCATAGGAGGATGCCCAGAGACATCCACATGCGGGGGAATCAAAGATCAAGAAGAATATGTAAGAAAACATGGCCACATGGTGAAATCCCTTTCAAAGACTGAAATACCAAGCAAGGACTTTCAAAACTGATCACTTGACTTTTTAAAGTCAAAAACAGCTAGTAGGGCTTAAGGCACAATCACCAAACACCTCAAAGCATCAACATCAATTTTTATCACTAAAGATATCATACGCATATGAAGTCTCACAGACAGTTTTTGCACAAGAAGCACTCACATGAATTCACAGCATCATTTTGTATACCCTCTAGATGGAACATACAAAATTTCATTCAATTTGGAGCTATTACAGGCACCCAAGAACCAAAAAATGCAAAGTCTCATCCTAATTCTAATATTTGGCTTTAGACTTATCAAAATGGCTCCAAATCATGTGAAATTTTGTACACATCATAGACCTAGCCCAAATATCATATGACTATGCTCAAAAATGCAATCTGTAAAAATAGACTTCATACGCGTATAAAGTCTCACTCTGCAAAGGAGTGTTGCTAGCAAACTGATCATCTAATCTTGTAAAGCATATCACACCAAGCCTCTACACCAAATTTGGACCAAATTGGGAATGTTTTGATCATTACTCACTTCATTTAAAAAAAAAAAATTTTCATAACCTAAATTATGGCCTTGAGCTCAAGAACACTTACCCAATTTCATGTGTGCACCTATCAAAGCCTTATAAACATCATAGACTATGTTTGCAACAATTCTCGGTCAATAATTCTAAAGAATCCTTTATACACGTATAAAGTCTATCAGTCTTGATATGGCAGGCTAGCTGGGATTTACTTTAGCTTTGGGAACACATCATCATGAGCCCTCTAACACACATCAATCACAATTAGAAGTGATATGACCTTCATTCATTCAGAAAAGCTAAACATGTGTAATGACATCCTTTGAAGCCTTTTAACACAATTCACAAGCCCAAATTCATATCAAAATTCATGGACACTTTACACACGCCATACAACACCAGATTGTGGAATTTCTAATTGTTTTGCATCAGGAGTCTTTATACGCGTATAAAGTCTAAACTATTATGTAGCAGCCAAACCAAGAAATTCTCAACATGGGTTTGTGCACCATGTTGCATACAATGCGTACCTTCAATTTGGACAAGTTTGGGCTGGATAATGACCAATTGCAGTACAAAAGGAGAAAGTTTCTCCTATGGAGTATTCCAGACCCCATCCAATTAGCCCACATCCAAATGAGGATCAGAGTTGATAAGGGGAGTCCCATCCACCAAAGAAAGCTACAGAAGAAGCCTAAGCCAGAAAACTCAATGAAAACTTCATACGCGTTGTGAGGAGTTTTTTGGAAGAAGTGATTGCGCATATGTACATACACATGCATGCTGCATTGAATAAAGGATTGCCCATTTTCCAGAGCCAGGTGGTTACGTGGGGTCCACATGTGTACAGATAGGACAACGTGTACATAGTACATCGATTTTCATCCTCACCAGTATTAGTGTGTTTTTCTATAATAATGAGAGGTTGGTAGCACATAAAAATTCTTAAGGAATCTATCAGCGGGCCGATGCCATGAGGTAAGCAGGTGTGTCAGATGGCATCGAGTGGCGTCAGGAGGTCGAATGGGGTCAATACTTGCACGTGGTCAGCGAGGACACAACGTGGGTGTTTTCTTGTGATGATTATGCATAAAGGTCATCATGAGAACTATATTTGGGGGCCACCTCACCTGATTGCGGGGTGCATTATTGGAAAAAGTTGAGTGCCATGTGTGCAGATGGATGTAGAAAGGTTAAAAAAACGGACTACTTGGCCATTTTTTGGCCTTTTCAGGATCCGTTTGAGGTCAATCAAAAGGCCAAAGGTGCCCAAGGGATAAAGTGAAGTGCAAAAACTGAAAAACCTAAGAAAAGTGGAGAGAGGAGGAAAAACATCCACAACTCAGTTTTTGTTGTTTTTGGAGCCTGTTTTTGGCCATAAACTTCTCATTCGAGGTCGGGTTTAAGTACTTTGATATTGTAGACTAGGGTTTTGGGCCATTCCAGACACAATGGTGCTGTCCATTTTTCCAAGTTTCTTACTTTTTTTTTTCTTTGGCTGTGTAAGTTTCTCCAGTGAGAGCGAAGCCTCTGCTCTAATTTGTAATTGCATCTGGCATATTTCATGCATATTGTGTGAGCTATTTGCCCCATTGGTGTTGGCCCAAGCTCAATTGTATCTAAACATAAAAAATCTTCCTCTTTTGAGCTGAGTTTCTGGGAGTGTGTGTGTGTGCGTGCGTGTCTCTATGTTGAGTGGGAAAATGGATAGTCTCTATCCTCTCACTCAGGGATTTCAAAATGACGTGATCACACTATAATTTCAGGTTAATAACAATAGAAATGCAAAATAACAAATATTATGTTAATTGACATTCATCTTTTTTGACCTCCAAGGAGACGTGGAGATTGGCTCCTAGCCCGTCGGGCTAATTAGTTTGCCCGCCGGGCCCGCCGGGTAAAGCTATTTCCCTACCGGGCCCGCCGTGGCTATATAAAGGCGACGCCGGTGCTTGTCTTTTTCACAAAAGAGGTACATTGAAAAGTCTTCACCAAACTTTCTGGCAGCTTTCCACATTCTCAAAGCAGTGTAGCAGTAATTTTTTAAACCCTTCCTTATTTTATTGATGTTTTTTTGAGTTTTTTGCGTTAAAACTTAAAGGTATAAAATTTCTTTTATCAAATCATCATATGTGGATGCACTGGCACATGGTTGCAATTGCGGCTAGGTGTGTCATTGAAAAATTGTACGATGATTATGTTTATATTGCTCCCAGTCATTCATGATTCGGCACATGGTTGCAATTGCGACTAGGTGTGTTGCTGCTAGAATGATAGGAGAATCTGTTTGAAAAAAGTCACCATGTGTGGATGCACTGGCACATGGTTGCAATTGCGGCTAGGTGTGTCATTACAAAAGCGTAGGGTGATTATGTTTTATGTTGCTCTCAGTCATTCATGCTTCGGCACATGGTTGCAATTGCGACTAGGTGTGTTGCTGCTAGAATGACAGGAGCATCTGTTTGAAAGAAGTCATCGTGCGTGGATGCACTGGCACATGGTTGCAATTGCGGCTAGGTGTGTCATTGCAAAAACGCAAGATGACTACGTTTTATGTTGCTTCTCATCATTCATGCTTCGGCACATGGTTGCAATTGCGACTAGGTGTGTTGCTGCTAGATTGACGGTAGCATCTAATGCATGAATGTGTGCTCAAATAATTTCATAATGCTTCATATGCTTGAATCTTGAAAGAATACATCATGCGTGGATGCACTGGCACATGGTTCCAATTGCTACTAGGTGTGTCATTGCAAAAGCGTAGGATGACTATGTTTTATGTTGCTCCCAGTCATTCATGCTTCGGCACATGGTTGCAATTGCGACTAGGTGTGTTGCTGCTAGAATGCCAAGAGCATCTATTTGAAAGAAGTCACCGTGCGTGGATGCACTGGCACATGGTTGCAATTGCGGCTAGGTGTGTCATTGCAAAAGCTTAGGGTGACTATGTTTTATGTTGCTTCCCGTCATTCATGCTTCGGCACATGGTTGCAATTGCGACTAGGTGTGTTGCTGCTAGAATGACAGGAGAATCTGTTTGAAAAAAGTCACCGTGTATGGATGCACTTGCACATGGTTGCAATTGCGGCTAGGTGTGTCATTGCAAAAGAGTAGGGTGACTATGTTTTATGTTGCTCCCAGTCATTCATGCTTCGGCACATGGTTGCAATTGCGACTAGGTGTGTTGTTGCTAGAATGACAGGAGCATCTGTTTGAAAGAAGTCACTGTGGGTGGATGCACTGGCACATGGTTTCAATTGCGGCTAGGTGTGTCATTGCAAAAGAGTAGGGTGACTATGTTTTATGTTGATCCCAGTCATTCATGCTTCGGCACATGGTTGCAATTGCGACTAGGTGTGTTGCTGCTAGAATGACAGGAGCATCTGTTTGAAAGAAGTCACCGTGGGTGGATGCACTGGCACATGGTTTCAATTGCGGCTAGGTGCGTCATTGCAAAAGAGTAGGGTGACTATGTTTTATGTTGCTCCCAATAATTCATTCTTCGGCACATGGTTGCAATTGCGACTATGTGTGTTGCTTCTAGAATGACAGAAGCATCTGTTTGTAAGTTTTCGTACGGTGAGGCATTGACACATGGCTGCAATTGCGATTAGGTGTCTCGCTGCAAAAGCATACGAGATCTATGGTCTATACTGCACTTTTTCTTTCACGTAGAAAAGATCCAAATGCAGTGGCACATAGTTATATTTCACAATGTGTTGTTTACAATAATACCATTGCAGGCAAAATGGATCCTTCTGCTACTTTAATGATAGAGTTCAAAAACAAAATTAGACAATTGTTGATTACGATCGTCAGTGCACTAGATCCCGACGATACAACGCAGATTGTTGCAGATGAGTCTAGATTGCAATCATTATATAGTGAGATTGCCCGCAAAATGTTGTTGTTATATCCAGAAAAAACAACCGAATCAATAATCGCATTACTGAGCAGTTGGGTGGGCAATTTGCCCAAGGTGGCCTCTGATTTGAAAGAGGAATGCCCTCAAGAAGTAGACAAGGGTAAGCTAGAGCATTGGAACACTAGATATGGAGCTGAAAAGGAGAGTTCAAGGCGAGCATCCCACATAGACACACAGTTTGGCCTAAGCAAGAAAATGCGAATGGCTATCACTAGAGTTATGGGGAGCAGCCAAGTTGGAGAACCGTTTATTGAGGAGGCTGCCATAGAGGGAACATTGAGTTCTACTGACTCTGCCAGTCACCTAGAGAGCAGTATATACAATTCTGAATGTAGTATGACTCTGGGCATTCCAAATAAGTCCATTAAGAAGATCAAGAAACTTGGGTCAGGGGCTTATGGCACAAGGTGGCAAGTTCAAATCAAAGGGACCAGTTTCCTTCCTGCAAGGAATACTTATTGTGCCAAGGAGTTCAAAGGATAGGCCAAGCATCAGTGGAAAAGCTTTGCATCAGAAAGTGGGATAGATCTCAACCATAGAGGGATTGTGCGGAGTATTGCCCACTCTGTAATGTTGCCATGGTTTCTGATATTCCCCTACTTCAATGGGGGAACTTTAGGTGATCTTATGGAGACAGTGCCACTTCCACATGGCTCTTTCACGACACTTGTAGCGCATCAAGAGGGGAAAGGAAATATCCCTGAAGACTTTAAATGGGAGCAGCCCTCTGAAGACACGAAAACACATATCAAGGGCCTGTGCAATCATGCTCCCTCGTTGATCCATGCCTTGGTGAAGGCATTGCGATTCGCACATGACGAGGGAGTGATCCACAATGATCTCCATCCATGGAACATCATGTTGGACTTTACGAAGGATCTCACTCCCTGTATTGGAATAATTGATTGGGGATTGGCTCTGCGTGTTGGCTTAGAGACACAAAAGACCAACAATACCGATGAAAATTGGCAAAAGCTTCATCCTTGGCGAGCTCCTCAGTTACTAGATGGCAATCACCCGTGCCCATGGACCAAGGCCACAGATGTGTACGCCATAGGATGGGTGATATGGAAATTTTGTAAGTTTTGTGGAGAGTTAGCTGACTACTACAGCACAGATTGGTTCAAACATAATGTTTCAATGGAGGTACAAGCCATATCTAGGATTGTTGTGGAAGGTTGGGTGAGGAAGAAATCCACAGACAGAAAGACCTTGGCATTTTTGAACGAAGAATTAGAAAGATTTGAAGCCCAGCCAGAACGATGCTTAAGCCCTCCCTCTGAAATGAGTGTAGCCTTTTTTTGATGGATATATGATGTACTTTATGAAGCAGGGTTTTCTGAGACTTTTGACTTATAAAAGCACTTTTTAAAATTGGGTTTTATGCGCCATGGATGATGTATGAGTAATAAAAACACTTTGTTATATCTCAATAGACAACAAATTTTCTATGAGTTTTGTTTTTTCTCTTAAGTTTCAAGCAATAAGCCACGTGGAATCACTGATTGTCATTCATTGATTTAAAAAATGGTGGTTACTCTTATATCAATTGATTGTTGTAAGATGGTGGTTATTCTAATATAAATTGATTGTCGTAAAATGGTGGTTACTCTTATAGCAATTGAGTATCATTAAGTTTGTATGCCGTAACTGGAGTATAGTGTTTAATCAGGATATGGATAATGATAATCAAAGGGCTAAGCGTGCTTTTGAGCATCTCAGATCCATGTGTCAAGGAGGTGGAGTGAACGACACCGCTCGAATTGCAGCTCGTTTCTCCAAGTGGGCCAACCCAGTGGGTACACAATGGAAAGAGGTGAACACTAGGATTGACCGAGAAATGGTCAAATCCATATGGCCAGGCGTTGTAGATGACAACATCAAGAAAGGACGACTTAAGCTATTGTTGAGCCAGCAGAGGATCACACCCGCATTTTTGCTCACACCCATCATTTTGTAACCATTGATTGTAATAAATGTCTTTCCGACATTAATTTTGATTTGAGCCATTCATTAAGTAACGGGACTCAATTGAGTTTCCAGCTTGTAATTCCGACGTAATTTCACCTGCTGATGTAAATAATTAGAGATGTTCTCACCTCCAAGGCTGAGGTATATAAGCCAAAGTTTTGTAACCTAAAAGAGATTCAATTATTAATCAAAGTGAGTTTTTTGAGCGCCGTGACTGTGTCTGAGAGAGTGAGAGAGAGAGAGAGAGTCTTATCTCCTTGCTACGCGAGCTACGGAGCCGCCATTGGAGAAGCGACACCGCCATTGTGTTAGCAACGGCGAGAGCTACGCACAGATACCAAGAGTGCGCGCTATCGGCTTCTATGTGTGGTAAGTTCCTACGAGCTTCGGTGTGAGTTTTCTTCCAACTCGTGTGTCGGAATAGAGCGTGCATCATATCTATAGAACCACAACGAGTAGAGCTACACATTAGTACCATCGGGGTCAAGTTTCGATCACCTGTAATTTTCGGCCTGTCTTCATACGCGTTTACCGCACGGAGTGGTTATAGGTTGATTTTGCAGTTCAAGTCTTTAGGGTGTTGTTCTTACCTAGTGTATAGACTTCCCCTTGAGTTTGAGATCGATTCGATGATTCTAGATCCTGTTTCGTATAGCATTCGTTCGTAGTACGGATTTCAGTCACTTGCGTATTTTAGAACTTAGATTTGATTTCCTTAGTAGTGATTGTCATTAGAAGGTCGAGTAGGTGATTTGACACCCACCTAGTTGTTTCCATGCGCCTGCGGGTCAAGCTCCGTCCTCGTCTGACAAATTCTGTTGTTGGTTGAGTTCTCGCTATTTAGCTTCCGCTAGCGGCGTAACCGCCTTAACATTTGGCGCCGCTGCCGGGGACGAGAGCCCTAAGTAGGTGACCTTAGACTAATCCTACGAGGTGAGTCGTATAAACTACTTTGTATACTTTAGTTAGAAAAGATCTAGGAGTGGTGGACTCCGAAGGTCTCGAGAGATACTAGGAAGTGGGGTATTCCTGGGTCTTCCGTGTTGACAGTATTTTTAGTTTAGCTTAGATTAGATTGTTTTTGATGGTGTTTAAGTGGTTGTTGACATAAAAAGCATTTGCTACTCCTTGTGTGGTAGTAAATCTCTTTATATTTTCAATTGCAAAAAAAAAACCATTTTATGATTAGAAGTAGCCTAGGTAGGGCCTGATTTGATCCTGATCTAGAGCTATCAATTGGTGTTCTATTTGCTTGATGTGTTTGATTGCATGTTAGATCACTGAAAAAGTTGCTTTGGTAGTGAAATATGCAATAAACAAAGTTCAGAAAAATTTTCTGTGTAACTGATTGGTGCTGAGCACTTAAAAGAGCTATTGGAAGAGTTCTGTGCTGAAAAAACTGGAAATCTGCAACTTTAGACATCATACGCGTATGATGTCTTAGAACCTAAACAGAGACTAAAATTGAAAATTTGACATTGCCAGAGTGTTTAGAAGGGGGGTTTTACCCTAAGATCAACTTAAAACAAGAGCATTTACACTCAAAGAAACCCAAAAAAGACAAGTCGGAGTCCAAGAAACGCAAAGAACAAGAAATTTTGATTCAGATCTTGTTTTTACATTCAAACCTGACAAAAACACTTGAAACTCAATTATAAACATTGGAGAAGGCTTAAAACCAAAAATAGTCAAAATCTGGGAAAAAAGACATCATACGCGTATAATGTCTTTTTGCACTTCCACTGCTTATTTTTGAAATCTGACCTGACAAGATTGTTACAAACACTGTAGAAAGCATAAATATCAAATTTGGACCCAAATTGATGAAAAAGACATCATACGCGTATGATGTCTTTGACCTAATTTTGGACATATTTTGATACTTTGCCAACACAAATCCATTGTAATAGCTATCTAGAGGCTATATTTCAAGTTTCATCCCATTTGGATCACAATTGACCCAAAAAACAAGTCAAAAGCGGAAAATTACCAAGAAAAGCCTAAATTAGCCATAACTTGCTCAAACAGAGTTCAAACTGAATTTTGTGAGTGGAAAGAGCATAAGGGGGCTACTGAGAGTGAGCATAACCAACATAGTCAAAATCTGTGAAAAAAGACATCATACGCGTATAATGTCTTTTTCAGCATAACAGTAACAAAATTCTCACTTGATGGAACAGAAGTTGTCCAACTGACAAGATTAAACAATTGACCAAGTATCAGTCAGTTTGGATCAATTCTAACCACAAAAACTTGGGAAAACAAATTGCCGAGACGGAAAAGTTACAGTCCTTTAGGGGAATTGATGAATTTGAGATCGGGCAGGAATCTCCGGAATAATCAACCAAAACAAGGGGAACCAGCAAGTGCCATATCAACCAAGGGAAGTGTAAACCAAAGTTGGGTGCAACCATTAGAGCCGATCTTTGAAGGAAGTGTTTCTGATACTTCTTCGGAGAGATCTTACGAGATTTTCACCGAAAACTTGGAACACTTGAACCTGAACAACAGAGAAAATATGGCAGCAGGATCATCAAACCCTTCCGCCACCATGAAGCTATTGTTCATAAAATACCAGTACGACAATGAGCAAGGTGCCAAGATCTACAAAGATGGAATGGACCGCTATTGTGTAAAGATAGAAGATAGACCTAGTGAGTTCAAGGACTTAGTGCCTGTGAGCTATAGCGGAGATAGATATCTAGATGACGAGGGTACCATGTACTTGGTAGTCCTAAACCCTAACATTGTGGACAAGTGGGGATTGATGGGCACCAAAGCCAAAATAGATGAAGAACTCGAGGAGAAAGCACCAATAATGAACTTCCCTAATGCGAGGTTAAGAAGAGAGAATGAAACTACAAGGATCAACACTGATAACATCTATGTGGGGCTATACAAATATAATAATGGGGAGCAAGATCTCTATTATAGATGTGAAGAACCCTACACCGGAGAGTTGACAGACAAAAAAAGACTCTATGTCTTTACCTACACAGAGGGATCGGAAGTGAAAATTGCCGCTTACGACAAGTATGGGAGGCAATACTCAACAATGGGCAAGAAAGAATTAGAAGGATATACATACTTTGGGGGACCACTACATCAGTATTATGTTACTTCTAGCTCACATAGACCAGCACCAACAACTGGAGTGCAAAACTCAATGACAACAGGAGGACAAAGAACTCAGGTTGCTGACTCTTTCAGTCAACCTTGGGACTCGAAGCTCGGACCAATGGGATCATTACATTCCAGAGAGTCAATGGAGACGAATCGAGGTAGTGCAGTTCCAATCCCCACCTATACCACTCCAGGTCCAAGGTTCGAAGCGGAACCATCACATTTACCTCCCAGTAGTAGATTCAGGGCAGAGGAACCGACAAGGGTAACCCATGAAGTCCATGATGCTAGAGAAAGCTTTAGCCGAGACACAGGAGCAATGAGATTGGTAGCAGACCATAGACGTATGAGACCATCTCAAGTAGCCAAGTGTATGCCAAAGAAGTATGGTGGTTCAGGAGATCCGTATGCACATGTGTCACTCTTTAAGCAAGTCTTAAGAGCTGAGCAGATAACAGATTTCCATACACAATACGAGGGATTTGGTCTTACTCTAGAAGGTACGGCATTGACATGGTTTCAACCAATGAACATAGGGGGATTCCATGACATTGACCATTTGCTAAGAGAGTTTGCTGAGGAATTCTCAAAACGAGGGATTAAGCACAATACGGTCTCACAAATATATGCTTTTAAACAGAGAGAACACGAAAAAGTGAAGGAAGCTTCACTTCGCTTCAAACAATACATTGAGAGATGTCCAGTACGTGAACGACCACAAGATGACAGACTATCTGTTCTCTTTATTGAGGGACTGAGGAACGACACTCTCAAGAAGGACTTGCACTTGAAAGCTTGTACAAGTTTCGAGCAAGTAACGAGAGAGGCATTGTACTTAGTGGATAACTGTACGGTTTATGGAGAGGTGTCAGCGGATACAGATTTTGCATCCAGTAGCTCCTCCTCCGTAGCGAGCGAGACTACCACTAAAAAGAATGTTCAAACAACAACCATGCCAAATGTAGAGCAAATGATAGAAGATGCTCTAAAAAGGATGGCACCATACCAAAAACCATTGCCAAAAACACTGAAATGGTGTGCTATTGAACAAAAATGGACAAATCATCCAACAGAGGAGTGTTATTACAACAAAGGGTATGTAAGGGAGCGCCAGTATGCACCTCCTGCTCAATTAGCACCACCTCAAGTACATCCAGTACCTCGATACCCAACGGGAAATGTACCAGGACCTATGGGGATAGAAAGACCGCAACCGGTATTGGGACAACAACCACCTTTACCAGGAGCAAGACCAGTGGGCATTAGATATGCACCAACCTTAGAGAATCAGGAAGAACAAGCCTTAGTGCCTGTTCAAGCCTATTACGAAGAATCGGGTGCACACATGTCTCCGACAGTGTATTACCCACCAGAAGAACCAAAACAACCAGAACCATGGGGCATGATGGGGAATGTTGGAACACCAACAGTTACAAGTGCTTCTGATGAAGAGAGATACAATTTGGACGCAAGAACCTTGATGTTCATAGCTCATGGAGGGTTAACAGGACAAAGACCATCCTATCCACAAAGGACGAATCAAGCGGGACCAAGACCAGCACTAGGACCCTGTTACAAGTGTGGAGGTGACCATCTGATGAATGTTTGCCCACATACGGAAATCATTAGAATTAACGCTTATTGCACTGAGTGTGGGGTTACTCACTTCATTGAGGATTGTTCAAAGAATCCAAACAAAGTGCAAAAGACGACATTGAATATGCTAGAAACTATTCCTACCAGCAGTGGGTCTGAAAATGAAACTCTGATACCAACGCAAGTTGTTACTAGAGCTCAAGCTAAGAAAACCACTAGAGAACCTGAGAATGGAAAGTTAGCGACTGAAGTGGTTAGTCAAGGACCGCGGAGTCAGAAAAACACATGGAAAGCTAGAAAAGCACGCATGAAGTTGAGAAAAGAACGTGAAGACGCTATTCTAGCTGAGGAACTAAAGCAAACTAAAGCTAGATTAGAAAAACTTGAGAGTCAAAACGGGAAACGAGAGATGAGCCCGGAAAGAACGAAACAAAAGAGTATCAAAGAAACAACGAGCTTAAGCTCAGGGGGATCAGTGCTAGTCGACAAAGTACACGAACCATTGGACGCACTGATGAGAGCTTACGAAGCTAGGTTAAAGAACAACCAAACACAAGAACAGAGGTGGATGACATACCCAAACGCGGAATTGGAAAAGCAGAGACTTGAAATGTGCCAGAGAATGATCGAGACTGCACAAGCCTTATTAGAACCACCAAGAGAAACAATGAATTGTGGAAGGAAAACCCAATTCAGCAAGAGACTATCGTTTCACGGGTAGCTGAAAAGACTCCCAGTGCACAAAAGCCTGAAAATACACAAAAGGATGACCGCATAGTGTTGAACACAACCGATCAGGAGATAGAGAGTTTTCATCCAGTCATACAGAGGTCTTACGGAAGAGATGAGGATTACAATGAATTTTGGAAACAAGTGAGAGAGGCAAACTTTGCAAACGAGCTAAGTTGCCAAGCTAATCAGACAAATTGGGAAAAGGACATCAGGAATCCTCCCATAGTGGAATTTGAGGCAGGATCTCAAGTGGACTTGGATCTGCAATCTTACTGGGGAGATGGGGGCTCTGTTAGAACAATGGAGAGCAAACCTCATTCACTGAAAACCTTACCTTCATACTTAGGAGAGTATGAAGCAAAATCCGAGATTAGAGCACTTCCCTCACGAAAAATCTCATCAGAAAAAGTCATGGACTCGCAAGGATTGATAGAGATTTTGTCAACACCAGTGACATGCACTATCACTCTAGCTGAGCTTTTGAGGCTAAGACCACATATGTGGACCACTGTAGGAAAATGCTTGGAGAAATTCGGGATAAAAGATCCAACATCGAGATTGCAAGAGAGCATTGAGGAGCTGAGCAAGCCACAAAAGAACGCTAAGCCTGTACCCTTAAACAAGGTCGGAGAGTATTGCGAAGGTGAAGAGGGGAATACAACCTTACCAGTTGAATTCCAAGGAGTGAACACAATGGCAATACTAGACAGCGGAGCTGGGGTAGCCATTGCTACAAAAGAAATCTGGAAAAAATGGGGGAAACCAGCAATAAGGAAGACTAGGTTGAAACTCCAATTAGCAGATGGACACATGGAGAAACCTATGGGGTTATTAGAGAAAGTTGTAGTGACTTCTTGCGGCATTGAATACGAACATACTTTTGCTATTGTCGATTTTGGCAAGGAGAATAACTATGATATCATACTGGGAAGACCATTCATGAGACAGTTGAAAATGGTCCAGGATTGGGGCTACGATCACATATACCTGAGAAATATGGAAACCACTACACGTGTGAACCTGAAAGACCATAGCTACAAAGATGTGAACCGAACACCGGTAGAGGAGTTTGATTCAGCTACTTTGGCGGGATCCGAATTTCCAGCTTGGTTAGGTAAACCCAAGGAGTTATGGATGTGTGGAGCTTCGAAATGTGGAAGTCTGAAACGAGAAGAATGTGTTTTAGAAAGGGCTATCGAAGACGAAACTTATGTAAGAGAACCCTTTCCAGAGGACACGTTTGAACCATTAGAATGGACACACATTCTAGCAACCCTAGATGTTTGTGCAATTCCGGATGGTCCCACAACGAAATTTTGCGACAAGGACGGGTACGACGTGGTTCCGTATTTCATGTTGAGAACTGTACTCGAAAAAGAAACTGAAAAGAACGATACACTGGAAAAGGAAGATGAAGAAGAGGCGTTTCACGACATTCCCGATCATCCTGAGTGGGGAAATGAAGCAGACAACGAGTCAACGGACAATTCAAGCGAAAACGAAGAAACTATGACGGATGTCCGATTTTATGATTTTCCGAACCAAACTAAACAACGCCAGAAACGCTATAGAGCAAAGAGAAAAACAAAAGGGGTTAGAACCAATCCGATGCCTAGAATAAAAGGAGAAAATCAATTCCTAATGCTAGTAAAGGCTGAAGATTGTGTTAAGGATAAGATTTCTGGAAGAATGAGAGGCAGTGATCAAAAGAGCTTACGAAAAGACAAAAGAGGCTCAAGAAATCAAGTTCAAAAGAATGGAACGAAAACTGAAACAGAAAAATCAGAAAAGAACAAGCGCAACAGAGAATACACGGAGTCCAAGTTAGAACGTAGAAACAAGTACAGAGAGCTCAAGAAAACTCTGAAGGAAGTTTGGACGACAGAAATGGAGAGTGGAGAGGACGAAAACGTCAAAATCAAGGAAAACATGGATGTTCCCTCTCACTATAGGAAATTCACAATAGAGGATAGGAAGGTGGTATTAACCCAACCTATTCGAGAGAGAAAGGAGAACGAATCTTATGATGGACCGGAGGATGCAAAAAAAGTTGATTTAGCAGCTCCAGGTGAGACACCTAGACCGGTGTACATAGCCACAGACTTGTCTCCAGGCGAGGAAGAAAGACTTTTGAGTCTTCTCAGAGAGTATAGGGATGTGTTTGCATGGTCTTATAAGGACTTAAAGGGAGTTGACCCATCGATATGCCAACACTCAATCCCACTGAAACAAGACGCAAAGCCTAGCAGACAGAGACCATACACATATAATGATACTTTTGCTAAGCGAATCAAGGAAGAGATAGATAAGCTAATGGAAGCTGAATTCATATACGAAATTGAACACACTGATTGGGTGTCTCCGATTGTGGTAGTACCTAAGAAGAACGGAAAACTCCGAGTGTGTGTCAACCTAAAGAAAGTGAATGCTGCAACAATCAGGGACAATTATCCCCTGCCGATAACTGATCATGTTCTAGAGCGTGTATCAGGGAAAACAGCATACTCCTTTCTTGATGGTTTTTCAGGATATAACCAGCTAGCCATAGCACTGGAAGATCAACATAAAACAGCTTTTGCAACGGAGTGGGGAATTTATGCTTATCGGGTTATGCCTTTTGGTCTAACCAATGCTCCCGCAACCTTCCAGAGGCTGATGACGCATGCTTTCAAAGAATACTTAAGGCTGTTTCTCGAAATATACATGGATGACTTATGTGTACATTCTCTACTGAGAGATGAGCATCTAGAACACCTAAGAAAAGTATTTGAGAAATGTAGGACATATCGCATTTGTCTCAATCCTGAGAAATGTGTGTTTATGGTCCGACAGGGCAGAATTCTGGGACATATTGTCTCACAAAACGGAATATCCACGGATTTAGAGAAGATAAAAGTTATAGTGGATATGCCTAGACCAACCAATGCGAAACAAGTACAGAGCTTTATGGGACATTGTGGATATTATAGACGATTCATTTACATGTACGCTATAATAGGCCAACCACTTTACAGGCTAATAGTGAACTTTGAATGGACAGAGGAGTGTGAGGAATCGTTCAAGAAATTGAAAGAGGCACTCATTACTGCTCCAGTCTTGAAATCACCAGATTGGGAGAAGATATTCCATGTGCACATAGATGCTTCGGCATATGCAATAGGATGCATTCTGGCTCAGCCAGAAGAAGGAAACATGGATTTTCCTATCTGTTACGCCAGTCGACAGCTCAACAATGCAGAGAAGAATTACACCACAACAGAGCGAGAAGGATTAGGAATGATATATGCTGTGAAGAAATTTCGGCATTATCTTCTAGCCAACAAGTTTGTGTTTTTTACGGATCACCAAGCCTTGCTCTACCTAGTGAATAAACCATGCAATACCGGGAGAATAGTGAGATGGTTCATTATCTTACTGGAATTCGACTTCACGGTAGTAGTAAAGAAAGGAAAAACACATCTTAGAGCTGATCATCTTTCGCGATTGACGAATGGAGAAAACCCTATAGGAGTAGATGACGACATGCCAGACGCGTACTTGTTCAACATAGAAATGATACCGAGGTGGTCTCAAAATGTCGTTAACCTGTTAACCTATGGAGGAGAGTTCGATAGAAGAGAATACAACCTGAAACATATTGCTATTCAGCAATCCAAGAATCTTCAATTGATTGCAGGAAGGTTGTATCAATTGGGAAAGGATCATGTTTTACGACTATGCATCAATCCTGAGGAATATAGTATATGCGAAGCACATGTTCAGGAATGTGCATTTCATTGTTCAAGAAGGAACACATATAGGAATTTGTTACAATTGGGAGTCTATTGGCCAGGAATGAAAGAAAGCGTACATGAATATGTCACTGTATGTATTGTATGTTCATCAAAACCTCCAGCCGAGTATTCGACATTATATCAGATAATGATCGCTCCAGAATGGAGTCAGTATATTGTTGAATATCTCACAAATAGAACTTTCCCAGAAGGAACGTCAAAAGCTCGTCAGAAATCTGTAGAGACAGAAGCTAGAGATTACGCTTTAATAGGAGATCAACTCTATAAGAGAGGTAAAGACAACCAGCTTAGGATTTGCGCATCAGAGTCTGAGTATGTGATAATCCTGGAGCAAGCTCATGGAGGAGTAGGTGGAGGCCATTTCTCAGGTGATAAGACAACAAAACTTGTCTTAGCCGCAGGAATATGGTGGCCAACATTACATATGGACGCTGAGGAATACGTTAAACGGTGTGATGACTGTCAGCGGACCAAAGTACCACTTAAAAGAGATGATATGCCGCTTAGACCAATGATGGGGGCAAGAGCTTTTGCAAAATGGGGGATTGATTATGTCGGACCCATTTCACCTCCTGCATATAAGACTCATGCACAATACATCATTGTGGCTACAGACTATCTAACAAAGTGGGTCGAAGCAAAGGCAACTCAAAAAGCAGATGCCAGGACCACGGCACAATTTCTATATGAATACGTCTTTGTACGATATGGATTGCCAATAGAAATTGTGAGTGATCGAGGCACACATTTCATAAATGAAGTGATAGAGATCCTTCTAGATGAATTCATGGTAATCCCATAGGAAATCAGCCCCGTATCATCCACAAGCAAACGGACAAGCTGAAGCAACAAACAAAACCATATGCACGGTCCTTACGAAGATTGTATCTGAGTCGAGAACTGACTGGACCCAAAATTTACATTCAACATTATGGGCATATAGGGTAGCGTATAAAACATCCATAGAGAACGACCCCATAAACATGGTTTTTGGGCTAAATGCTATCGTACCAATAGAGTTCTTGATTTCAACCTAAGGGTGGCTAAGGATCTAGAGTGGACAGGCATGAGCTCTCTGATAGAATAGATGACCTAGAAAAGCTAGATGAGCTTCGCCTAAAAGCTGTAGCTTCGATCTACGCTCAAAAACGGCGACAAAAGGAATTTTTGATAAGCATGTGCGGACTAAAGAGTTTAAAGTTGTGGGGACTATGTCCTAGTTTACACTCTGAAACAGCATGCTAAGAAGCTTAAAAAGCGAGGGATGGGTCCTCTGGATATTAAAGATCTATCACCAAGTGGAGCCGTCAAGCTTGCTACATTAGACGGAGAAGAAATGCCCAATGATTAGTGGATGCAGATTGAAAAAGTATCTTTTGGGCCGCTAACCCAAGACATGCTCTTCTCAAAATACATCAAGAAAAGCTCGTGTCCAAAAAAAGAAAAAGATTGTAGAGGAAGCGCAAGCTGAGGCGAAAGGAAAGAATGGAGGAAAGAAGACTACTGCGTCAGAAACAACGCAATGAAGGAGCAATACGAATAAACGCAGTCAGTATAACAGAAATGGGGAATGACAAAGAAGAACCCATCATTGAATGCAAAGTAGGGACCAACCAAATTAAAAGCCAGAGCACTATTGGATTCAGGAGCTCAAGCTAACCTACTTTCACACTCAGTTTGTATAGACAGTTGACAAATGACACTAAACTACAAACTACCAAGCAAGAGTTAAAGAGTTACTCTGAGAATTCAATCAAAACTGTCGGATGCACAGTTTTACATATACAGATTAACCAATATGTGTATCCTCATATGTTTTAACGTGGTTGAAGACCAAGCTACACAACATCCATTATATGCTAGGACAACCATGCAGAAGCAATACAATGCAATGATTGACTGGAGTTCTAAATCAGTGCTTATCAAATACGAAGGTGAAAGTCAATCAGTTAAGTTCACCAAAGGAGCAGAGCCAACTCCAAAGGAAGAATCCACGAACAAGGGCAAACAACAACCAGAGAAAAAGAAGAAGCAATGGCAACCAAAAGTTTCTATACAACCGGATTACTCTTCGACGAGGAATTCTCAACAGTGGATAAGGAAGACAAGCAATAATATAACAGCTCAACCTTGGGATAAAACGGAGTCAACGTTGGTATGGAGACCAAAAAAGGTGATGCCAGAAAACACAAACAGAGTCTTCAATACCAGACAACAGAGTGATCCCCGACAATCAAGGACAGTGAAACAGATCTGGATTCCAAAGAAGTTCATGACGGCACAAAGCTACAGCCAGCAAATTTGGATCCCAAAGATTTGTAAGAAGGAACTCCCTTCAATACAATCAACGGAAACTCCTAGGTATTTCAAGGCGAGGGAATCAACACACAGAACAAAGCAGGTTTGGGTCGCAAAGAGTTTGTGGCAAGCACAAGCAAAGCGGAAGCAGATTTGGATTGTGAAGAAAGACAACAAGGTAACGAAGAATCCATCTACTGACTCTACTACCGAAGTGACAAAACCAACCCAAAACCCGACCACCAATCCTTCAATCAAACAAAGAGCAGCTTTATTGGAAAGAATGTTGTATCGTCGCTCTACAATTGCATTGGAAACTTATGACCAAAACAACTATAATGCTTCACCCACAGACACTTCATAGTCGTCCGGGAGGACTCAGACTAGGAGGGGGGGAGGTATACAGGAGCTACAAAGCAGCTACAAGCAGAAAAAACAAAGAAAAACAACAATTATATTACAAGGGCAGTGTTTTACATGATTTTGCAATTTTTTATGTTTGATTGCGGATATTGATAATATTTATGCCCTTATATACCTTGTTTTGCAACAAGAAGAGATCAAATGATGAATTTGGGTCTCTAGATGTGTAAATATCACTAAATAAGAGTGTTTTTGGAGCTAAAAAGTGGAAAAAAGTGGTAATCCAAGTCCAGAAATCACGAAGAAGTGTATATTCATATACACAGGGTTACCAGCTATTTATCGTGTATGTTTGGTATTTTTTGGCTTTAATTTGCTATTTTCCTTTATTTTTTATGATTTTCTTAATAAAAATAAAAGAAAAATAAAAAAGCAGGTGAAATGAGATCGGAAAAAAGAAAAGAATAGACGGCGATGATCCTAATGACAAGGGCAACCCATGGTAAAAATTGGGTACAATTCTGAAAAAGTTGCGGAAAGCCCGAAATGACAGAATTTTGGCAAAGTGGACAGATTTCTCAGAAACAGGTCAAATGGAGTCCAAATTGAGAAATTTCAAATCCTAAAGTGCATTTCACGAAGAGATAGGAGCACATGTCAAATTTGGTAACAAGTGATCCGGGAAGTCCGAAGTTAAGTATTTTTCACTTCACTTTCAAGCTCATTTCCACTATTACCTTCTTGGAGAGAGCAAAGAGCACACAGGAGCATCCGACCTTCTACCGCCTTCTACGACTGCTACGAGAGCTCAGAGGACACCAGACATGAGAGGTAGACTCGTTGCCATAAGCTTTTGATGCTTATCGATAACTTTTGTCGCGAAAACTCACCAAAACCAAGAAACAAGAGCAGACGGGGAATGGGGAGGAACGCTAGGTAGGGGCACAACCGCCTAACCAAACCTTGCAAGAACTTATAGGTGGGTTACCCTAGTATAGAAGATGGGTTTCTAACACTCAAAGCTCGAGAAAGAACGACTGAAAAAACCCTAGGTCAACAGAGCCTGCAAGAGGCAAACAGGAAAAAGTTGTCGAAACGACACAAAACTTCTCAGGAAGCTTAACAACATTGAGGACAATGCAACCATGGAGTATCTCCAGGTTTGGACCACCAAAAGTAGGTCGGAACAACCGATTCGGCTGCGGACACACAAAGCGTCATTTTGGCATAACGGCCGAAATTGACGACCGAATGAGATGAAACTTCACAAGCAGCTTCAAATCTACATGGATGACTTATGTTTGCAAGCAAAACCCAAAAGAAAGCGGATCCAATTACCGATGGTGAAAAAGACGCTTTAGGGCAACCAAATGGAGAAAGATGGAGAACGGGGAGCCAAAGTCAAGTTCAATCAATTAGGTGGCTTCACAACATATCCAATAAGCTGGAAATGCAACTCTCAAGAAGAAAAGTTGAAGAAATTCAACTCCAAGGCAAAAAGACGACTTCGGAGACTGAAATGCCTATAAGGGGGCTTTTTAGCTAAACTGATGACTTTTTAAGTTGAAAACTAGTTAGCAGGGCTTAGGGCACTAGCACAAAGCATTCTTTGCACAAAAAGACCAACATTTCAAGAAAAGACATCATACGCGTATGATGTCTCACAGCATGATTTTCACATCCATTTCAACATTTGAGTGCATAGCCTCATTCCACATGTTAATCACATCCTATGAACCAAGTATCATGAGAATTGGAGTTAGAAAACCCAAGGAAAACCAAAAAGACGCAAAGTAGGCCATAAAATTGATTTTTGGTCCTAATTTTGTCAAAATAACTCCAAACTCATTGAAACTTTGTAGGATTGTTGGTTAACACATATACAACCTATCTGGAACCAAAAAGCACTATTTTGACACAAAAGACATCATACGCGTATGATGTCTATTTGCACTTACAGAGCCAAAAATGCTCATTTGTCATCATACATCCATTATATATATCTAATACATGCTACAGATGAAGTTTGGAACCATTTGGTCAAGTGGATCACCCCATTAGCCCAACTAAGAGAAAATCCTTCATACAAAGCCTATTTTTGTCCCAAATCCAATATATTCAAGTCCAAACCAAGATTTGAGTATAAACAGTCCTTCACTAGCACATGGAGAGTCCACAGAACCAATCCCATGAAAAATTGATGAAAAAGACATCATACGCGTATGATGTCTCCAGAGCCATTTTTAGCCCAAATTCTATCCAAACTTGATAAATCCACTGAATAAGCCTATCTAAAGCCAAAACCAAGGTTATAGAGAAAATTGGTCCAAAAATGCACTAAAAGACATCATACGCGTATGATGTCTCACTATGTGATTTTGGCACCTCAGGGCTTCAACCACCAAACAGAAGTGTTCTACATGCCATTTGAAGGTAATCCACCAAGTGTTACCCAATTTGGATCATAAAATCCATTTCCCTTTCAAAATTTTGCCAAGAGGACTAAACTGGCCAAAACATGACCAAATGGGATCCAAACTCAAATCCAAGCATATGATACTCATGTATACACTATCAGCTACAAGCACAACCAATATGAAGTCATTCTGACACAAAAGACATCATACGCGTATGATGTCTCAAGCATGTTTTTGAGCCCAATTTGCATATTTTTTCACCTACATTGCATCCTTAGGCCCTGAATAGCTCATGTTTCAATTTTCAAGTCATTTGAATAGTTAAAAGCTTCATTTCGGCTTTCAGTACTACTAAAAAGACGCTAACTTCTATAATTGGAGTTACAGGATCCATGGATTCCGCTAAGTCATCGACAACTAAGAGAAAAAGACCAACCATCAAGGACGCTCTTGCAGAAGCAGAACCTTTTGATATTCCAACAGAAACCCTAAAGCCAACCAAGACTTGGGTGGAGGAAGCAGTACTAGAAAAAGAGGGAATAAAGATCTACCAGGGGACCTTCAGAGATCCTCAAGGGCAATCGGTAGATGTGCCGATGATACCACGAGAATTAGTGGATTATAGCAGAACAGAGAACATCAACAGATACCTGGAAAAGGCTGACTTACACAGGTTCTTCACCTCGAGACCATCAGGTATAGACACAAGAAGAGTGTATGAGTTGGCAACATCCATTCAGAAGGATGGAAAAGCCACGTTGACAGCCATGGATGGAGAAACAGTTGAAGTACAGATCACTCCACAGCTCATTGCAGATGCATTGAAGCTGCACAACAAAGGGAGTTCTGTCAGGGAAAGAAGAGAGGCCATAGAGGTCTATGGATCAAAGAAACAAAATACAACCTACGGAGATATGGCAGATCAACGAGCGGCAACCCTTTGCCGATTATACAACCAGTTTTTCCATGTGTGTAGTAAAAGACCGCAGAAGTATACTACACCACCCCATGCCATTGCGACAACCATCACATGGGCACTGAAGAGCAACATGCCAAAAGAGGTGAACTATGCTCAATACATCCACAAGCAAGTAATCGCCATGCACAACCAGAAGCCAAAGTACATAGGAGGAGGAGAAATCCTAACAAGAATAGCTTATGAAGCTATTAGAGCTAGGGATCAAGGGCCCCAGATTCCCTCCCAGAATGAGTGGCTTAGAGAAGCCGATGAGGAGGAAGAACAGCAAGAAGTATCCAAGAGGGCGTCCACAAGAGCACGCCGAAAACTAGAAATAGTTTCAGAACCTGAAGAGGCTGTGGACGAGCCGCTCAAGAAGAAAGTGAAGAAGAAGGCCGATCCCAAGCAAACCAAAAGTCAAAAAGCCGCAAGAATGGAAAGGCTGGTGGAGCAGTTTAGAGCGGAAAGAGCTCTAAAGGGGGACTTCGAAGAAATGTGGGTGCCAGACCCCAGTAAAGTCGGAACCAGCTCAGCCAGGCCACATGTTGATCAATATGATCAATATATTAGAGCTTATGAGGAGTCGGAGGCCATACTGGAGCAGCAACCTGTCGAGCCTTATACTGAAGAGGAAGTACAGCTTTTAAAAGCTGAGCTGCAAAAGGACGACAAGGGGAAGAAGAAAGTAGATGAGTCTACTGAACCTCAAGAGAAAGACGGGCAAGCAAACAAAGGGAAAGCCAAGATGACTGAGGACAATCAGCCCTCTTTTACTGTTGTACCAAGCCCGAAGAAGATGGAAATTATTGTGGAGGAAACCACAATAGAAACAGAAACAGAAGTTATAGAAAAGCCGGAGGACGGGACCAAGGAAAAGGAGATAGATCCAGTTCAGCAAAAGAAAGATGATTATGAGGATCTGGTCGCGATCGGATACAGTGAAGAAGAGGCCCTGGGGGCAGTTTATGGGATATCCCTACGGAAGCAAGATGATCGGAAAGGGACGAAAGAGAAGACAAAGGGTACAATGGAGAGTGAAGAAAAAATGGACGAGCCGAAGCCATTGGAGGTGGTGGCAGAAAGAGCTGTCAAGTTGACAGATGAAGATGCACATGGTGCATGAACTGCTCAGCAAGATTAAAGAAAGATCCAGAGCAAAGGAAGTAGCACTTGAGACAGCAAAACAAAAGAAAGCAGAGTTGCAGAAGAAGTTAGAGAATGCTATGACGGAATCTGAAAGTCATAAAGCATCACTCTACGACGCAGAAAACGAGAGAGACGGCTTGATACTCCAACTAGCCGAAGCTTCAAGAGAGGTAACGAGTTCACAGGAAGCAAAGGAGCGAATAGAAGATGAGCTGGAGGCAGCCAAGGATGAGCTCATTGAGCTAAGGGAAAGAGTCGAACTTCAAGAAAGGACAATCACGAGACTCAGAACCATCCCTAGAGCTAGCAGAGCAGGAACAGAACAAGAGGGAGCCCTCGTACCAGCTCTGGAAGAGCAGGTCAGAAGTTTGCAAAGAGAGCTGAGGTTAGAGCAAGTACAAAGATTGCACATGGCGGAGGGATCATTGGCTGCAGAGGAGAGGCTCACATCAGAAAACCAAACACTAAGGACAGAAAATGAGGCCCTCCGCAAACAGCTCCAAGACCTCCAAGAGCAACAAAGAAGAGAAACAGAGCCACCACAAGAAGAAGCAGGGGGAGTAGCCATAGAGTTACCTGAAACTGGAGAGGCAACCACAATTGAAGATCCAGCCCCAGTTCAAGAAGTGGCCTCGACTTCAGCAATCTCTGAAGAAGAAGAACAAAGGCTCCAGGACCAAATAGAAAAGTCAACAGAGGAAAGTGCCAAGGCGGAAATGGAATGGGAAAGGAGACTCCTCATCTCCATTAGACTTCAAGGTTTAGACACAAAAGTGCTCCATGAAGAGTGGATGCAACCCAGCCTGCCTTTCCCTTTGATGAAGTTTGAAGTGATAAAAACGAAAAAGAGAATAGAGGAGGAGCAGTATGTCGCTCTTTACGAAGGCGACATCACAAAAGAGGAACAATCAAAGAAGATTGTAGATTCTCAACCTAGATGGAGGAAAGGTTGGCTGAACAAATACCCAGCCTACCTCATCTACTTGGTAGAGGCTCCAAAGGAGATTCGGGAGGATGCAACCTTCTGCCCGGTGCCAAGAGTCAGAAGCTGGAAAGAGCATGGCAGGATTGCAGAAAAGAAGCCAAATTGGCTTAATTACCCAAGGATGCCAGGACCAAAGGAAGGAGAGAGAATAGGTAAAGCCTACATGGTGAAAACCCTAACGGGCACCATCAAACTCTTTACTGGCTCTCCTGACCTTTCGTGTCAGATGCTAAAGAAAATCTGCAGGACTCTCTTAGCATGCATTGAAGTGTTCGCGCCAGACAAAGCCACGACCTCGAGTCTACTATCGACGGCCGACACAGTGACGGATATGATGTATGATCTTTCATTGCAGCCATCACCAAAGGTGTTACATCTCTTATACCAAAGAATTATGTTTTTGCCTAGCTTCCACATGCAAACATTCGAAGAAGCTTTCTACACCGGCTTTTTCACTCACGAAAGCAAAATATTCGGCCCAACCTTGACCATCGGCAACCTACGCTACGAATCACATTTGCAGATGCTCAAGACGACAGTACTCTATTGATCAAGCCTCAAAGTCATGTCAGGGACGACATGAACGCGGAGGGGGGGAGTGTTGAGCCAGCAGAGGATCACACCCGCATTTTTGCTCACACCCATCATTTTGTAACCATTGATTGTAATAAATGTCTTTCCGACATTAATTTTGATTTGAGCCATTCATTAAGTAACGGGACTCAATTGAGTTTCCAGCTTGTAATTCCGACGTAATTTCACCTGCTGATGTAAATAATTAGAGATGTTCTCACCTCCAAGGCTGAGGTATATAAGCCAAAGTTTTGTAACCTAAAAGAGATTCAATTATTAATCAAAGTGAGTTTTTTGAGCGCCGTGACTGTGTCTGAGAGAGTGAGAGAGAGAGAGAGTCTTATCTCCTTGCTACGCGAGCTACGGAGCCGCCATTGGAGAAGCGACACCGCCATTGTGTTAGCAACGGCGAGAGTTACGCACAGATACCAAGAGTGCGCGCTATCGGCTTCTATGTGTGGTAAGTTCCTACGAGCTTCGGTGTGAGTTTTCTTCCAACTCGTGTGTCGGAATAGAGCGTGCAGCATATCTATAGAACCACAACGAGTAGAGTTACGCATTGGTACCATCGGGGTCAAGTTTCGATCACCTGTAATTTTCGGCCTGTCTTCATACGCGTTTACCGCACGGAGTGGTTATAGGTTGATTTTGCAGTTCAAGTCTTTAGGGTGTTGTTCTTACCTAGTGTATAGACTTCCCCTTGAGTTTGAGATCGATTCGATGATTCTAGATCCTGTTTCGTATAGCATTCGTTCGTAGTACGGATTTCAGTCACTTGCGTATTTTAGAACTTAGATTTGATTTCCTTGGTAGTGATTGTCATTAGAAGGTCGAGTAGGTGATTTGACACCCACCTAGTTGTTTCCATGCGCCTGTGGGTCAAGCTCCGTCCTCGTCTGACAAATTCTGTTGTTGGTTGAGTTCTCGCTATTTAGCTTCCGCTAGCGGCGTAACCGCCTTAACAGCTATCACAATGCATTAATGCAGACATACGAGACAATGGAGAGAACATATATCTCGATGTTATGGGTCATCCTATGCAGCATATGGATTATCAATTGTGGTTTGCCAAGATGTTATACATGTATTATGTCTTGGGTGAAGCAGTGGACTTCAGCTCAAGGACACCTCACATGACAGTTGAGGACATTCGCAGTAGTGCAATCACCATCACACGGCAAGAGATGTCATTAGCACTAGAAGGTGCATCAATGAAGGTGCACCAAGTTAAAGAGGAGCTTCAAACTGAACTGAGGAAAGCATCACAAGCTACACAAGGCTCTCATGCAAAAGCAACCCTAAATAGAGACTTGCAAAGGGAGGTGAAGGTGCTATCTCGCCACGTAAAAGAGTTAGAGGCAACTATAAAAAAACAAAATGCTGCCACATTGATTGAGCACCCAACATCTATTGAGGCCCCTCCAGCTTCTGGTGAGCACGGTGGTCCTTGCCCCATATGTAGATCATTCTTTCATGAGTGGTGTGGTCACTTCAGCTTGCCATGCGGACATATGTACCATATATCATGCTTGATGCAAAGCATGATGAATAACTTTCATTGTGCTATATGTGAGTATGAGATTTTCAAAAAGCTATATGCAATGTTCAAAATGTCTGAAGACTATAATAAGCTTAAAGGTCAGCGTGAACAGGAGAATGAAGATATTCTCACAAATATTTCACTATCACTTGGATGGTTTTTGTAACATTTGAAAACATTTACTCGTTGTCTTGCGAGAATTTATTAGTGAATTGTGAATTGTCCTCACTTCAGCTTCAATTATGATATGTGATAATGCAAAGATTTGTTAGGGCTTTGTATAGTATGAAGCTTTAATAGTGATTTGTGGCCTTGTAAAGGTTTTTAAGGGCTTCGTTTATTATTAAGCAAATGTCTAAACCTTAAACTAAATATAAAAAAAATCTTATAAGATAAACAGTTTCTGAACTTAAACAGAAGTCACTCAATGGATTCGATAATCTATTAATTAAACCACCGTCGCTTGCTGCGACGGGTCAAAGTTGGTTCAATTTCCAATTTCTCTTCAATCTCTTCTAAAGTACATGTAGTTTCTACTTCATGAGATTCCCCTTGCAGCTCACTGTCTTCCTCCACCTCATCATTGGTTACATCATAAGTCCAACGCGGCATCTCCTCTTTGTAGTTCTCAGCTTGCACTAGTGCCAATAGCCGATGGTTGCAGTACATATACACCAATTTTTCAGCTCTTGAATTTAGAACGTGGTTGCTGATGGTGGAATGTACATATTTATATGTACTCCAATTTCTCTCAGAACTTGAATTGGATGCACATTGGGCTAGGATTCTAACAGCTAGGCGTTTAAGGGTGGGTGCACTACCACCATTCATCATCCACCACTTTCCATGCTCGTTGCTCCGTGGCAAGTTTCTGCAAAAACTCTGTACCAAACTTACCCTCTTTGAATTTAAAATTTGTAAGATCAGTAACAACTGATGCATGCTCATCAGGATCATCATAAAACCTGCCTATCACATCATAAAAGTCTTCCAGCACCTCCTCATCAAGTTTGTCTATTTCCATTGCCCAATACTCTGGATCCAATAAGAAAGCTACGCTGTGTAGTGGACTATGTGCTCCAACCCATCAACCATGCACATACTTTCTCAAAATTTCTCTCCTCTTTGAGTGAATGGTGTCTTCCAAGGCTTCACAATTGTCTCTTGAGACTCCTCTGGATTGCAAGGCTTTTTTGAACAGTCCACCAAGCCATCCACATCTTACCTATGTTAGGCAAGGCAGAATCCAGTTGGCGTAATGCGAGCATAATTGGCATCATGACATTGTGCACATCCACCACATCATCCCAGAAGTGGCGATCAGCTAGTAGATCTTTGATCACCCCTATTTTTCTTTTTATTTTCTCCCTTTGACCGGCCTCCCATTCTGAAAAAGTGGCACAAACAAATGTCTCCATCACAGCATTCTTATTTTTATTAGTGATTCTACCGTATAGTAGTTGGTGCAAAATCTAGTTTCACATGGCAGTTTTAACATAGTAGACATCCTCTGACGGTACATGTCAAGAACCCTCTGACGCTTCAAAACAAACTTGACTATTAAGCGAGCATTGTCTACTATCCATTTGAACCACTCTGTGTCCTCCCTCTTGTACCAATCTTGCAATACCAAGTTCAAGCTGTGTGTACTGCAACCAGCACTATATAGGTGAGAGAAGCGACTTTCAAGTATCCTACCTGCAGCCCTGCAATTTTTGGCATTGTCCATGATTACTTGGACAACATTTTCTTTTCCAAGCTCCTCAACTGCGTCGCCAATGATGTCAGCTATAAACTGCCAAACTTTATTTGACCAGAGCTATCCACAGCTTTGTAAAACATTCACCACGAGGACATACAAGCATGATGTTGATCAATGACCGCCTTTGAACGTTGGACCAACCATCACTAACTATGGTGTATCCAGATTATTTTGTTGCATTTAATATTACCCTTTGAATATCCCGTTGTGTGCTTGTGTAACATTTATCCAACAATTGGTTTCTCATATGGTGATATGTTGGAGAGGTAAATCCAGCACCATACTCCCCAATGCGTTTCCAAGCTAACTTCAATGCATCACGGGTGACAATGGCCAATGATCCCCCAGTGAAATAGACGGCTGTAGCTAGAGCAAGTTGTGCTTCTTCTAAGGCAAGTGTTTTGAAGCTCGTCTGTAAGCTAACCTATCTACTTTTTGACGATCCTACCTGAAAGTCAGGAAATCCATGGTTTGGAGGTGTAGTTCCATCGATATGAGAAGTTGGTTCCCTGCTTTGAGTGCTTCCATTGGTGGGCGTTACACCCAATGATCCCTTATACTGGTTTGATCTTATCGATACCGGGGTGTGATGGTCGAAAGTAGAGAGTTTTGATCTTTTGCTCGTGGAAATTAGCTTACCAATTAAAGCTTTTAAGCGCATAGCTGCTTCTTCTGCACCTAAGCCCTTGCACTTTCCTCCTTGGATTCTGGTATTGCCACCTAGCAAATGATCCCTTATTCTTGGTGCTCCTCTAGATTTCTCTTCGCCACAAAAGTTACATTTCCAATCTTGATACTTATTTTATTTAAATTTGTGGAAAAATTCCACTCGGGTCTTGGACTTTTTCCACCTGCCTTTTGCTTGCCCTGCGAAGTGGTGCCGTGCGAAGCGGACCTGGCATCAGGACCTGGCATCGAGGTAGGAGGTCTCCTCAAGGAAGCCAGGCTTGAGACACCAACATCACCGCTCACATTCCCGGTGGAAGACATACTTATTGGATGCCTGCAATACCAATAAACATAGCTCAGTATGCTGTCTCTTCTTTCAAGTATTATTCAAACCAAACATTAGTGTTATAATCAATATCACACACAAGCGTAGTAGTGAAGCCTGAAGGGAATAAACCTCAATCTACTCAAACATGAGCAATCAAATACAACGGTGAATCAAATATGTGATCAGTCCATCCCAAAAGTAGAGATATCGACCCAAAGATTCAGTTTCCTACCCCTTTCATGAATCAGTCCAGTCCAAAAAAGAACTAATGACCCATGATTGGAGCTCTAATCGAAATAGCAAGCAAATACAGCGGTGAATCAAACATGTGATCATTCCATCCCAAAAGTAGAGATATCGACCCAAAGATTCACCTTCCTACCTCCTTTCATGAATCAGTCTAGTCCAAAAAAGAACTAATGACCCATGATTGGAGCTCTAATCGGAATAGCAAGCAAATCCAGCGGTGAATCAAACATGTGATCAATCCATCCCAAAAGTAGAGATATCGACCCAAAGATTCACCTCTCTACCTCCTTTCGTGAATCAGTCCAGTCCAAAAAAGAACTAATGACCCATGATTGGAGCTCTAATCGGAATAGCAAGCAAATACAACGGTGAATCAAACATGTGATCAGTCCATCCCAAAAGTAGAGATATCGACCCAAAGATTCACCTTTCTATCTCTTTTCAAGAATCAGTTCAGTCCAAAAAAGAACTAATGACCCATGATAGAAGTTCTAATCAATATAGAAATAAATTTAGCAAATATAACGGTGAACCAAACATGAGATTAGTCCATCCCAAATGTAGAGATACCGACCCAAAGATTCACCTTTCTACCTCCTTTCAAGAATCAGTTCAGTCCAACAAAGAACTAATGATCCATGATCAGAGTTACATTAAGTTTTAATTTTTTTTAAAGACTATTCATTTTTTTACCTTTAGTTTTTCTTCTAAATTTTAAAGGATGACCAAATTTAGAGGAAGAGGTGATGTGATGTGATGTCTACTACAGGGTTATATAGAGCCGCCAAATATGAAGGGGGTACATGACGGGTCCGGCGGGATTCTTGCTTGTCTTGCCAGGCCCATCGGGTTTCATGATAAACCCGCCGGGCCTGCCGGGATTGTTGGTTGTCCCGGGTTGTCCCGCCAGTTCTACGTTTTCTACCAGTTTTCGTAGTTCATGACATTAGATATGTTATTAACATGAAAAAAATAGTGATAATAACTTCTATCAAGAGAGAGTAAATTGGGTATTGGCACCATTTATTAGTAGTTGTGTTAAAAATTATATGGACAACGTTTGTGTCTACAGCTGTAGGGCTCAACACCGTGAGAAGCTGCAGATGGTACTGGCTCAATATGATGAATGTGGAGGACAACTAAATCCAAATAAATGTCATCTAACATAGCCAAGGGTGAAGTTATTGGGCCATATGGTGTCTAAAAATGGCATTGAGACTGATCCAGACAAGGTTAAGTCTATTATTCTTCTTCCATCACCTAAGAGTACAAAACAATTAGCAACCTTTATACACAAAGTAAAGTACATGGCATGTTTTATTCCATTGTCTTTATAGATCCTTTATCCATTATAACAAGTGGCAAAGCATGATCCATTGCAATGGGATGAAAAGTGTGAAGAAGTGTTTCAAGAGGTGTTATGGGGGTTGTCAGCCATGCAGGCTCCTGACTGGGAGCAAGCATTTTATGTAAACCCATCAGTAGGGGATGATGTCATTGGAGCCATGCTACTGCAAAAGGGGAAGGGCAGCCATTATATGAGGCCAGTGTATTGTGCAAGCCGAGTGAAGCTGGTCGCAGAAAGAAAGTTGTTTGAAGTAGAGCTAGTGATGGCCAGTGTAATATTTGTTTGTCAACGATTTTGTCATTACTTGCTACCACGACCTTTTGTTTTCCTAATGAGTTACACCTTTTTGCCTCAATTAATCAATGGCACTAACATTTCAAATGTGGTCAAGAATGGGTTATTGAGATCCAAGAGTCTGAGTTCTCTTTTTTAGCAGAAGACAGCACAAGAGCCACCCTAGCTGATTTGTTGACTTACAAGGAGAAGCCCCTTCTTGTTAACGAAGAGGTGGTGAGAAGGTTAGTTGAAGAAGTGCCATAGATCAGAAATGCACATGTGTTGTTATTTGATGGCTCATACAGAAAGAGCCATGATGCGGCTTAAGGGGGTATAGCGCTTTATGATCCAGAGGGAAAGCTAGTATGCAAGAGAGGGTTCAAATTGGATGCGCATAGTAACAATCAGGCTGAATATGCTACTTTGGAAGCCGGATTACACATTTTTTTGAAGCCTGGGATTAGAAGGTTGAGCATAAAAGGTGATGCCTTGTTAGTTGTGAAGAAAGTGTTGGGTGTGTGGAAGAGCAAGAACAACTCATTGAAGGAAATGTGTTTCAAAATTCAAGGCCTCTTAAAAAAATTTGAAGCATGGAGAATCAGACACATTGAATGTGCTCTAAATGGAGAGGCACATGAAGCATCTCAAAGCATGACTTGGGAGATATTTGTGTTGAGGACCAATTTACCTCTTTATCATGGCCGGGAAGGTTTGGCTCAAGAAGAGGAGTTTTTGCTAACAAGAATCATTCTGAAGGACATTCAAAAGTCTAAGAAGTATGGTTTTTTGCATAGAGCATCCAAGTACAAATTGATTGGTGATGTCTTATACATGAAAGGGACTGATCTTGTGTTGAGATGTGTACCTTGGCGAGAGGAGCTTTATAGAGTGTTGGAAGAGAATCATGAAGGCGCATGTGGCAGAGATTTTGCTCTAAAGGTCACCTTGCATAAGATCTTGCAAGAGGGGTATGTATGGCGTAGTTTGCCCAAGGATGTTCACCATTGCTGTAGGTCTTGCAAAATAGGTGTCAAGCATTTGGGAAGAGAGGGCTGAAGCCAGGGGCTGAAGCCAGAGGGCTGAAGCCAGAGCTACAAAAAAACCATTATGGCATTCGATGTGTTTGAAAAGTGGGGGATTGATGCAATAGGTTCGTTACCTATCACAAGTAGGGGCAAAAGCTATATTTTGACTGCAGTGGACTATCTCTCTAGATGGGCAGAGGCTATAGCAGTAGGATGTGGAAAAATTTGTGTACGATGAAATATGTTGCAAGTTTGGGATGCCACTAGAGCTACTTTCGGATAAGGGGCTAGGATTTAGAGATAAACTATTAGATTTTTTATGCACGAAGATGAAGAATAGGCACCACCATACCACTCTTTATTACCCACAATGTAATGGCTTAAATAAAAGATTCAATGGTGAGTTGGTACAAATTCTTTCAAAAGTGACAGAGCACCAAGGAAAGAATTGGGATTTGGAATTGCCTAGTGCATTATGGGCTTACCGTACTTCGGTGAAGACAAGTACATGGTTTACTCCATTTCATTTGGTATTGGAAAGGAAGCACTATTGCCTTTGGAAGTAGAGTTGCCTGCGGTCTGCGGTCAAGATGTTAGAGAAGTTGCTTGGGCTGTCCAGTGATGCATTCAAAGAGAGGCTCTTACAATTACAAGAGGTTTAACTTGATAGAATGAGTGCATTGGAACATTATGGGCAGATGCAAGATAAGGATTTACAAAAGATAAATGAAAAGGTCAAAAGTAAGCGTATCAAGAAACATGACTTGCTTTTGCGCTACAACAATAAGCCGGACAAGACATTCCAAAAGAAGCTTCAAATTAAGTGGGAAGGCCCTTTCAAGGTAGTGGAGCGTTTTCCAAATGGTACATATCAGCTCGTTAACCTGGATGGGATTCTACATAAGTCAATGGTAAATGGATTACGTTTTAAACTATATCACACTAGATTAATGATGGTGGAGCAAGATGAACTGTCTGCAGAACAAGTAATGTATGTGAGGGATGAGGAGACCTGTGACGCGGCGAGTCTCATATCTCTTTTTGCTGTTGCTGATCATGAATGATCTAGCAGGCTAGGGGATGGGCAAATTATGTGAGTGGAAGAAGTGATTGTGTATATGTACATATACATGCATGGTGCGTCGAATAAAGTATTGCCCATTTTCTAGAGCCAAGTGGTTACGTGGGGCCCACATGTGTACAGGTAGGACAACGTGTACATAGTACATCAATTCATCGTCACCAGTATTAGTGTGTTTTTCTATAATAATGAGAAGTTGGTAGCACATAAAAATTCTCGACGAAGATATCAGTGGGCCGACGCCATGAGGTAAGTAGGTGCGTCAAATGCCATCCAGCGGCGTCAGGAGGTCGAATGGGGTCAATACTTGCACGTGGTAAGTGAGGACACAGCGTGGGTGTTTTCTTGTGATAATTATGTAAAAAGATCATCATGAGAACTATATTTGGGGGCCACTTCACGTGATTGTTTGGATGCATTATTGAAAAAAGTTGAGTGCTAGGTGTGCCGATGAATGAAGAAAGGTAACAAAAACGCCTTGCGTGGCCATTTTTTGGCCTATTCAGGGTCCGTTTGAGGTCAATCAAAAAGGCCAAAGGTGCCCAAGAAATAAAGTGAAGTGTGGACACTGAAAAAACTGAGAAAAAACAAAAAAAAAAACATGGAGAGAGGAGAAAGAACAGCCGCAACTCAATTTTTGTTGTTTTTGGAGTCTATTTTGGCCATAAATTGCTCATCCGAGGTCGGATTTGAGCACTTTGATATTGTAGACTGGGGTTTTGGGCCGTTCTAAATGCAATGGAGTTGTCCATTTTTCCAAATTACTCACTATTTTTGTGTTTTATTTGCTGTGTAAGTTTCTCCTATGAGCGAAGCCTCTGCTCTAATTAATTGTATCTGGCATATTTCATCCATATTCTGTGAGCTATTTTCCCCATTGGTGTTGGCCCAAGCTCAATTGTATAAACATCAGAAATATTTCCCTTTTAAGCTGAGTTTTTGGGAGTGCGTGTGTGTGTGTCTCACTGTTGAGTGGGCAAATGGATAGTCTCTATCCTCTCAGTCCATCGATGTGTTCCCTGTCTCGGCCAGGTGGGTTGTGTAAGCCGAGTGGTGCCCCGTAGTGTGTGTTTGTATCATCCCAAGAGTGTATTTTGGATGATTATAGAGATGTTGTATGTGTTTCCATCTCGCTCGCAGCATATGAAGTCTCTGTTGGACGGGAAGTTACTCACACACCCATGAAGTGCATGCAAACACTACCTAGATCAACATAATGTCAATCGAGGACACAGATGACACGATAGGCACGCAGAGGAAATCTCTTAAGCTTGTCAGGCTGAGACCAGCCTACACATACAACACTCGGGAAGGCCAACTAAACCACAATCAAGAACCTCACTGCCCTCAACTACACCACCTAGCCACATACACACATACGAAAGGTAACTCACCTAATCATGCCAGATTCCTACGAAACTTAAGGAACACCATCTCCTCACTAGGATACACCTGTCCCTAAGCTTCTACACTCAAAATCCTCACTCAAAACCCATTTGCAGAAAACGCGTAGGATGACAGAGCCGAATTTTGAAAGTGCCCGAAACTGAAATTTATGAGTACCTATGCGTAGCTTATGTCGCCACGATTCTATAGACTACTAGCACGCAGAAAACAGACATCGTTTGATACACTTACGGCCACAAATAGCTCGTAGATGCATCGGCATGTGTGCTTCGTTTCGCGGGGAATGCTTGGCGTTGTCACGTAGCTCTCCTCGAGCCTACCGCAATGGTGCAGTCGGATCTCCAATGTGTTGAGTGAGCCGGGCGTAGCGAGAGGATGAAGCTCACGCTCACTCTCTTTCTCTCTCACACACAGTAGACGGCAGCGCTAAAACTTGATTATGAAAAAAGTCTTCTTCACAAAATGACCTAGGTACCTTATATACTAAGGCTACCTTAGCTTTAACCAAAAATGGGGTTGAAAGGGTCAAATGGCTTTGTATTTACAATCTGGAAGTGCCATTGCACCCTGGCTTCTGAAACTAGAATAACTACTCATTACAAATGACGTTTATATCCATAATCCGCAGCATTTCATAACTCGCAAAAGATAAGACTTTGGTACGAAACTTGAGTTATGTTGTGTTGTTGACCCAGCGGTCAACATTCCCCCCTTCCGCGTTCATGTCGTCCCCGACATGACCTGATTGTCGATGGTGATGTGGTCTTTGTTGTCGTTTTGTTGTTGTAAAGAAAGTATAGACTATATCCTTTGCAGTAGCTTGTATTGTTCGTCCAATCCGATGTACATAGTCTTCACATGATTCAGGAAAATCATAATTGATGACGAACTTTATGTCTTTCACATCCACGCTCCGAGCTGCAAAATCTGTTTCTGTCATTATAGGTCTACTGCCAGATCTAAATTCAAAAGAACCCAATGTCGTTTAACTTGACTCTTATCATCATGGATAGAGAAAGTTCCATCCATCACTTGCTCCAGCAAATCTGTTAATTCGGAGTATTTGTGATTCTCAGAAACAACTTCTACAATCTATAGAATTGAGTGATTGGCTTTCTGATCTTGTGAGCCAATGACAACTTTGTAAGGATTTTGTTGTGTTGGTGACCCAGCAGTCAACACTTTGCTGTTGTTTTGGCTTCATCTATTGCATTGCTTGTATCATTGTCGAACCACAACAAGAACTATGATCCATTAGAGCGGACGTCTATCATCATAACCATTCATCTTTTAAGATCCTCTGATTACTTTTAAGTCTGCTCTTCTTCATTGGGGACTTCTTTGTTCTTGTGCAATCATGTTGTTAGTGTTGTCTGCAGCTTTGTCAGTGTAGGCCATTCTTCGACTCGCCATTGAGGAGAAGTATGCTATGATCTGAAATTGGTGCTCCAATTCATTTGTCAATTGATTTGAGTAGCATTTCCTTATTGTTGATGTAGAAGGAATATGTACAAGAGGATGGTGATAGGTGTCCTTAGATTAGGGTCTAAAACCTGGATGACCAAAGGGAAAAAACCCGGTGGGAAAAAAATGCCTTTGGTATACGCTCTTATTGGAGTCGAGCAGTTGAACTTGAAGTACATGTTCATGAAAGGTGAGTGCTTGGGTGAAACACGGAAAGAGTGCCTGATGCAAGTGCCAATTATGGGACACTCTATATGCATATGAGAAATTTGTCAACAAAAGAATGCAATGTGAAAGAAGGAGATGATGGGCGTTCGAGGAATAAATGTAGCACATGTGACATCAAAAGATGTCTCAATAGCTTCCACCTTTCCAAGAAGGGTTTTCGATGTAGAAGTTTCTCCACTCGCATCTCACAGTGCTCAGTACGTGAGTGTCTTTTGGACCTTCTCCTTCACTTCACCAGACTTAAGTACTTAGACTTCGACTCTTTTGCTCACCTATACCAGCATGAGCGACACAACGTAAATATGATCAACTCTTCCAGCTTGAGCAGTACCTAGAATAGCTAAGACGCTTAGACCACAGAGAATATTACTTGAAGCTTTGGGACTAACACCTCACTCATTTTGTGGCGTAGCTACTCGACTTTGACGTGTATGACTTGTCGGTTGCATGTTGACACTGCTTGTGAAAATTTCTTCGGCTATTGTAGTGGCTGCTAAGACATACTTCGTGAAGTTTCATCGTTTTCCTGTACCTTCTTCTCTTTGTAGTGCTCAGGCCTCTCGTCAGTCTTTTCTTCATGTGGATTATGGATTTTTTTTCCCCTTAATAATAAACAAAGAAAATCCTAAAACAACTCAACAAAAAAAAAATCATTCAAATAGAAATCTAAATGCTATGTACACTATACACATGTCCCTAGGGGCTCATATATGGATTTTGTCCCCATACTCCTCTGTAACACTACTATGAGGGCATATACTCTAAATTTCGTCAAAAAATTATCACAATAAAACGCAAAAATTCAATGCATCTCACAAAACATTGACCTCTAATAGTCATAATGTTAGGTCCGCATTCAGAATGCCCCCCCCCCCCCCCCTTTCCTATTTGGAGTCATCCTTTACGACAGGGTATCGCAAAGGGTATGTGTTGTGCTTGGGAAATTAAAATTTGTGCCTATGAAGGCCTTGTAATGTAGCCCTATTATGCATACACAGTCAATGCATGAAAAATATTTATGTTGTGCAAGATGTGGGTATAAGCAATTTTCTTATTGGCATTTGTTGGCGAGGCTTCCTATTCTAAGCAATGTAATGGTCTTTGGAGCTCCTGTATCGTCGCTTGATTGAAGCACTTGCTCTCTTCTAGCTGTACTGCAATCGTAGGAAGAATTGTAAGAATTCAAGCGGCGATGCACTGACAGCAGTTTTGTTGATTTTCTTTGGGATCCATTTCTTTGCGATGATTGGCTGTTTTGTTGCCGACTCTCGTTTGGGAACCCATACTTGCCCGTGCTTCGTTTGTGTTTGAAGAGACTTCTTTGGGATCCACCTTTTTGTTGTGTGAGTCACCTATGGTCTTTGCTTCAGCCCTTGTACGCTTGGTTGGTGACGGGATTCAGGCTTTGAAAGTTGATATTGTGGTTTTTTTGGAATCCAAATAAATTCCTGATTTTTTTGTACTTGAATCAACTTCTTTGGAGCCCAAACCTGAGTTGTGAAAGCTTGCGACTTTGTGATATTCTTACCCGTTCGTGCACGCTTTCCTTGTTTTTGTTTTGGTGTTGGATCTTGTGATTTGTCATTAGAGATATTTGTCTTCTTGATCCATATCTGTTTTTGGCCGATCTGGCTTTTTGGTATCCAGATTTGTCGAGCTTTTTGGCTTTGACTTGTTGTCCTGTTCTTTGGACCTGTCATGGTTGTTGTTGAAGGGGTTGGTGATAGTGATGGCCTGAGTTGATGATAGGGGATGTCGTAAGATTCATCACTATCACTACTATCCTCAGCAAGGTTGACTTCTTGTACTTTCCCTTTATTTTTTGGCTGGTAGTGAAAAGTTACTGTCTATTTGCTCGTGGGTGGTAGTTTCTTGGAGAACTTTTCTAGCCCATTAATTAGAGCATTGTTAGCTCGTTGCTCTGGTCGTCTTCCTTCCAAATGGGTCTTTGCCTCCTCATTAGGATCCATGTATGAGGATGCTTGTGGTGGCTGTGTCTTCACGGAGGACTTTGGAATCCACTTTTGATGCACTTTATTCGTGTAGCGATGACATTGATTCCCGGGTCGTTGATCTTCTTGAAGCTCGAAGTGTTCTACAGAGTCATACAACTCGTCGTCTTCCTCATCTTGTGATTCTCCACATTTCTTGTGATTCTCCACATTTCTTTGTTTGCTCCTTATTTCGAGAGCTTGTTGATGTCTGGTTCTCTTCGTTTTCCTGGATTAGACTCACTGCAAAATAAGGAACGACATCATATCCATTTTCATCACAAAACTTTGTTGTGGGAGCATCCTCCACGGCGCACACGTCTAGAGTAGCCAAGATGTGTTCCCATCCAAAAGGCTCTAACTCTTCTTCAGAAAATGGTTCTGGGATATAGTCCATATCCTCTATAACTCGCTTTAGGATACATTCCTCACGTTTCTAGCTACCACATTGTGAAGCTCCACACATCCACAGGTCTTTAGGCTTACCTAACCAAGCTGGAAGTTCTGATCCTGCTACTGTGACGGAATCAAACTCCTCAACCGGTGTTCTTGTCACATCCCTGTAGCTATGGTCCCTCAAGTTTACCTTTGTTATGGTTTCCATATGTCTCAAGTAAATATGGTCATAACCCCAATCTTGGACCATTTTCAATTGTCGCATGAATGGTCTTCCCAGAATGATTTCATAGTTGTTCTTCTTGCCAAAGTCAACAACAACAAAAGTGTTGATAGCCGTTTTTTAGCTCTTTGTAATTGCCACAATGAGTTACCTCACCCTACCAAAATCACCCAAACACTGTGGCTATCCCTACCATTTCACTGTACATAGGCGTGCGTGAGTCACGGGACTTTCCCATATCTTCTTCAAAAACCCTCAATTAGCTAGTCATTGGGCTAGTTGAGCCAAAAAAATAAAAAAAAAATAAAAAAAATAAAAAAAAAAATAAAAAAAATAAAAAATATAAGAATATTATGGCCCATGCATATGTAAATATTTCTTTGTATATAGGGCCTAAATAAAATATTTTTTCATAATTATTTTGGTATTTATTTAAATATTTCTACCTAGGTGTGTGTTATTTATGCTCTGTACATTGCCTCACCATTACCACAATTTTTTCTTACCATTTTTCATACTCTTTATTCCATATAGAAATATTTTCATGTAAGCTTCTCTTATTTTTGGTGTAACTCCATCCCAACAAAAATCCAAAAAAACTAGTTCTATTTATGTGTATATTTTTTTCACTATTGTGATTTTTTCCTTCCTACATATATTCTCTATTACTCTCATAAATTAGACCACCAAAAATATTCATCTTTTTATGGTAGACTTATAATGAGAGAGATTTATTTTAACCCCTTTATATTTTTCCACCTATATTATTTATATTTGACATGTACATATTTTTTAGACCCCTCAATATTTGATTTTCTTAGTTGTACTATTCACTTATATCATGATCTCGACAATATCTTCAATTATAGACCTACCAAATAAGGTCAAGGGTAGGTGGCATGCATACATGCACTATGGAGGGCTCACTCTTGGAGGTATTCAAAAGAATCATCCAAAGAAGGACCCCACAAAGACCTTGTGCAGTGGAAAAAAACGGTCGGTTTTGCTGAATTTTTAAAGTTCACTCGCTCTCCGAATTTGAAAAGGTGATACAAACAAAAGTTGTAGCTCGTGGGCTGAACTTTTGCCTCAAATTTTTTCATATTTTTTTGAGCTACGAGCTGTGAGCTATGATTTTTTTAGTGGACCTCAGTTTTCCCATGCTATGCAGCCACACTCTCTCTTCCACTTTATCATTTTCCTCTTTCACACACACTTCTCCACTCATCATCCCCACCTCTCTCACCCCTCCTCTCTGCACCCTACTCACCTTCTCTTCAACCTTGAAGAATAAGAGAAACCATGGTAAACTCACACCTCCCACACCCAATTCCATTCCAAAATTGACCACCTAGTCTCATTTTTCCTCCTCCAAATTACCCATATCTATCAAAAAAACCACAAAATTCAGCCTCTTCTCTTAAAAGACAGCATCATGGTGGTTGATTACTCAGCTTCAATTACCTTGTCTCTCAAGGAAGGTCAAGAATGGAGAAAAATGTACCGTCAAAGCTAGTGGACCGTCAACAAGCGTCAAAATCGGCTCTACTCAAGACACTTGGAGCATCAACCTTGTAAGAAATCCACCTTTTCTTACCTCTTAAGAGTTTTCTTCCTTATTTGTATCCTACATGGATACTCCCATTGTAAATATCCAATTCCATTTGTAAATTAATACTAACTCTACTAACACTAACCCACTATGAAAAGTCCTATCACCTCCATTTCTCTCCTCTCTCTTTCCTCACCAACTTCTTGATAATTCCAAGCAAAAGAAATTAGATAAATTGCTGAAAATCTAACCCAACCATGGTTAGAGGAGTAACCCTAGCCTTCAAAATTGCTATAAAAGGAGGGTGTAGCTAGCACAAAGGGGGAGCCATAAGCAAGAGCACTATGCTATAGCTTGAGAAGCCAAGCTGGACCTCTCTAGAAGGAGCTCTTAAGTGGAAGCTCATTGTCTTATGCATGTGCATGTGTTGTAATAGGGGATTAGCAAGGGAACTCTATGCCATTGTAAAAGAGAGAGTGATCATTCAATTGAGAGTAGGAAATCTATCATTTCTCCTACTAGTGTAAGCCCAACATTTGCTGAATCAAGGAGGGTGGATTTGGACTAAGCTTGGATATTTGGTCTCCCTTCCAACGTGAAGTAATGGACAACAATGATGCGTAAGTGTCTTGGTGTTTTTTGTTAAGTTCTTGATAGCTTGTCTCTGGTGTTGTTATCAATCTAGCCATAAATCCCACATACTGTAAGAGGGCGACAGGGTGGAGAGGACTCCCCTGGCTTTAAGACAGTGATTGGGGTGGCTTTTCTTGTGATGTGTTGTGGTGAAATTTACGCAAGCTATGTTGAACAAATACTAAATTTCACTTTGATTTGTCATGACAGATTTGTAAGAAGGTATTAATGCAACAAACACTCCCTCCCCCTTTCTCTCTCTTTCTTAAATATATAGTTGTGTTTGCTTGATCATTGCCAATACGTTTCAAAGCAACCCGAGCACTCTCTCTCTCGCTCTCTCTCTCTCTCTCTCTCTCTCTCTCTCTCTCTCTCTCGTGTTTTAGGGTGTGAGAGTATTCCATTGGTGTTAGGGTTAGTGTAAATTCCTTGCTTGTTTGTGGGTTGCTCTAACGATTCTTCTCTTTTGCGTCCTAGTTCGCTCTTAAACTAGGTGGTGCCCCTTGTGTAGTTGGGATTTGGCTGTGGGTTTGTTGTTTTGGTTTGTGTTGTGTTGTGCCCCAGCCCCATTGAGCAGCACGGGAGCCTTGAAGGGTGTCTAGAGGCCACTCTACTTGTTGCCCGCCCCGGACCGCCTCAGTGTGTTCATATTCAATGCCACAAGAAGTAACAAGTACTTTTTCTAGCAGTCCTATGGGCCTTTCCTTGTGTCCGTCTGCAAGTTGAAGGGTCATTCGTGTGGATATCAAGGCAGGTTTTCCCCATTTTTTCCAAACCTCTTTGGTTGCAATGGCCACACCAGCACCACTGTCAAGTATTTCCATGGTTTTTACGTCATTGAATTCCACAGGAAGGGTGGTGTTTCCATCTTCTCCCTCGTAATACTCGCCTACCTTGTTTAATAGCACTGGCTTAGTATTTAGTTGAGGCATTTCAAGCTCTTTGATGCCTTCCTCGATTTGAGTCATTGGGGTTTTTACACCAAATTTCTCTAGACATTTACCCACATTAGCCCACATGTTTGGTCTTATTCTGAGCAACTCGGCTAACATTATTGTACAGGTCACTGGGGTAGATAGAATATCTACTAGCCCCTTTGAATCAATGGCCTTGTTGGGAGACAGTCTCTTTGATGGGACTGCAACCATATCTGACTTGGTCTCATACTCTCCCATGTAGGACGGTAGTGTTCTTAGCGAATGGGGTTGACTATCCATAGATTGTACAGATCCTTTGTTGCCCCAACACGATTGCACGTCTAGATTCATTTGAGATCCAGTCTCAAATTCCTCTATTGGTGGTAGAAACACTCCTCGTTCATCACCAGTCTTGTCTACTCGTCTTCTTGGGTCATCGGCTCCATTGGCCTCTTTGACTTGTTTCCACAATTCGTCAAGACCATCTATCTCTTTACAATCCTCAGGTATAGCTTGGTGAAATCCCTTGGAAGAGTTATCCGTGGTATTCAGTACTATCCTTGGTTCTAATGTTGGGTCTTTGAGGTTTGTTCTGTGCTCATGACTAGAATCTGGCTCTTTTAGTTCCTGGTTTGGTGGGATTACTTGTGTAGGCATGACGCAGATCACATCCTTAGGTTTTGGTACTGGTGGTTCTTGTAAAGATTGGGCTGTTTGAATCATTTTCCTACACATTTTCAACCTTTGATTTTCTAATTCTGCATAGGGATATGTCATCCAACTCTGTTCTTGGGTTTGGTTGTTTTTGAGCCTCGCATCATAGGCTTTCAAGAGGGCATCTAATGTCTCATTAACCTTCTCTACCAACACAGATCCTCCTGAACTAGAACTTCTCGGTTTCTCATTTGTGGATGGTTCTTCTAGAGGTTTAACCATCTGTGTAAGAGAAGGTGCCTCCTTTTCCTCGTTTTATTTTATCTTCTCCTCAGCTTCGGTAAGCTTCTCAGCTAGGGATTTTTGCTCTTGTTCCCTGCGTGCTTTCATCCTAGTCTTTCTAGCTTTCCAACTATTTCGTTTGCCCTTGGTTTTTTGACTAGGTGCGTCGGTCTTTGGTCCATCATCTGTCTTTGGACTCGTGTCACTTTCCGTGTTCTTTGTCTCTGGATTCTCATCAACTTTCTTTTGGGCTTGTGCTCTCGTAACCACTTGAACTGGAACGACATTTTCATTTTCTGAGCTACTAGGTAGCTGAACAATCCCTAATACATTTGTCGTGCTTTTCCTGATTTGGTTTGGTTTTCTTGTGAAATCGGGGATCAAGTGAGTGATGCCACACTCAAGACAATAGGCATTTACTTCAGTGATCTCCATATGAGGACATTGTTTGACCAAGTGGTTGTCACGACTTTTGTGGCAATCTGTCTCTGGTTGAGGAGATTCTTTTAGCATTTCCTCTTGTCTATAAGCAAGCTTTGACCTAGATAAGCCGCTATTTGCAATGAATCGCAATGTCTTTTCTTCCATTTCATACCTTCTTTCTTTCGACTGAAACCCAAGAGGTGGAGGTTGTATCGGCCTCACCACTCCATGTGTTTCTCTTACATTTTGTTGCTCCGAAGGGTAGTACCCACTTTGGTTGCTATACCACATTGTAGCTGGTACTGGTGTTGGTTTATTTGATGCTTCCATCATTGGCATGTATCTCATGTCTATCGGAATTCTAGCACCTGGCAGCGGAGGTTGTTCTCCTAAGACAAGCTGTGGCCTTAAAACTCCTACTGGTCTTGGCGCATTCCCCGTAATGTATCTAGGTTGAGTAGGTGCTTCTGGAACAGATTGTACATACCTCTCCCTAGCATTTTCCATGCTATAATAGCACTCTTCCCCCGTATGGTTTGTCCATTTTCTCTCAATTTCACACCACTTTGGCTCTCCCGAATCAGACCTTACAAGAGGAATCAACCTCTTGACCAAGTCGTCGATAAGCTTTTATTGATCAATAGGTGCCGTTGGCTTGGCAATGGACTCACTTATCTGTGAAACACTGTGCTGAGAGGATGTGTCATCTCCTTGACTCTCTAAGTCCTTTTCTTTGTATGCCTCACAATTATCCACTAGATAAAGAGCTTCTTTGATCAACTCGTTTAACGTCATCCTCCTTATCATATGCAGATCCTTCTGAAGGCCCTCATGTCTCATTCCCTGGATAAAGATCAGCATCAGTCGTGCTTGCGTAGGTAATTCCGCTCTCGGACAGAGCTTAACATATCTCTTGAGCCGTAATGATGCTTTGCATACTGACTCATCCTCTTTCTGTTTGAATCTATGGATTTGTGAGACCGTGTTGTGAGCAATGCCTTTTCGCGAGAATTCTTCAATAAACTCCTCAAACAGCTCATCTAGGGTCTCAAAATCCCATTTTTCCACCGAGTCGAACCATGTAGCTGCATCATCTTCTAGAGTCAATCCAAATCCTGCAAACTGTGTCGCAAAATCTAAAACTTCCTCTGCTCTAATCACTCTTCTAAAAGCCGCTACGTGATCTCTCGGATCTTTATCTCCGGAGTATTTTTTGTTTACCCATTTCTGGACTTGGGATGGTCTAACTCGTCGATTGTCTACAAGTCTAACCAGAGACTCTCCCAATCCTTCTCTCGTTATCGCTCTTGAAGGGAATCCTGGTGGCTCTCTTCTTGGAATTCCTATAGGAATTCTCGTGTTTGGTGGAGGCATTTGTGGTCCTTCATTGAACAAACATCCACCTCTTTCTAGTACAGTCTGTGGATTTGTGCTTTCTACAACTCTGTATTCTCATCCATACTTGTCGACAACTATAGATCTCCATTGACAGTCGACTCCGTATGTGTAGACATATAAGAGCTTGTAATCCGTTATCTCTTCTAGGTATGGATCTGAGCACCTATAAAGATTGACCTCATTGTCGTCAATGTATCTATATAGTCCTTCACTCTCATGACCAATCATCCAAACTCTCTCAACAAGATGGTTCTTTATCAATTGCAAGTTTGGAAGATCCATTGTGGGAGGATATTCCTCTATCGTCGGGATCTCCAAGCTTGTGTAAGCTGCGTTTGAATCTAGGGTAGACATGATTTCTGGGCTTAAGAGCTTTTGCTTGGTTCAAGTAGACTTAGTCCATTGTGTTCAAGTGCTTTGGTTAGGGAAAAGTCGAAACTATGTCCAAAACCGCAATCGTTTCGTCACAATTCTTGCAAATTGTCGCTTTTAGACACCCCCGCCTTTCGGATGAATTTTGAGGCCTTAAACGATGTTTTTTTCAAAGTAGAACTAAATAGTTGCCGTGGGCATGCATTTAGTTCAAGTTTTGCTCTAAGATCTGTAGAGCAGCTCTCAGGCTACGTTTTGATATAAAAACTTTTCCGATCCGATACCGTTTGTGAAAGTTATGGCCAAAACAGTGAAATGCAGTTTAGACTGGTCAAAATGAGTCCAAATTCAAATTTGTAAAAAGATTTGGGACCTCTGTGACACTGTGAACACTTCTGTATGGTCAAAAGTACAGTTGGACCCTAACACTGGCCTAGAGACATCCTACGTGTAGTATGTCTATATGCTCAGAATTTAACTTAATTTGGTCCAGAGACTCCCCTTAAGTCCAGCAACACATTGGTATGCTCAGAATTTCATTTGGACCTAAAAATGGCCTTGAGACATTCTACGCGTAGGATGTCTTTTTGCTCAGAATGACTTGAAATTTTCACCCTAGCTTCTCCTTGATGTGCTGATCACAATGGTGTGCTCATAAGTTGGTTTGGAGTCCTAAATCAAGCTGGATACATCCTACGCGTAGGATGTCTTTTTTCTTTGTTTCAGCTCAAACTTGCACTGTAGCTTCCCCTTGATGTGCTAAACTCACAACTATTTTTACTTTTTGATTCTGACACCTATAGGTTGGTCAAATGATCAAGAATCTGTTCCAAAAGCCTGATGTCTGTTCTGATGAATTCCTAAGTCAAATCAACTCCAAAGTGGACCAAATTTGCCTAGGAGGCTTGCCTAAGGCTATATGACAGCATGCTATGTCCACAGTAGAATTTTGGTTTCAGAATTATGTAGTAGACATCCTACGCGTAGGATGTCTAACTGCTCATAATTTCCCCAAATTTGAACCACAGACTCTCCTTAAGGTGCTGATCACTGTGGTATGCTCATAATTAAGTTTGGAGTGCAAAATCACACATATGACATCCTACGCGTTGGATGTCTTTTTGGCCTGTTTGACCCAAGACTTGTCCCACAGCTTCCCCTTGATGTCAGTAACCCAGTGGTATGCTTAGATTTTGGTTTGGATTTCAAAAGTCCCAATTTTTAACTGTTCTTTCCTTTTTCAATCAAAAGTGTTAAAGTCCGCTTTGAACCCAATTTTCTCACCCAAATGAGCTGAAAACTCTCACATGCATTCAATACAACATTTGGAAGATGCCTTTGGAGTAATCCTATGGCTTTGTCTCAAAAATTATGCCTTGGACACAGTTTGGGTAGGATGTCTGGCAATTCTCGTCTTTTGATTTTGATCTGTCAAAATTTGGTCAAATTTCCACTTTCCAGGTGAACATAGGGTAAAACCTACCTTCTAAACACACTGGTAACCTTAGATTTTCAAAAAAATGCCCAGATCACCCTGTAGACATCCTACGCGTAGGATGTCTACTGTTGATTTTTTGAGACTGAAGTGTCCCTGATGCTTCCTTATGCTCTCAGAAAGTGCAAGTATGCTTTACAATTGCAAAAACATGCAAAAACCACTCAATTAAAGCCTTTTCTAAAATTTTACGTTTTCTGACTCCGCCTTTTGGCTTTTGGTCAACAAAATTAGGGAAAAACACCCAAGTCAATATGTTACTAGGGTAAAACCTACCCTCTGAACCCAGTGGTGCAGTCAAAATTTTCAAATTTGGTCTCCAGAACCCCCTTGAGACATCCTACGCGTAGGATGTCTATGTTTACAGAATTGCAGGTTTTCTTCACAGAACCCTTGCATATGCTGTTTTATATGCACAGCATCAGTCAGTCATACAAAAATGTCCACAAAAGCTTGTTTAATGCATTTTTACCCTCAAAAGCACACTTTTCCGTGATTTCAAATGCAATCAAGTACTTTAGCAAATAATTCAGTGATGAATAGCTCTAGATCAGAATCGGATCACTTACCTAAAGCTACTTCTACAAATCATATGGGGTTTTGCATCTATGAGTAGAAAAACGCTTTACTGCCACACACGGACTAGTAAACGCTTTTATCACCTCACAAATCACTCGACCACCAACAACTACTCTAATCCACAGATCCTAACTAAACCTATCTAGTCGCAGACCCTCGGCAAGCCACACGCTTCCTGGCTATCCACTTGATCACGGAATATCCTCTTCCAGATCCACTTGAGAAAAACGCTTCCTTTAGCCGAAACTAAATCAAGCAACCATCACACGAGTGTTAGTAGGAAACCTACTTAGATCCTTGTGTCCCCGACAGCGGCGCCAATGTTGGACGGGAAGTTACTCACACACCCATGAAGTGCATGCAAACACTACCTAGATCAACATAATGTCAATCGAGGACACAGATATCACGATAGGCACATAGAGGAAATCTCTTAAGCTTGTCAGGCTGAGACCATCCTACACATACAACACTCGGGAAGGCCAACTAAACCACAATCAAGAACCTCACTGCCCTCAACTACACCACCTAGCCACATACACACATACGAAAGGTAACTCACCTAATCATGCCAGATTCCTACGAAACTTAAGGAACACCATCCCCTCACTAGGATACACCTGTCCCTAAGCTTCTACACTCAAAATCCTCACTCAAAACCCATCTGCGGAAAACACGTAGGATGACAGAGCCGAATTTAGAAAGTGCCCGAAATTGAAATTTATGAGTACCTATGCGTAGCTTATGTCGCCACGATTCTATAGACTACTAGCACGCAGAAGACAGACATCGTTTGATACACTTACGGCCACAAATAGCTCGTAGATGCGTCGGCGTGTGTGCTTCGTCTCGCGGGGAATGCTTGGCGTTGTCACGTAGCTCGCCTCGAGCCTACCGCAATGGTGCAGTCGGATCTCCAATGCGTTGAGCGAGCCGGGGGTAGCGAGAGGATGAAGCTCACGCTCACTCTCTTTCTCTCTCATACACAGTAGACGGCAGCGCTTAAACTAGCTGAGATATTAGAAGAAATATACAAATGCTTTTCCCCCTGACAAAAAGAGGCACAATCATTGATACTTCTCTTGCAGTACTTTCTAATAGTAATGTACATTTATATTACTTCAAAGGTAATACTAAGGTATGGTAGAAAGATTTTATTTATGCATATGAGTATCATATGAAGTATACTTATGCGTCAAAAAGTCACAAGATAAATTGATTAATGCCCGTTCCCACTATATACGTGCCACGGCACGACATCCACCCCCTCTAAACCTGCACATCCTTCGGCATGTGCCAGCCTCATGGTAGCTTGTGAAAGCAATTGTATCCCCTGTCATCCCATGACCTCCTCCAGGATCATATGGGTAACTCAAAAACTTGTATTGTACTAAGCATTGAGATTCTCCGCATCTTTTAATTCCTCTCGGATCAGAAGGAATTTTTATATACATCTGTCTCCAAAACATCTGTAACAAATCTCCATTATGCGCAAAATCTTCATGATGTAGAGACATAAGTTCATCATCCTCCTCTTCAAAAAACACTTACAGGCTTCCTATAATATACTTGAAAGATTTTTGAAACTGCACTTCAACCTTCTCACCAACCTCTAAATCCATATGTACCTCTTTCGCATAGAAGTCTGAATTTGCATCTTCATTCTCAAAAGAATCCTCTAGATAGCCTTTCTCAACATCGAGAGAAACCTCAGAAATATGCATGGTAAACCTCTCATCAATTCTCTCACCTTTTACCAAATACCTCTCCAGCTTTACATAATAAAACTTTGCATACCTCTCAAATATGGTGTCTAATTCCCTTTCCAAATCATCCTGGTAGGTATGCTCCTGGTCACTTGTAACCGACTGCTCAAAAACCTCCTTGGAGTTAGTCTCTGACACAATATCTTCACCCCTTCTTCATTTTTGACCCATCGCTAAATTATCTTCAATTGAATCATGTCTCCACTCATCTAGGGAGAACCCTTCTTCATTACATGACTCTAGTGTTAGCATAGAGCTAGCATCCTCTTCTTGCTTCAAGGCATCACCATGTATACCCTTCCTATCCATAGCAGATAGATTCTCACAAACCTGCTTGCAATTTATACCCTGTGACACAAGACCTAAATCCCTTTTATGCCTCAGATATTGTTTGCATACCTGCAGGCAACTGAAATTCGTAAAACCCTCTATAGTAGGCACTTTATGGCAAGTATCTTTATTTGCATCTTCACGCAGATCAGAAATATCACCCCAATCACAGACCATATCCGAAGAGGTTTCTTGCTCTTCTACTCTATCCTCTGATGTCACTTCAACCTGAATAGCATTCCCAAACATTTCTCTATCTTTGATTTGTGAATCTTGAAGATTCATAGCTTCATCCGCAGAACCCCAATCCTCATGCAGAGAATCTGCATATGTCATTCCTGCAAACACGACTTCAAAAACGTCATCGTCACGAATAGGCAATCCAAAATCAACTGCCTATTGAAGACTCCAAACTTTGCATAACACCTTCCTCTACCATGGAATTGTGAAAGCTTGCTGCATCTAGCTCTAAATAAGGCACAATTTCCTGATTCATCTGCATATCTGCTACCCCATATATACAAGACATACATATTACTCTGTCAATGCACTCCTCTTATTCCACCTCGTCTAGCTGAGGTACTTCACAATCCGCAATGCTACTAGCAGAGCTATACTCACAAAGGAAGAGATTTTCAGTCACCCCCTCTAAATTAGCACTTTTGCAGCTAGGCATATCCATTTGGGTAGTACCACATGCATCAAACTCGCATAGGAAGGCATTGATAATGACTTCGTCATCCTGGTATATGTCTTTAGCATAGGCATCCGGCTCTTCTAAACTTGGTAAAAGTTCTTGGATCTGCTTAAAAGTAGATTGTAGCACATCACTAATATAGCCGTCTTTCACCTATTTTCCCTTCACATCCTTTGTCAAAACCATAGCATCCTCATCCTTGTATATACACTCGTGTGCATCTTCAAACGAATCAAAAGGAGCGTCCAAATCATCTATCATAGCCAACGAGTTTGCATCATCCTCTAAGTCGCTTTGAGCCGTTTCATGCGCTTGGATAGCATCATGAGAGTCATTATCTTGAGATATGAAGGTTACAAGACCCAAACGTGCATAAATAGCTTCCACTATGTCTGCTTCATCTGCATACAATAAATTTTCATCTTGCAAAAGATATGCATCTATTACTGCTTCTAAATTAGCCTATATGGACACTTGCATGGCTTACAGGAGACACCAACTCTAGCTGGTCACATCCACTTCCACTCTGCTCCATCTCTTGGTCTTGATATTCCAAGCATACATGTGTTATAGCTGTAGAAAACTCACCCCAGTTGCTTGCATATACACTTTCATAGTCTTGAACTTTGTTCTTGAAATCATCACTCACAAGTTCAACAAATGCTGCAATCATCCGAGCTTCTGGAATTGCTTGAAGCCTCATCTCTGTCACATAGCACTCAAGATATCCTTCTGGATCATAGCCTTCCAATATATTAAGCTCATTATATACGGATTGCCTAGCGCTTTCAATCGCTTTTTGAATCCGATCTTCTTCTTCAAGACATTTGCATCTGTAAGCAAGCTCTTTCATTTCAGCATATAGCTGCTCCACTTTGCTATTCATCTTTACGTACTCTCACCCCGGCTTGTTCACGTTGGGTTCACCAAAAATATGTCAAGAAGATGGCGGTCTTGCCAAGAAGGCACCGGGCCTCTTGCTGTGAGAGTTTGTGAGGAAGCTCAAGGGTTATGAGAAGGAGCTAAGATGTAGATAACATAGCTTCTAAAGCTAAAGAAGAAATGTAGCCAAAGAAGCCGCTCACTTTTGCTTACAAACACACACGTGATGGAGAGAACTCATGAAAGATAGTCAGAACAAAACAAAAATGAAAACATCGAGATTACGATCATATCGTATCATGGGTAGGATAAAAGGGTTAATGGATGAGTTAATGATATTTAATCTTTGTTGTCCAAAGAAGCTACGGATTGCTATTTGGAACTGTAGCTTTGTGCTTACTATAATGTATATGTTTTGTCTAGCGATGGGGATTAGTTGTGAGTACAAATCCTCTTGATTCATAATAAAATAACCACACTCACATCAAAAGAGAAGTTATAGTCAATAATAGGTAGTATGATGGGATCTGGTGAGAGAAGTATTTCGTTGAGCCTTTCAGGACCAAATAGAAACACTATGCGTTGCTGAAAGTGAATCTTTCGACTAATCCAAATGTTGACCCTAATAGATTGCACAGAATGGAAATGAAAGAAATCGCCTCTATGTGGATTATGGCTATTCATCGATGATATACTTAGTATGTTCAAAGATAAAGGTGTGAAAGAAGTGAAAGGAGAAGAAGAAGAGAGTTTCTCTCCGAAGCCCTATTGTTGCCCTTAGGCAATAAGGATACTGCGGGGAGAGAAGTACCTATAGCAAGGAGACTCTAGAGTTTGTGGAAGAGAATGAAAACCTTAAGAGAGAGAGGTTCTAGTGAAAGATGAATATATGGTTACTAACCTTGTGCACATAATTGTTTCCCGCAAGAAGGTTGTGCCCGTTACATTGACAAGATTGCTGCTTGAATACCTTCCAATGAAACAATTAGGACACAACAAGAGAGATGAAAGGAGGAGTAAAGATAGAATTAGAGATAGATCTAAGTGTGGTGGTGGTATTAAAGATAAATAATGAGAGATAGAGAAGGAGTTAAAGACAAGTATTGGACTAGATATGCAAATGAGAGAAAAACTAGCAACATATGTCTCCCTTAATGGAGCTTCACCTTAATGGAGACCTAACCAAAGTTGGGGGAAGCTCCTCTAAACCACTAGAGGACCAGTTCGACCATTACATCCGGGCATATGAAGAGACGGAAAGGGTACTTGATCAACCAAACTTAGAGCCTTTCACGATGGAAGAAGTGGAAGACATCAAAAATAAGTTGAAGGCGACGTAGAAAACACAGGAGAAGAAGGATCAAGAGGAAGAGCAAACAAAAGAGGAAACACCACCTTCACCGCCAAGTTCTCCCACACCTCCTTAGAGTACAAAACCATCTACACCCGAACCCCAATCATCACTAAAAGCAACAAAAGAAGCCACATTTACACACGTACATTAGAAAAAAGATGAGAGGAATAATTATGAGGATCTCATTCAAGCGGGATATACGATGGGAGAGGCTTCTACAGTGGTTCATGGTACTCCTAACCCACCATGGGCTACAAAGGAAGAAGGAGAAAGACAGGAGCTCACCACAAACAAGGGAAGAGATGATGAAGCAGAAAAGAGAAAGGTAAACCACAAGTCTCAACAAAGAGCTCAGAAAGATACTCCCCCCAGCCGGAGTGCCAAGGATGGTTCAAGTCCCTCCAATGCCTCAATGGAGACCTTTGGCTATCCCCTACCGATCACTACCTGTAGGAGTGATGATCAGTATGGGTTATCAGGTTTCAATGGTGTGACTGGTCCAATCAATAGACCCACAACTAGAAACCTGGTAGCAACAAATCAAGATGACATAAGAGCCACCTATCAAATACTAGACAGAGTCAGGATGCGGTCTCTTACCATTGTTGAAGAGAAAAGGATGCTACATACCGGGGATGACAACATGCAAATGGAACATGAGAACCTCTCAAATCTGGTACAAGATTTGAGTGGTGTGGCTGGTCCAATCAATAGACCCACAACTAGAAACCTGGTAGCAACAAATGAAGATGACATAAGAGCCACCTATCAAATACTGGACAGAGTCAGATGCGGTCTCTTACCATTGTTGAAGAGAACAGCATGCTACATACCGGGGATGACAACATGCAAATGGAACATGAGAACCTCTGAAAACTGGTACAAGATACCCACTTGAACGCCAAAGAAGGAGAGAAGGAGCTCGACACTCTTACTGCAACACTAAGGGAATCTGAGAGTAGAAGAGACATTCTCATGCTAGAGATGACTGAAGCCTCAAGAGTAATCAAGACTCTCCAAGAGCAAGAAGATTAGGTCTTGGATGAGTTAGAAGTGGCAAAGACAAAGTCCTAGAGCTGAAGGAAAAATTAGAGGTCCAGGACCTAACAATCAAAAGACTAAGGGCTACACCAAGAGCGGTGAGGGCAAGTGCAGGGGCAGATGCCCAAGTTATACAAGCCTTGGAAGCACAAATCACCACCCTACAGAAGGAATTGCAGCTAGATCAAAGATAGTGGATCCATATGGCAGAAGGATCTCTAGCCACCGAAGAAAGAATGAGAGCCGAACACCAAGTTCTACAGAAAGAACATGAAGAACTTCAAAAGAATCTTGAAACAGTGCAAGAAGAAATGGTTGACATGGCAGAGAAAGCTACTCTACGAGACACATTGGCGCAGAGATAGATCACTGACTTACAAAAGGAGATAGAAGTTTTAAGGACATAAGAATCAGAACCAGGGCCTAGTGAAATGGGAACAAATGCTTGAGATGAGCCCATGGAAATCCGTGAAGGTGCTGAAGACACCTTCACGGTGCCGAAGACATACAACACAAGAAAGAACAAGAGGAGATAGTGGTAGACTAAACACAACCACTGACCGCAGAGGAGGAGACACGCTTCCACCTTCTGATAGAAAAGACACAAGGCAGAAGACCACAAGGCAGCCTTGGAATGGGAATCAAGAATGCTCCATTTTGTGGGAGTCCAAGGGCTGGCCGTAAATGTACTTAGGGAGGAATGGATGCAGCCGTGACTCTCCCATTCCTCTCCTAAAGTATGAAGTAATACTAATCAGGAAAAGAGTTGAAGCAGAAGCCATAAAGCCAATCTATGAAGGATACATCAAGAATACAGAGGCTGCAGGTAGAGTGGTGGACTCACAATCAAGATGGAGAAAATCCTGGATTCTAAAGTACCAAGGATTTTTAAAATATTTGGTTGAGGCCCCAAAGATCATCAGAGATGACCTCCTATTTTGCCCAATCCCTCGTGTTCACACTTGGGCAAATCATTTTAGAATCATGAAGGCTCATCTAGAATGGCTTAACTACCCATCTATGCCTGCACCCACCGAAGGAGAGAGAATATGTGCCTCTTATATGGTGAAAACCCTAAAGGGCACCATTAAGATCTTCACAAGCTCTCCAGACTTGAGTGCGTCATGATCAGGAAAATCTGCAAAACCTTGTTGGCTTGCTTTGAAGTATTCCTCCCTTCTAAAGAGACAAATTCTACACTCCTATCAAAGGGCGACACTGTCACTACAATGATCTTTCAAAACAACCATCTCTAGAGGTTTTACGTTTACTGTATCAGAGAATCATGTTTCTGCACAGCTATCACATGCAAGCTTTTGAAGAAGATTTCTACATGAGTTCTTTAAATGCAATAGCAAGATATTCGATCCAACATTCACTTTGGGGAATATCAGGTACAAATAATACCTGAAAGTGCTAAAACCTCCAGGCTTCTACTAACACCAAAGCAGCTCTCACTAAAGCAAGACCAGTCATTTCAGGGACGACATGGACGCGGACGGGGGGAGTGTTGATGGCGGAATACAAAGGAGGTTCCCCAATACATTGTACTATTATTTTTTAAAGCGAAATGATACCTTTGTAATATTTGAGCATCCATTAGACTTTGTGGGAATGAGCCTCTATGGAGGAATGTATATAAGTCAATTTTTGTAACCCTAAACCCAACTTTTGAATTAATCAAATCCGCTTATCACTGTGCGTGGTGTCTGAGAGAGAGAGAAAGAGTGAGAGTCTGATTTCTTCTCTTCCCTACATGCACTATGAAAGGTCCATTGCTAAAGAGACACCACCATTGTGTTAGAAACGATAAGGGATTCCATTCAACGCCAAGAGTGTGTGATTCCAACTACGACATGAAGTGAGCTCCTACAAGCTTCTGGGTGAGTTTTCTTGCAAACCAGGTGTCCATTTGGTGAGTTCTTTTCACCTATGGGTTCACAGCAAGTAGCACTACACATTAGGATCATATGCCATGAAAAAAGATAAGTTTTATTTTGCTGCCTGTCTTTATACGCAATTGTCTCAAGAGGTAGTTTGAGGTGGGTTATCAAGTCACAGTCCATAGGATATTGTCCTCATAGTGGAAGAGGATATCTTGTGAGTTTCATGACATTTTGAATGCATTTGGCATGGATTCAGATAGCATCATTATCGTAGGTTGGTTTGCTTTCATTTGTGCCTTCTTGGATTCAATTTCCTCGATTAGTGATTGTCTTAGAAGGTTGAGAAGTAGTTTCACAACCATCTTCTTGTTTCCATGTGCCTATGGGTTAAGCTTCACCCTCAGCTAACATAGAGTTGTTGGTTTCGTTCTCGCTATGCTAGCGGCCTCTCGTGGTGTACCCGCCAAAAACATGTGATTGTGTGTGTGTATATGAAATGCTAAAAGGTCATGCACAAGAGAAATTCTAACAATTCTGATAGTAACCCAGATGTGTGTGTGTGTGTGTGTGTGTGTGTGTGTTGTGTGTGTGGATCCCAACAGGTTTGTGTAAGGAGAATTCTAGAGGCGTATTTAAGAAAAACCTATTACAATGTGAGCATGCCAAGGGAAGATGATCTATAGGATTGTCTGTGTGTGTGAAAAAATACATGATCACTGATATCATGAGTGACTATGAGCCAAAGAGCACACAAGACTTTTGCAAGAGTGTATGCATGTGGTATACTATTCTCACAAACCAAGTTCCTGTACATCTTGCACCACATGTGCTTGTTGTTAAGAGGGAAGGTGTGGATTTCATCCACCATAATCATTAGCAAGATACACATTTGGTTTAAGGGATGATAGTCAAGAGGCAAGTCTCTAAAAAGAGGCACTTAATAGAATACTGATAAAACAAGCCTATGGGCTAGCATTTCTCATATCAACACCATCACTCATTTAGAAACCATCTAATCTTGTAAAGCACTAAGTAAGAGAAAATCTCTTACCGTTGTTTTTCATAGCTAAATTAATATATTCTCAAGGAAATATTTTTTAGTGTTTATTTGTAGAAAACATCCAAGATCATAAAAAACACTAGATATTATGTTGATATACTTAGAGGGAATCGATGATAAAAAACCACTACCAGATATCTATATAGTTTTACAAAATTTTATATGTATATTCAAAAAATATATAAGAAGGTTAGATTCTACATCGTGTTGGTTATATACTGTTGACCATATAATATACCTAAAGGTCCTAATCCATCTTTTTTGAACTAGGTAGGAAAAAATATGCAAGAGGGATAGACCGTCTTTGAGAAATTTCCAGTATGAGAAAGTATATGCTATATGTGCTTGACTAGATTAGGAGTCGTGGCTGGAGCCTGGGAGGGTCCAAATAGACTCCAAATGCAATGAGAATCAGCATACATTTGGGATTGGGGCTCTTCTTTGATTCCAAATCATCCAAAAGTCAAAATGTCAAGAAGATTGATCACCATCAAAGACAATTAAAACAAATATTGGAAATAGGGAAACCTTGAGAGGAGCTTGTCCAAATTAAAAAATATTTTCACCAGTGTGCTAGGATAGGCTATAAGAATTGGTACCCCAAGTTTCCTAAAAAAGGATGCCAAACATGGATCGCTATCCATGTTCCCTTTTGAGTTTTCCAGACCAAAGTCTTGCCCCTAGGTCCCAAATGTTAAGAATAGCCTAACCCTAAAGTTTCAAGCCATTTTAATTCCAAAACTCTAATCAAAATGCCGCATTTCTTTAAGTCTGATAAAAATTTCCAAAAGGTGGCATAAATCTTCAACCAGTTATCCAAATTCAAAAATATATGAACGATGGCATCCCCAAAGCATGCTTACATTGATAAAATCATCAGATCTCTAAGATGAGGATTTTCACATCTTTTCACTTTCTAAGGTTCCTTTAGACCTCCTTTAGACCAACTTTATCCCCATTTACATCTCTCTCTCTCTCTCTCTCTCTCTCTCTCTCTCTCTCTCTCTCTCTCTCTCTCTCTCTCTCTCTCTCTCTCTCTCTCTCTCTCTCTCTCTCTCTCGTTGAGAACATGCATGATGAAGACTTCTTGAGGCTTGCTATGGTTGTTACACCTCACCCTTCATCACGAAAGGAGCAACAGAGCTTTTGAACACAATGCAGAACATATGATGGAGGAAGGAGTTCATGATGAGGCACATGGAATACATATGGTTCAAACACATGTGTACTCCAAGAGAAAGTGTTTTCTGGATGAGGATCAAATTATTGCAATGAAGAGGTATGAAGCACATGCAAAACACAAGTATAGAAAGTGATGCCGCATAAGAAAGCAAGTGCATACCAACATCAACATTGGAGGAGAAGAATTTCATAGAGAGGATGTTGGTGCATGCACAAAAAAAGATAAGAAGAACCATATTATTCAGAGTATTGTTCAACACATTCTGAGAGAGTTATGTAATTATGGAAAAGATAAATGCATTTCGCCATGGTATGAAGATTTAAACGGCCTTATTTTTGCACTCAAAGTCTCCTTCACATGAATTGAAGATTGCTTACATGAGCTAGATGTTAAGAACCCTTTCTACATAGGAAAAAGATTATCATGAAAATTTATGGACTCCTATGTCTTGACAATGTTCTAAAGACAATGCATTGCTGCATTTGACTAAAAATAGCATAATATCACAATTAACCCCATCCTACACATCATAGATAATTTTTCATGCAACCAATCTATTTTTCTTGTTAAGTTGAATGACTTCCTAATGTAATCATAAGGTTTCACAAAAAAAAAACCTATCTTCCACATTGTGTTTGTCATAATACTCAATATCCAATTCTCCTAAATGATTTTCTCATGTTAAACTGATCATTTAAGATGGGGAAGTGCCAGGGGAGAAAAAGCTTGAATATTGGTTAAGCTAGCAGACCGGCCACAATAGGGATCCAAAGGAGGGAAAATAGGGATCCAAAGGGGGGTCCATCTGTAAAAGATCCATGTGCAAAAATGGGCTAAAAATACCCTAAGGTTCAGCCCATTAAGACGTCCAAAATGCTAAGGTTCCAAAATTCAAAGGTTCCAAAATTCAAAGGTTGTGTCCAAAGGTCAGCCATGGGGAGAATTGGATGCTTTGTGTGTGACCCAAAAAGTATTTACAAATCCCTACATAGGAGGGGGCGAGCCTTGGGAGCAGGGGATGAGAGAGAAAGTCACACACACACACAAGCTCCCTTTACACAAAGGGAATGAGGGACACATGTCAGCTCCCTAGCCCAGATGCCCACAAGGTGTACCCAATTCCTATTGGATGGCCTTGGAGGTGGACCAATGAGACTTAGTCTAGAGTAAATCTAGTTTAATTAATTTAAAAACACTTAATAAAAGAACCAATGAGAATTTAGTCCTCTAGAAGACTATTGGACAGGTTCCCAAGTGGTCCAATGAGCATTGAGCAGCCCAATGGCTTGCCTGATTCCTATTGGCCAGGAGGCAAAGGGGTCCAATGAGAGTTTAGTTGAATTATTAAATTACCTTAAGCTCTCACAAAAGGGGAAAGGGGGACACATGTCAGAAGGATATCACTTATGCTACTTAATTGTCATTCTCTAGCTCTAGGGAGGTCCAATGGGAGGACATCAAGAGCAAATAGCAAGGGGGCTCTCCCAAGAGAGAGAGAGGGGGCTGATTTTTGCAAGGCATTATCACACACACACTCACACAATCTCATGTGTGAAGTAAAGAATAAGACTATCTCTTCCCAAGATTTAATGGAGAGCTCATCACCTACTCCAAGCTTGTGAGATGGAAGCCTACATTGACACACTCTTGGCATGTGGATGCAAATCCAACCAAGAGCCAAGCTTCAATGCATGCTCATCTCCTCTACCATGCTAATTACTAAGCTAAGCTATTCTAATATGAGTGATTATGTGAGGAGATGTACATCTTTCTCGTAAGATACTCCTTCTTCCTCTCAATCTACTCTCATACCCTGCTAGCTCTCACCATCTTCGAAGGTGTGTGAGGTCTTGGGTGTGAGACCGGGGATAATTGATGTTTTGTTTGCTAAGTGTTTTGCTTAGTGCATGAAGCTTTCATCTTCATTGCACTAGCTAGTCTTGAAGGAACACAAAGAATTGTATTGTACAATGTCTCTCTTGATGGGAGAAACCATAATACAAAGCCTTTTGGAGGGGGGACCGGCTCCATGCAAATCCGGTCCTCAACTCTTGTCAATAGATTAATTTCTCTCTCTTTTGAAAGTATTGTTGATTCTATCTAACTAGGTGTTATGCTTTTTGTTGCTCTCTCCACCCAAGCACTCTTGTAATTCTCATTAGGAATCTATTCTAATGAAATGCCCACTATGTTCATGTTAATTTCCGCTACACACAAGTTTTTAGGCCATTAAATGTTACATTGGTATCAGAGCACAAGGTTTCTCTTTTCTTGCTCAAGAAGGGAGGTCCTCAAGCTAGCTATAAATGGTTGGTATTATTAATTTCCTGTGAGTAAGTAGAATAGGGATTTTTGAGCCTTGCAGTGCGCCTACCTTCGTGCAGTTAACGGGGCATCACTGTCGAGAGCTATGGTATTAATAGTGGAGTCCTACGGGGCTTGCCTACGGCTTAACCACTATTGAGCTATTAGAAGCTTGATAGGAGCCGGTGCTTTTTTGGTGTTGAACGACCCTCTCTTCTATTCCCTGCAATTAATGGTATTCGAGCCACGAGTACAGTAGCTTGAGTGCTTTTTCTAAAGGGGTAAAGAGGAGTAGCAACTACGGCTTGAAGTGCCAAAGTACACCTAAAAGTTGTTAGAATGGCTGACAATAGTAAAGAGAGTGAAATTAATGTTGATAACTTTGATTTTGCTAATGAGCAAGCTACTAATGATGCTCGGATGCTTGTTAACTATCTTGTTTCTAAGCTTCAACAAGCCATGGGCAATCCATCTCTCCAAAGTGAAGTGCAACGGCAGCTCCGTGCTCACGGGATTCTCCAAGCTCATCACCATGACGAGAGAACACCTAGGAAGCCTACTTGTGAGACTCCCAAAAGAGGTCTCTCTCCGATTCGGGAAGAAGAAGAGAATCCATATGAAGGGCTCAAGAATTTACTTCTTGATGATGCATCTCCTTCCCAAAGGAGAAATCAAGAGACTCCATTGAAGGAACGAGAAAGAAGTGAGTTTCCCGCCACCTCGGCAGAGATGGCTCCACGAAGACGGCGGGCTAAACGCTCTCCATCACCACTAAAGCGGAGGAGACCATCGCACTCTTCCCCACACCATAATTCAAAGAGGGATGATAAAAAGCAAGAGAAGAAAAAGGCGAGAAAGAGGACACCCTCTTCTCCATCTTCTTCATCCTCTTCCTCTTATGAAAGTGATGGTGAAGACGACGAAGATCAAGACAAGAAAAAGGCGAGAAAGAGGTCACCCTCTTCTCCACCTCCAAAATTCTTCATCTTCTGAAGAAAGTAATGGTGCAACCTTTGAACCATCAAAAAGAAGAGGCCATAGGAAATCCTATGCCGCATGGAAGAGGTCATCCAAGCTGAAGAAGTTTAACACTAGGTTGGTAACCTAACAGGACATAAAAGTGTCCTTTCAGGGTTTTGAAAAAAACCTCCAAAACCATAGTAGATCCACTCATTTTGTAAAATCCTTTCATGAGGTTATAGTTCAAGGCCTACTACACATGGAAAAAATAAGAAACTTGTAAAATTTCTCATCTTTTGGTCACACCAAGCCTCCAAAGTTGATGGACCAGTGCATTTTCATCAAAACAGTCATTTCTTACGTTTTGTTGCATAAAAATAAGATTAGGGATTTTTGTAAGACTTGAGATAAATTCCCTAGTTAACTTTAATGGGTTGGTGATCGGAACATATGATTGCTTCTCACTCACTATTTTTTGTTTTGCCAAAATAAATAGGTACAAAAAAGTTGAATTTTTACCATTCTACAAACATATCATCAAAGTTTCTATAGCCACGCTCAATACAAATAATATATGCATGTTTTCTTAGTTCCCTATTGTCCTTTATGTTCATAAGGAGCCATGGAGCATGTCAAAAGAATAATACATCTCTTACCAAGGGGAATCTTGGGGACAAAGATGAAGTGTTAAATACAGCAAACATGAAAAAACTGGGTTCAACATTATGAGTTGTAGAATCCCATAGAAACTATTCAATATCTAGCCAAATTTGATCCTTATGACTAGATATGGTTACTACCTACAAAATGCATGTATTTGTCACAAGAAACTAACAATATTGAAAAAGGTATACTTGATATACTAGAATGTTTTGTTTTCTTCTATAATTGAAAAAATCAACCATCGTTGTGTACTATGCAAAATAGGGTATTAGGTGCCCCAAAACTCAAGGAATGTTAGCTTTATGTTATAATATGAGACATACAAAATCAAAAATGCATTTGGATATCATGAAATCCACCAAAAAAATCATAGAAGAGCTAAAATTGGCTAAAAAACATGATTTGACAATTTTTGTAATTTGGTCATAACTTACAACTTTAATATTTATTTCTCCCTAGAAACATAAGGACATGTTGAGAGCAAAAGCAACAATTTTGTGCGGGCTACCGAAGAAATGGCGGAGTATGTCAACTCCTAAAGGCCACGTACCATATTAGTGGTAATACACCATACTATGGTGGCCTCTCGAATCAATTTCCAAACGGGGGCTAAAAGAAATAATAAGCCCACAGAAAACAAGGGTTCCAACGAGCCTAAGGGGAAGGACAATGTCCAAAAGTCTCCTAAGGGAAACTCCAACAAAGTTAAAGAGAAGGGAGTTTACAAAGGTAAGAAAAAACTCTCTCCTGAAGAGCTTGAGCGTTATCGTAAGGATAACCAGTGTTTCAAGTGCGGCAAACAAGGGCATGCGTACCGCGCTTGTCCCCAAAAGAACAACCACCAAGATCCTCCTAGAGCTTCCTTGGTTGAAATCCAAGAGGAGGAGACTCACCAAACTCACCACAAAGGATCTCCTCTATGCCATGCTTGGGGAAAGGTAAGAGAACATGATGCTTTTATTCTCTTTGACCTTGGTTCTACTCACAATTTTATATCTATAGAGCTGGCCCCCAAGCTAAGCATACAAGCCTACAAGATGGGAGTTGTCCTACCCGCAGACAGTGCTTTCAATGAGCAAGAAGCTTCAGTCACTCCCTTAATCGGGAAACTGAGGCTTCATGTTCAAAGCTATTTGGACAAAGAGGACTTCTTTATCTCTCCTTTCAAGCATGAGGATGTAATCCTAGGGGCACCATGGTTTGACCGCCTGGTTGCCAATGTTAAATTTCCTGAAAGGAGAATATCCTTTAAGTTCAGGGAAAAAGACATGTATATAGATGCTAAGGAAATGGGTAACACTATCCCCATTGTACATACACCAGCTTTCAACAAGTCAATAAAGAGCTCTATTTCTGTGTACATGATTTTTGTTAAAGATTCTCAAAATGAACCTAATGCTTAGCAAAAGAAAATAAAAGCAACCAAAAGGAATTAGAGTTATCCAATTTTCTCAAGGGGTTTCAAGATGTTTTTATTGACAACATCCCTTGTGAGCTACCTCCTAAAGGAGGTAATGATGACCAATTATGCGGCAAGTGCATGAGTTAGTTGAGAAGGGCATGGTTAGGCCTAGCTCATCTCCATTTTGCTCACATGTGCTATTAGTGCAAAAGAAAGATGGCACATATCGTATGTGTGTCGACTATAGAGCACTAAATAGGATCACTATCAAAAATAGGTTTTCCATTCCACGGGTAGAAGACCTATTTGATAAGCTACAAGGATCAACCTACTTCAGTAGGTTTGACCTAAAAAGTGGCTATCATCAAATAAGGATAGCTGATCAAGACATTGTAAAGACCGCATTTCGCACCACATTTGGTCTTTATGAATACATTGTCATACCTTTTGGCTTGACCAATGCACCAGCCACATTCAACCGCTTGATGGAGAAGCTGTTCATGCCTCATCGAGCCTTCACTGGAGTGTTCTTTGATGATATTATCATCTAATCTAATTCACTAGACGAACACAAGCAACACCTCCAGGTAATATTTCAATTTTTAAGAGAGAATAAACTTTATGTGAATCGAAAGAAAAGTGAATTTTTCTTGCAAGAGATTCAGTATTTAGGTCACATTATCTCTCAAGATGTCCTAAACCAAGGATGGCCTAAACCAAGGTTAATAAAAGGATGGCCTAAACCAAGGAATCTTTATGAACTAAGAAGGTTTATAGGTATGTGTGCATACTATAGACGCTTCATAGAAAAGTTCTCACAAATTGCGGGACCATTACATGACCTAACAAAGAAAAGTGTTAGGTATACATGGTCTGCTAAGGAGAACAATGCTTTCGAAAAGCTTATCTCTCAACCTGTGCTTACACTACCGGATCTCTCAAAACCATTTGAGGTCCAATGTGATGCTTGTGGTGATTGCCTTGGAGCTATTTTGCTTCAAGAAGGGCACGCCATAGGCTATGAGAGTCGAAGGCTCGACCCTGTTGAGCAAGCTCTAGGCATATATGAAAAGGAACTCCTTGCAGTTCTACATGCCTTAGACTCATGGAAGCACTATTTATTGGGGACTCCTTTCATTCTGCGAACGGATCACCAAAGTCTTAAGTACTTCATGATGCAGACCAAGCTCTCCGACAAACAAATGAGGTGGGAAAATTTCCTTTCGCAATTTCATTTTCATATTGCTCACATTGCTGGCAAGCATAATCAATTAGCTGATGCACTCTCAAGACGGCCGAGAGTGAATGCGGTTTCCATAGCAACTCACAATGATCTATCTTCAATGATAGATGAGTATGCTATTGATCCCAATTTTAGAGATGTGATTTCATCCCTTTCATTAGGGAAGAAAGAAGAACCATTTACTTTACAAGATGGTTATCTTCTCTATGGCAATAGACTATGTGTTACTAACTCACTACGTGAGAAAGTAATGTATGAATCTCATGCTCCACCTAATGCGGGGCATAGAGGGATTCAGTCTACCTTAAAGAAAATTGAAACATATTTCTATTGGCCTACCATGAAAGTGAACATACAAGATATGTTTCTAAATGTGTGGTATGCCAAAAGACAAAATTTGATAGAGGGAAGCAACTTGGATTGCTTCAACCCTTGCCAATCCCTAAGTCACCATGGGAGAGCATATCCATGGATTTTATCTTTGGATTGCCTAAGTCTATCCATGGGAATATGGGAATATGGACGATAGTAGATAGGTTCAGTAAACAAGCTCATTTTATACCTGTCAAAAAGACTATCAAAGACCATTAAATGGCAACCCTCTTCATTTCACAAATTTTCAAGTACCATGGCTTGCCAATGTCCATTGTGTCGGATAGAGATCCTAGAATGACCAGTAATTTCTGGAAGGGTCTCTTTGAGAATTTAGGGACAAGGCTAAACTTCTCTTCGGCCTATCATCCACAAACGGATGGCCAAAGTGAAATAGCTAACCTAACCATTCTCGATCTATTAAAAGCCTATGTAACGGAAGTAGATCAAAGATCCCATGGGAGAAGTACTTAACCTTAGTGGAGTATGCTTACAATAACACTGTACATACTTCCACGGGAAAAGCACCTTTCGAGGTAATTGAGGGGAGATCAAAAAGTCCCTTGCTACTTAAGGACATGGGAAGATCTTCGTTGCAGATGAGTATAGCCGAGACCTACAAGAATCTTTTCAAAAGATTAAGGATGCTATCTCTATCTCACAACAAAGGAAAAAGGCTGCTACTGACAAGCACAGAAGAGCCAAGCCTTTAAAGAAAATGATTGGGTCTTATTAAAGTTTCCCAAGGCTCGATTAAGGCACACGACTGGCAAGAATCCTACGGGACACCAAAAGTACTATGCTAAACTAGCAAAAAGGTACTATGGTCCCTTTCAGATTCTTAGGCCAATCAATGAGATGGCCTATCAACTCAAGTTACCCAATCATTGGCTCATACACAATGCTTTCCATGTGAGCCTATTAAAGCCTTACAAAGGAGAGCCACCTCAAGAACCAACTACTGAAGACCCAAGGGAGATCGAGGACCAAGAGGAGGTGCTGCAGCCCGAGTCCATTCTCCAACATGAAGACAAGGTATTAAGAGGTGGTAAGACTATCCAAAGATATCTTATTAAGTTTAAGAATTATCCTTTTGAAGATGCTAGATGGATGCAAGGCATACAATTAAAGGATAACCTAAACCTTGTCAATGCTTACAATGCTTCCCAAGAGTAAGCAAATGTACAAAATGTTAAAAATGAACAAAGTTTTTGTCTTATAAGACTCTCTTTTTCTTTATTGTGCACAAAAATGAAGTAGTATGCATGCTTAGATCAAGTTTGTAGAGACGACGTCTCCCAAACACCCAGTAGATCTTGTCACTCTACTATGGAAGATTGATAGGACTAATGTGCAAACATGCTTGCGGCAGCCTCAGGCTCTCAAGCACCAAATGGACTAGTCATCCATTGTGGAATGATGTCGTAGGGTAACATAGGGATCCTCTACCCGCTAAGAAAAGGACTCCTGAATATGCTTTATCTTCTCTACACCATAGTCGAGGATGACTACAATTTCAAGAGAGAGGTAATGTCATAATAATCAATATCTAATTCTCCTAAATGATTTTCTCATGTTAACCTGATCATTTAATATGGGGAAGTGCCAGGGAAGAAAAAGATAGAATATTGGTTAAGCTAGCAGACCGGCCACAGTAGGGATCCAAAGGAGGGAAAATAGGGATCCAAAGGGGGGGCCATCTACAAAAGATACATGTCCAAAAATGGGCTAAAAAGACCCTAAGGTTCAGCCCATTAAGACTTCCAAAATGCTAAGGTTCCAAAATTCAAAGGTTGTGTCCAAAGGTCAGCCATGGGGGGAATTGGATGCTTTGTGTGTGAACCAAAAAGTCTTTACAAATCCCTACATAGGAGGGGGCGAGCCTTGGGAGTAGGGGATGAGAGAGAAAGTCACACACACACACACACACACAAGCTCCCTTTACACAAAGGGAATGAGGGACACATGTCAGCTCCCTAGCCCAGATGCCCACAAGGTGTACCCAATTCCTATTGGATGGCCTTGGAGGTGGACACTTGAGAATTAGGCTAGAGTAAATCTAGTTTAATTATTTTGAAAACACTTAATAAAAGAACCAATGAGAATTAAGTCCTCTAGAAGAATATTGGACAGTCTCCCAAGTGGTCGAATGAGCATTGAGCAGCCCAATGGCTTGCCTGATTCCTATTGGCCAGGAGGCAAAGGGGTCCAATGAGAGTTTAGTTGAATTATTAAATTACCTTAAGCTCTCACAAAAGGGGAAAGGGGGACACATGTCAGAAGGCTATCACTTATGCTGCTTAATTGTCATTGGCTAGCTCTAGGGAGGTCCAATGGGAGGACAGCAAGAGCAAATAGCAAGGGGGCTTGCCCAAGAGAGAGAGGGGGCTGATTTTTGCAAGGAATTATCACACACACACACTCACACAATCTCATGTGTGAAATAAAGAAGAAGACTATCTCTTCCCAAGATTTAATGGAGAGCTCATCACCTACTCCAAGCTTGTGAGATAGAAGCCTACATCGACACACTCTTGGCATGTGGATGCAAATCCAACCAAGAGCCAAGCTTCAATGCATGCTCATCTCCTCTACCATGCTAATTACTAAGCTAAGCTATGCTAATATGAGTGATTATGTGAGGAGATGTACATCTTTCTCGTAAGATACTCCTTCTTCCTCTCAATCTACTCTTATACCCTGCTAGCTCTCACCATCTTTGAAGGTGTGTGAGGTCTTGGGTCTGACACTGGGGATAATTGATGTTGTTTTTGCTAAGTGTTTTTCTTAGTGCATGAAGCTTTCATCTTCATTGCACTAGCTAGTCTTGAAGGAACACAAAGAATTGTATTGTAAAATGTCTCTCTTGATGGGAGAAACCATAATACAAAGCCTTTTGGAGGGGGGACCGGCTCCATGCAAATCCGGTCCCCAACTGTTGTCAATAGCTTAATTCCTCTCTCGTTTGAAAGTATTGTTGATGCTATCTAACTAGGTGTTATGCTTTTTGTTGCTCTCTCCACCCAAGCACTCTTGTAATTCTCATTAGGAATCTATTCTAATGAAATGCCCACTATGTTCATGTGAATTTCCTCTACACACAAGTTTTTAGGCCATTAAATGTTACAGTGGCCATCTCAATCTCTTTGAAAAGTATGTCCTTATCACCAAATTGGTATTGTATTCTTAGGTCTAGAACTAAGCTTTAAGTTGAACATGTTCATTGAAGAAATGGAGCTATATGGGACATAATAGATTTCTAACTCAAAATGAGTCCTAGTTTTACACCATGGATTTGTTTTCCTTGGACTTTGTGTTAGTAACTATTGGGGGTATTAGGTGCCCAAAAACTCAAGAAAGATAGAAGTGGTGGATCTAGGGTCTACCTATTTTACACACTTTATTTGAAATTGAGAGGGTGTGAATCTAGCCTGAGACACCGATAATTTCATTCACCTTTCAAGCCTCGGTTAGAGTGGCCACATGGTGGATCTTTAATGCGCCCACCTTCCAAAGATTAGTTAAAATGGTTAAGTGGTGGATCTAGGGTCAAATCATCCCAAAACATTGTTTAAAATTTCTTGTGTTAGGATGGTTTAGTGTCAAATGTAAGAAATGATTGACCAACTACCACTGGCGGAATCTCAAATAACCTTCGCCACAATGCTAAACATGCGGTCTAAGCAGCAGGAAGTTCACCTGGCAATAGAAGGACAAGAGGCCAAACCTCAAAGACCTAAGTGATTGAGAGTGAATCCACAAAATCAAACATACAATTGAGTGGAGAAATAAATCCCAAACACAGAGATACACCATTCGAGTTCCAAACTACTTCAGATGAAGGAGAGGTTCAATATTACAATGCGGTAGACAATCAATTGTAGGTGGAAAAACATAGATTGGAAGAGGATATAGAGAAAGAGTAGCACTGAAATGCAAAGCTAAGAAAATCTTACAACGTCATGAAGCACATCCTCTTGAAGCTCCTAACAATCCAAGATACAACAACTCCAGCTTCCACATCACAAGCACCACCTACAGTACTTGAAGAGTTGAAGGTAGTCAAAGCGGAGCTCTCCTTGGCCAAGTTTGAGAGACAAATCATGACAGGTGGGGCACATGGCTATCCAAACATAGAAGGATTAAGAGATCCATCAAAATACCAACGATCAAAGGCACAGGTTGATCTAGTTGCACAAGCCAAGAAGAGTTCTTGAGAGCTTCAATAGAAGGATCTAACAATCAATTCCCTCCAAGCCAAAGCCATTGTACATGTGCAGCAAACACCAACAACAAAGATAGTGGTCACAAGGGTAGACCTACCCCTAGTAGATTTTCCAAATACATCTATTGAGCAAGGTCTACACAATTTTACAGATACAAAGGAAACACTGGATGCAAGAGAGGAGATCAAGCACTGGATTGCAAAAATTCCAGATCCCTCTTACGGAGAATACATGGAGTATGAGCACAAGGTATTGGAATGAGAAAGCCTAATGAAGTTGTCTGGGTTTTGGAATTAGTTTGTTTCATGACTTTTTTGGCTGGCTTTGTAATCAAGGTATTGGAATGAGCTTAATGATCAAGCCTAATGAGGTTGTCAAGAACTTGGGACATGATATGATTCCTCTACCGCTCATGAAACATCAATCCCATGGTCTTGAGCCAAACCAAAGAGGGGACTACAAAGATGTGCGTGTAAGAATTAAGCAGGTACTCATTATTGTAGAGAATCAACCCCTCTAGCACAAGAAGTGGTTTGAAAAGAGTCCATAGGATGAGACACTCTATCGCAATGTGCCACATCATCTCCGAATCGACCCAACCTTTTGCCCAATTCCAAGAAGGAGGTCCTAGTATATGTACTACAATTGGAAGATCAGACGGCATTCGGTATTGAACTACCCTGTTTTATCAAAGCTAGCCAACAACTTCTTACCTACAAATACTTCTATGGTAAACACATTACAAGTAGTGATCACACAGATGCATGATGTCCTAGATCTCACATGTCAAATGGTGGTGAAAATAGCAAAAATGATCATCACTTACATCAACGTATTTGAGGACATCAAGGCATCAGAGCATCTGTGGCAAGTATTCCTTGAGTGGACCAAAGGCATAGCTTGGAATCTAGAGATAGAGATCCCTAATAGGAACATAACAATGGGAATGTTCTCTAGAATCATGTTCTTGACCTTGCACTACATGCAAATATTTGAGGAGGCATTCATGACAAGATTCTTTGAGATGCATTGAGCCATCTTTAATCCACTCACAAAGGACCTCCCGATGTGCCATATTTCCTATCAGAGCAAAATAATGAACAACCCTTTCAAGGAGTTGGAAATCCAAGAAGACATGGTGGCCCGTGTAGAGAAATTCCAAAGAATCATGAAGACTCTCAAGAAGAAAACATTCGACTACTCTAGTGTAGCTCAACCACAAATAAAAGCTTGCACGAGGATGTGCAATGTGTAGGCAACCACCCATCATGAAGCCGCAAAATTTTTAGTGAAAGGATCTCTGAGCCAACCTATATAAAATCTGACTTGTAAAGTTTTATTTTGAGTCAAAGCCTAGTAAAGTCAACCATTGTCCAAGAGAGCCCTAGGTATAAAGCTTAATTTTTAAAATCTGCAAGGACATCATTATCATTATCAAGGTTTTGGAGTTTTGATGCATACACTTTCCATTGTGTTACTTGTCTACTACTCTTCAATTGAACTGCAATCATTCTCAATTTTGATGTGGTTTGTGATGACATTTTTGCGAGCTAAATCCGTTGTTTTGAGTGCATTAATTGTTGTTTTTTGATGTTTTGACCATAGAGATTGTTCCTATGTCATAAAATCTAATATCTAACTATACCCAAATGATTTTCTCATATTAAGCTGATTACTTAATGTGAGAGAATAAACGAAAACAAGAGATAGAATATAGGTATGTGCTTTAGATGCATCTCAGCACACGAGACCACAGGTAATGGGTCCAAACAGGAGATGATCTATCAAAGAGCAATGCTAATGGAGCTTAAAAGACCTTAGGGTTAGCTTCATTAAAGACCTCCAATAGTTAGTGTACAGATTCAAGCTTGGGAAGCAATTGAGGCAGCCACAACAACAAAAGAATGGTAGGCAGAGATCCCCAAGACAATGTGGGAAGAGCTGGCATGACATCGAGCTCATTACTCCTTGAAGGTAGCTTACTAAAAAGCCAGTACTAATTTTCTCCCATTAATCAAAGATGATCTGGATGTTGTCATCTCACTACTAAAGAGGATATTCACGTGCACTAGGAAGGACAAATCCGCAAGTGGTAGTCAGCACTTAAACCGTTCTCTAGTTTTTCGGCACTTCTTGCACCAAAGGGCCAACCAGGTGGGACAACTATCATCTCGACGGATCGAAGTAAGAGGAAAACTAGTGATGTATCCCCAAAACCCCCCCTACTCATATGAGCATAGATTGGAAAAGGTGAAATTGTCTATGCATTGGAATCCAACCTATAAGTCATACGTGCGCACTGCCTATTGTGTATGTATGTAGAGAGGAGACTTATGTATTAAGTGATGTATATGATGTATCATTCATTTTGTTTAGTGTATCTGATGATGATGAATAGAAAAATTGTTCTTGTATTCTTGGTCTCTTGAACCTCACATGTTGGCAATGAAGTGTTAATTCTCTTGTTCTATTCATTACATTGTTCATGGGTAACAAAACTCCTTATAAGGGAACGAAAAAGGTTTGTGCATCATGGAGCAAGTAAAGTGGCTTGAAACACTAATGAGAAGAATCAATATTTTTCCCTTGTTTCAATATTTTCTTGAAAGCCAGAGACCAATGATTGTAGGCCATGGACATGAAAGGAAAGGCCATTAAAAAGAACTAGATGAATCTCTCCGTACATTGAATGCATGCATGGTAAGGCAAAATCATGCATGCATGGGTGGCTAGGTGTTGCCTCTTAAGGGAGGGAGGGTGTAGAAATGAGGGTAGCTAGAGTGTGGCCATCAAAGCCCTTAAAAGGAATGTCAAGTGACTATGCATGTGAGGTAAGGCAAATCTACCCTTGCAACTTTGAAGCCTTTTACGGTCTGCTAGAGCACGGGAGTATTGTAAGTGCTCTTTTGAGCATGTATACCATTCAAGTTTTCATTTTCAACATCAAAGTGCACTCTAGTGACTCTTCTACTACCACAAGCCCGTGGAGGTTTGAACTATTCTTTCTTAAAGGAGTGGGGACATCAACATGCAAAGCCCTCAAAAGGAGTGTTAGGTAACTATGCATGTGTGTAAGGTGGAGGGGTGAGACTCTGCGCTTGCAATATTTAACGTAGATTATTTGTAAAAGGCACGCAGATCCCACATATAGGGTGGCAACCGCTGAGTGCAACTTATAAAATGCGGATTGCCGTAGGAGTACAATTTAATCACAACGTGGGATAAGAAGCATGGTAGGGTGTTGGGCTGCCATGCCATGCCACAAGCCCCTTGATCGGGCACATGCTTGTGCGCATGGGGGAAGACCTCATCGCGGAAAGATTGTGTGCGAGGTTGCATGGGGGGTTGGGGACATGGGGGTGCCTCATCACTACCCCTTGAGACAACCTCAATCAAATGGTGGGGGAGTACTGCACCGTACCACTACTCCTGGAAGGCCCTGTACTTTCCTATCCCACGATTTTTTTCCAGCGAGAGTGGTTCCAAGCTATTTGCGGTGTGTTATGCCTCAAACAAGTCTTCCTTTGGTAGCTCTTCTTCACCTTGTCTTGAAGTACTGACACAAACCAAGCTACAAGACCTACATGATGATATAGCTTCTTGGTGATTCTCTTGGAGATCCTTCGGTAGAGTGCAACTCAAGTAGGTCTTTAGTCGATGCCCATTCACCTTCTTAGGATGCTCCTTGCCATCTTATTCCATGAGGTGGTAGTAACTTGAATCAAATGATTTTTTGACCACATACAAACCTTGCCATCTAGTGTTGAATTTGGCATCAAACCTATTGTCAAGTTGACTGTCATACCTTAGCACAAGATCTCCTTCCTTGATGCCTTTGTCCTCCTGTTTCTTGTCAAGATTCTCCTTTGCTTGTGTTGCTTTCTTCTTGTAGCACTCATAGGCTACTTCTCTCTTCCTCTCAAGTTCCACTTATGTAAGAAGTTGATCCATCCATGCTTCTTGGTCATTTTGTACCCCTTTGCTATGAAACCGCATTGTTGGAATGTTGACCTCAATTGGCTGTAAAGCCTCTTGACCATAGACCAGGTGAAATGGTGTGAACTCCGTGTCTTTCCTATATGTGGTTCGATACTCCCACAAGGCACCATCCAAGAAGTCATCCCACAACTTTATCTTCCTTTTCACCATCTCTGTAATGATGCCTGCAATGACCCCATTAGCTCTTCACCATTTGATTGTGGGTAGTAGGGTGTGTTATGACAATGTAGAATGTGAAGCTCTTCACAAACTTCCATGAGTAAACCCTTCCTAAGCCCTGGACCATTATCAAAAACAATCTCCAAGGGTGTGCCAAATATAAAACAAATATTAGTGTAAACAAACCTGCTCACTATTTTCCAAGTCACCCTTGCCACACTTTGAGCCTCTACCCACCTAGTCATGTAATCTACAGCCACTAGAATGCAGAGCTTACCGTTTTTTGTTTTAGGCAATGGACACATAGCATCAATGTCCCACTTTTCAAAGGGTCCATTTGCAGTCATAGTTTTCCTTGGATAGTTGTGATAGCTTTTACACCAACGTTGGACATCCACATGTAGGCTTGGCCAAACATACCCTGCAAGCAAAATCTTCTTCATAGTTAGATTTTGGGCAAAATGACCACCACATGCCTCTTCATGCAAACCTTTTAGAATGGTTGGAATTTTCTAGATAGTTGCTACTCTTTTTCACACTTAATCCTTCCCTCTTTGATAGAGGGAGCCTTATAGGAAGAGATAAACACTTGCCTTCATGACTCTCCTCTTCTGAGCTTTTATGAAGTCTTGTGGAAACACGCCCTCCAAAATGTAGCCAATAATGGGAGCCAATGACTCCAATCCTTGGTATCTCCATTTCTTTATAGCTACTGCGAGGACCATGATGACCTTCACTTCTTCCTCAATATATGTAACTTCTTGTTGTGCAAGTAAAATCAACATCTTCATTTTGCTTCTCAAGAATATGATATAGTTGCACTTCCTCAAACTGGTTAAACAACCTACAAATGGCATGAAATTTTGTCCTTAGGCTTTCATTCTTGCATGCCCAAATGCTTTAAATCTACTTCACAATGAGAAGTGCATCCCCCTTTACCATGAGAGATTGTATACCTTCACTAATGCACATATTCAAACCATGAAGTAGTATGTCATCCTTTGCTTCATTGTTGTTAGTTAAACCTAGTAGATTGACCTTCTCTTTCATGACCACCTTTCTACTTGGGTGAGCAACACTAGCCCTCCCCCTAATTTTCACAATCTCCATCAAAGAACAAGGTAAAAGTATTAGGAAGACTTTTTGGTGGTGGCAATGATAGGGTCTTTATTTCAGGCACCTTAATCTCCTTCTCATGTACCCTATAAGTGAGAATCCGTGCCAATTGTGCACACACACTATCTTCTACCTTAAAAGAGTATTGGCGCTCTTGCAACTCCATAATCCACTTTGAGAGCCTAGTACTAAGATTCATTTGAGATGATACCCAAGGGGAAAAAAATTATGCAGAGTGAGAATTACAAAAGGTTGGTAGCAAGTAGGATCTAAACTTTCTCACCACAAACATGACAGGAAGCATCATGAGTTTTTCCTCTGTGTAGCCTCTCTCCAAGGCATTCATGACCCTACTATAAAAGTAGATCGGATGCATCCTGGTACTGTGGGGATATTTTTTTAACAAAACTGCACCAATTGTTTCCTTCCCAATGCTAGAGCTAACAAAGAATGTGTACTCCACATGAGTGTTGGTAATTCTAATAGAATGACTTTAATGTTACAAAGTTATTCTTCAAGCTCATTCGACCAAACAAACTCAACTTGTTGTGTCAATTACTGCAATGGGTGAAGTAACTCTAAGGCTAAGTGAATGAAACGGGACATATACTTCACTCTTTGAATGAATGAGTTGACCTCCTTGAGATTCTTAGGTGATGGTACCTCAATAAGAGCCTTTAATTTGCCTTTGAAGGATCCACCTCAATGTCTTTATAGGAAACCTTGTGACCGAGCAAGATTACTTCATCCTCACCTATGTGACATTTGTCAGGACTAAGCTGACCTCCCATGTCGTAAGGTTTTTTCAAACCTTCATCTACCTTTTGTAGGTGCGATGATTTTGCGCTATAAATGCAAAAATCATCAATAAAACTCTAATGGAATTTCCAAATATAATGATTGAAACACCACGTTTAGGGTTTAGGGTGTTAGGAAATATGACATAGCTAAGTATACAAATGAGTAGATTACTTAATGGAGAGAGATAATTTTCACACACAAGAGATTATAGAGTGGAGAGAGAGAGAGAGAGAGAGAGAGAGAGAGAGAGAGAGAGAGAGAGAGAGAGAGAGTACACACGATATATGTGGTTAACCCAATGTGGGTTACGTCCACGGGAAAGCAGCCACTCAATGGCTTTAGTACTTCAAAATAAGAAGTAGATTACAAAGGGATTATACCCTTTTGGAGCTCCCGACTTGCTTCACTCTTACCACCTCACATCAACTTCACAATGCACCACAATGGTTCACAATCCGTTTTTGTGTGTAGAAGAGGCCTCCTTTTATAGGCCAAAAGGGCTACCCTCTCTCATAAGAGGCAGCCATGTGTAGCTGCCCTTGTGTAGTCAAGTCCAAATCACACCCTCCAATCCACCCATGGATGCCCTTGAGAAGTCCTCCTTTGAAATCGGCCACTGTCCATGACTTTCGACCACCACAGGCCACTGGCCATTGACTACCGACCATCGGCCAACCGGCCAACCAAATCGTCCTTTTTTTACCACTTTTCGGCCGCCGTCCGGCCATAATATTCAAGAAAAAAATTTGGTTTCTGGCGAGTGATGTTTCTTCATGCACGATGGCTTCTCCTCATAATGGGGGCCTTACAAATGTGCGTTTTTAATACAAAAAATTACAAGGGGTAAATCACGCTCTATACTTAACACAAGGGTCTCTATCCCTACACGTTGTAGGCATGCAAACGGCATGGAAAACAACTGCCTCTATAGCTCTGCACGAGTCACGCCGTTGGAAAGAAACCCTGTATGACGGTAGAAAACACCAAAGTCGAACACCTGTGAAAATGGGCGAGAAGCAGCTCTAACTCAAACCATGGCTAAAATTTAAGAAAACCGAGACCATGAAGACAAATCTTGTGTCGTGAGGATCTCCGTAGAGCATCCATATGCTTGATTCTGATAATGGACGAGAAAGTTACAAGCTTTTGAAGATGGAAGGTCTCTCCAAAGCTCCAAAAAACAAGTCTCTGTAAGCAAAAAAGGATGTGCAAGAAAAACAGCTAAAATAATGGGGGCATTTTCCACTTTATTGAAGTGGAGTCTTCTTCATTTTCTCAGCCATCATCTTTCTCTCTCATTTCCCCTTTTAATTGGGCTGTTTTTGGCCCTTTTTGGGAAAGGAAAGCTCCATGTCGGTGATTTTGACCAAGGGGGAGGTGGGGAAAGTGTCTAGGGGACCAAAAATTTTGTCCAGGCGCTTGGCCAGGCTGGTAGGAACTCAAGATGGCGCCCCAAGCTCCCCAAAATGCCCACAAGCCCCCCTTCCAAGGCCTTGAGTGCATTCCTTTACCATTTGGTACACCATAGAGTAGTCCTCCTCTAGTATATATACCCTCCACTTTCCCCTCAACCCCCCACATGTGGGTTTAGTCCATTGCCACATGGCATGCTCTCCCCAACTTCCCCATCTTCCCCATGTCCAAACCTGAAATTTCTGTTTTGCCCCCAAACTGAGCCATTTTCTCGGAGGCGTAACGGGTGACCCCGACCTCCAAATATAGCGCAGTAAAGCACGGCTAGGAACTTATTACCTCAACTAACTCCAGAAATTCTTAAACATGCCATTGAAAAAAAAAACCATCAAGTCGGCCCACTTTCCGTCTTCCCACGTGCATCCGTCGCCACTTTTTAAGTGAAAAAACCTCCACTTCAAGTGCATGTAACTCATAATGTCATAGTCCGATTTGCAAGCTATCAAGCACGGCTAGAAATGATCATTAAAAACTATTTTTTGAAAGCTCGACCAACCCAAAACTCAACCAACCGCTTGACCAAAACCAAGCCTTGGTACAGGGTTTTTTACACGGACACTTTCAAAGCTGGAAGCACTATGCACATATATATACATGAGGGTGGTTAGCAAGTTTTTTGGAATCATTTATGGCTTTTGTACTCATCCAAAAAATGCCTGACATAACTTGTCAACCCCCCCTAGCCTGCTTGATCATTCATGACAAGCAGAGGTTTCCAGGGCAAACAATTGATGCAGCTCATCCCCAGAAACTTCATCCATCTTTTGTGGCGCATTCACACTCTTTGTTTCCATTGATAGCATCTCATCTGTCACAATAGTCATCAACCATGCTAAATACTTCTTAGTCTTTAACCATTAGCACGGCAGCTATGTAGTGTACCATCTAAATCAGCCAGCTGGTATGTCCCATTATCAAACTTGTTTACAACAGTAAAAGGACCCTCCCATTTGATCTGAAACGTCTTTTGGAAAGTGTGGTCCAATTTACTATTGTATCGAAAAACAAGATCTCTTTTCTCAATTCCCTTATCTTTCATGCATTCATTAGCTCTTTTTTGGGCCTTTCTACATACTTCTTGATAGTAATCCAAGGCCAAAAGCCTGTCTAGCTGTAGACATTGTAAATCCAATAACCTTTGTTTCCAAGCATCTTGTTGCTCTTCATCTCGCAATGACAAAAACTTGAGTGCAGGGATATCCACCTCAATACGCATCAAAGCTTCTTTGCCATAAACCAAGTGATATGGTGAGAATCGCGTGCTAGTTTTGATTGCCGTTCTATATGCCCATAACGCACAAGGCAACTCTGAGTCCCAAGTTTTGCAATGTATTAAAGTCATTTTTGTCAGAATCTTTACCAATTCCCCATTAAACCTTTCATTATGTCCATTGCACTGCGGATAATAAGGAGTGCTGTGTTTATGCTCTATGCCAAGATTTTTGCATAAGAAATCAAACATTTCACCTCTAAACCCTGGCCCGCTGTCAGACATTAACTCTAATGGCACCCCGAACTTGCAGCATATGTGCTCGTACACAAACTTTCCCATCTCCTTGCTGGTAATGATAGCCGTTTTTCGGCTTTCCATAATTGCCATAGTAAGCTACCTCACCCTGTCAAATCACTCAAACATTTTGGTTATCTCTACCATTTCACTGTACATAGGTGTGTGTGAGTTAGGGACTTTCTCCATATTTTCTTAAAAAACCCTCAATTAGCTAGTCACTGGGCTAGTTGAGCCAAATATATATATATATATATATATATATATATATATATATATATATATATATATATATATATATATATATATATAAGTATATTATGGCCCATTTGTGTGTAAATATTTCATTGTATATAGGACCTAAATAAAAGGATTTTTCATAATTATTTTGGTATTTATTTAAATATTTCTACCTATGGTGTGTTATTTATGCTATGTACATTGACTCACCATTACCATATTTTTTCTTATCATTTTGCATACTCTTTATTCCATATAAAAATAATTTCATGCAAGCTTCTCTTATTTTTGGTGTAACTCCATCCCAACAAAAATCCCAAAAAAATAGTTCTATTTATGTGTATATTTTTTCACTATTGTGATTCTTTCCTTCCTACATCTATTCTCTATTACTGTCATAAATTAGACCACCAAAAATATTCATCTTTTTATGGTAGACTTATAATGAGAGAGATGTATTTTGACCCCTTTATATTTTTTCCACCTATATTATTTATATTTGACATGTACATATTTTTTTATGGTAGACTTATAATGAGAGAGATGTATTTTGACCCCTTTATATTTTTTCCACCTATATTATTTATATTTGACATGTACATATTTTTTTAGACCCCTCAATATTTGATTTTCTTAGTTGTACTATTCACTTATATCATGATCTCAACAATATCTTCAATTATAGACCTACCAAATAAGGTCAAGGGTATGTGGAATGCATGCATGCACCATGGGGAGCTCACTCTTGGAGGTATTCAAAAGAATCATCCAAAGAAGGACCTCACAAGGACCTTGTGCAGTGAAAAAAACAGTCGGTTTTGCTGAATTTTTAAAGATCACATGCTCCCCGAATTTGAAAAGGTGATACAAACAAACGTTGTAGATAATGAGCTGAACTTTCACCTCAAATTGTTTCATATTTTTTTGAGCTACGAGCTGTGAGCTATGATTTTATTGGTGGACCCTAGTTTGCCCATGCTATGCAGCCACACTCCCTCTTCCACTTTACCATTTTCCTCTTTCACACACACCTCTCCACTCATCATCCTCACCTCTCTCACCAGTCCTCTCTGCACCCTACTCACCTTCTTCTCAACCTTGAAGAATAAGAGAAACCATGGTGAACTCATGTCTCCCACACACACTTCCATTCCAAAATTGACCACCTAGTCTCATTTTTTCTCTTCCATATTACCCATATTTATCAAAAAAACCACAAAATTCAGCCTCTTCTCTTGAAAGACAGCATCATGGTGATTGATTACTCATGTTCACTTACCTTGGCTCCCAAGGAAGGTCAAGAGTGGAGAAAAAACGTACCGTCAAAGCTAGTGGACCGTCAACAAGCGTCAAAATTGACCCTACTCAAGACACTTGGAGCATCGACATTGTAAGAAATCCATGTTTTCTTACCTATTAAGAGTTTTTTCTTCCTTATTTGTATCCTACATGGATACTCCCATTGTAAATATCCAATTCCATTTGTAAATCAATAAAAATACTAACTCTACTAATTTACTAACACTAACTTAGTATGAAAAGTCCTATCACCTCCACTTCTCTCCTCTCTCTCTTCTTCATCTATCCCCACCAACTTCTTGATAATTCAAAGTAAAATAAATTAGATAAGTGCTGAAAATATAACCCAACCATGGTGAGAGGAGTAACCCTAGCCCTCAAAATTGCTATAAAAGGAGGGTGTAGCTAGCACAAAAAAGGGGGAGCCATAAGCAAGAGCACTATGCTATAGCTTGAGAAGCCAAGCTCAACCTCTCTAGAAGGAGCTCTTGAGTGGAGGCTCATTGTCTTATGTATGTGCATGTGTTGTATTAGGGGTGATTAGCAAGGGAACTCCATGTCATTGTAAGAGAGAGTGATCATTCAATTGAGAGTAGTAAATCTATCATTTCTCCTACTAGTGTAAGCCCAACATTTGCTGAATCAAGGAGTAAGCTTGGATACTTTGTCTCTCTTCCAACGTGAAGTAATGGACACCAATGATGTGTAAGTGTCTTGGTGTTTTTTTTAAGTTCTTGATAGCTTGTCTCTGGGTGTTGTCATCAATTTAGCCATAAATCCCACATACTGTAAGAGGTCGACAGGGTGGAGAGGACTCCCCTGGCCTTAATACAGTGATTGGGGTGGCTTTTCTTATGATGTGTTGTGGTGGTTTAATTTACTCAAGCTATGTTGAAAAAATACTAATCTCACTTTTATTGGTCATGACAAATTTGTAAGAAGGTATTAGTGCAACAATCACCCCTTCCCCCTTCCCTCTTTTTCTTACATATATAATTGTGTTTGCTTGATCACTGTTGAAAATTTCAAAGCAGCCTGAGCACTCTCTCTCTCCTTCTCTCTCTCTCTCTCTCTACGCGTCCTAGTTCGCATCCAAATGGGTGGTGTCCCAAATTTGTGTAGGGTTGGGTTATGGGTTGTGTTTGTTGTTTTTTCCAACCCCAATCCAATTGAGCAGTAGGGGAGCCTAGAAGGGTGCTTAAAGGCCACTTTTCTTGTTGCCCGCCTCGGACCGCCTCAAATTGGTGCCCGCACGGAGGACGGCTTGTGTATTTTTTTGAAGGCTCAACCTTTAGCATAATCAAGTAGCTTGCATGAATCACGAGAATTTTTATGATCCCTTCATTCCCATTGCAAGGCAAAAGGTACACATAATTGTTAGTACTAAGTTGCAATTTCAACATGTAATTCGTAGAATTTTAGGTCCTCTTAGGTTGGCAGAGATAAACGCATCAGTAAATCCTTTTATTTTGCCTCTCATTAGGTACGACCTTAGTTTGGACGTCTATATTTTTGTTTTGTTTTAAGAGTTAGGTCATGCATAGACCATGGATAATGGCCCAAGAATAGAGGTTTTCCCCTTTCATTCCACTCCACACATTAGAATAAACATTGCAATTAGTAGAAAATTCCATTTTCAACAACGTATGGTATTCATGTTTGGTGCCCAAAGAGTAGGAGAAATTCTCGCATCACCAAACCCTGTCATCCTGCCTCTTATTGATTATCATAGGTCATTTGATGTGAATATTTTTATTTTGTTGTAGAATAGATTGCAATTTAGAAAACATTATTGTGTAATTTTTTTAAGAAAGAAAAAACAAAAACGTGTTGTCACTTTGAAACCGATTGAATGGAGGCCCAACGCCAAATTTCCGGATATCCTCTTTTCTTTGGAGAGCCTGGAGAGGATGAAAAATTATTTTTAGCAAATTTCAAGATGTCTTGTCATATCAAGAGGATAGTAACTGATCAAGAACATGTAGAGATGTTTGAGGTGGTCCTTAGGAAAGATGCTAGCACATGGTTTGACTCTTTGCCTGAGGAAGTTAATGGGAATTACAAGGAAGTTGTGAATCATTTCAAGAGATACTTCTTTGATCCCCAAAACATTCAAAAGCTATGGCAAGACATTGTTTCTCATAAGCAAAAAGACTTAGATGACTACTACTTGTACAAGCAAGAGTTTCTACGTCTTTGGGCTGTATGGGTGAGAAATGTTGCTAACCCTGGTGATGGTGCAGAGTTCCTAAAGAAGGAGAGGTTCATAGCCGGACTCTTTCCTGACCTTAAGATAAAATTTGAGGCGGGTGCACCTGCTACCTTTGATGCAGCTGAAACTAGGGCTGCTAAGAAATATAGAAAACTCAAGTGCCTAAGGGGAGAGGTTCCAATAGAAGGTCTTAGACCCAAAGGTAAGTCACAAGCATCAACATCTAGGGAGCTTCCTGAGGTAACAGTGGAAGTGATCGAGAAGTTAAATGAATCTTTAAGCAGCTTGTCAATTCACCTTGCACATGCTGTAGGTCCAAAGAGACAAGCAAAGAAGTCTGAAGAGCGAGATTCACGACCTAGGAGAGTCTTGCAATGTTGGAATTGCGGTGAGTCTCGACATGGGATGTATAATTGTCCTTGGCCCCGTGGGGAGCCAGGGAGACCTAACTTGAATTACCCAGTGATGAATGCAGGGGAAGGAACTAGTCAGGAACCATGGCTTCTACAAAGGCCAAATGGAGCAAGACCACCTCCACAAGGAGTGGAAGGAGTTCCACCTTTGCTAGAACCAAATGTGCATGTAGTAGAGGTGACAAACTCAAATGAGGTTGACATGGAAGCAAATGGCATTAAGCGTGGCCGAGGAAAAGGTAAGGAGAAAGAAGGAGTCACGTCACAAAGTGACCATGGACGAGAAAAGAAGGCAAAGGAGACCAAGGAAGCTAAGAAGACTCGACGTCGTATCAACCTCCAAGACTTCCCTCTTGGACATGGAACAGCTCCATACAACTTGTTGGAAGACATGAGGGGTAAGGGTCCTGATATCTCATGGCCTCAGTTTCTTGCATTATGCCCACAAGTTAGGAGAGATTTAACAAAGGCAGTTAGCACTAGGAGAAAGGTAAAAGAGAGTGTACCTGTTGTAAAAATTGCACATGCTGAAATGAATGAGGATATTACACCTGTGTTAGATTGTTACATCAAAGGAAGATTGATTAGGAAAGGTCTAGTGGATGGCGGTGCACAAATTTGCATCATGACAGAGGGACTCATGCAAAAACTAGGCATGCACATCCATGAGACACATGAAATTAAAGTCAAGATGGAAAACAATAGCAAGGCTAGGTGTGTAGGCATTTGTAAAAATGTCTTTGTGGAGGCCTTTGGCATTAAGAAGGTGGTGGATTTTTATGTTATTTCTACCAAAAGAAATGGTTACCCATTTATCCTAGGGAGACCATGGCTAATGAAAATGTGAGCTTTGCAGGATTGGGAGAGTGGAAAGCTAATTTGCAGGAATGACAATCATAAGAAGGTTGTCTTTGACATGAAGGAGCAACGCCAAGAGGAGCTCCATGAAGAATCATCTCAAAGTGAGACGGAGGAAGGCTGGACCGGTAGCACTTCAGAAGGAGGAAGTAGCGGCAGCATTACTGAAGAGGAGTCTTCCATCGAAGTCATGGCGGTAAGGTTTAAGCCAAACAACCAAGAGACATCTTGCCCAAGTTTGGAAGAGGTAGGTACTCAAGAGAACCAAAATGTGGAAGATGAAGGAATGTTAGAAGGTATGTTGTCTACAACACTTACAAAGGATGAAAGAGAGGAGTTCAAATGTGTGCTAGGGAAATTTTTGAGGCTTTTTGCTAAAGACTACACCGATGTGCGTGGAGTAGATGCTGTTCAACACAAAATTGAGTTGAAGCCAGAGGCCACACCTAAGGCTCAAAAGCTACGAAGGCTAGGAGTCATCAAGGAGCAGGCTTTACTCAAGGAGGTAAGAAAGCTTCTAGCAGCAGGTTTCAATTATCCAATGGAGAATTCAGAGTGGGTCTCTCCCGTTGTTGTCACTCCTAAGAAAAATGGCAAGTGGAGGGTGTGTGTGTGGATTACCGTCCACTCAATGAGGCAACAAAAAGAGATCACTTTCCCCTCCCATTTCAAGATGAGATAAGAAGTACACTATGTGTGATGGCTACTCGGGTTACTTTCAAATAGGTATCGCATTAGAAGATCAATTAAAAACAATCTTCATCACTCCTTGGGGTTGTTATGCTTTTAGATTCATGCCATTTGGTCTGACAAATGCTCCTGCAACATTCCAACGTTTCATGAACATGGTGTTTCAAGCATTCTTTGGAAAGTCAATTAAGGTGTTCATTGATGATTTCTGCATTTATAGCTCAAAATCATTGCATCTACAAAGGGTAGAAGAAGGTTTAAAGAAGCTCTATGACATGGGAGGTCAACTCAACCCCAACAAATGTCACATAGGTGAGGATGAAGTGATCTTGCTTGGTCACAAGGTTTCCTATAAAGGCATTAAGGTGGATCCTTCAAAGGCAAAGGCTCTTATTGAGCTCCCATCACCCACGAATCTCAAAGAGGTCATCTCATTCATTCAAAAGATGAAGTATATGTCACGCTTTATTCACTTATCTTCGGAGTTGCTTCATCCTTTGCAAAAGTTGACACAACAAGTAGAATTTGCATGGTCTGATGAGCTTGAAGAGTACTTTTGTAACATTAAAGTCATCCTGTCAGAACTACCAACACTCATGCCTCCTTGTTGGGAGTACACATTCTTTATCAGCTCTAGTGTTGGGAAAGAAACAATTGGAGCGGTTTTGCTACAACAAGATCCCCATAGTACCCGGATGCGACCCATCTACTTTGCTAGTAGGGTCATGAATGCTTTAGAGAGAAGCTACACAGAGGCAGAACTCATGATGCTTTCTCTCATGTTTGCAGTGAGAAATTTTAGATCCTACCTGCTACCAAAACCTTTTGTAATTCTCACTGCAGAAAATTTGTTCCCTTGGGTGTCATCTCAAATGAATCTTAGTACTAGGATCTCAAAGTGGATTATGGAGTTGCAAGAGTTTCAATACTCTTTCAAAGTAGAAGATAGTGTGCGTTCACAATTGGCAGGGATCCTTACTTATAGGGTACATGAGAAGGAGATTAAGGTGCCTGAAGTAAAGACCCTACCATTGCCACCACCTAAAAGTATTCCTAATGCTTATACCTTGTTCTTTGATGGAGCTTTTTGACGAGTCACATGAAAAGCAGGGGGAGGGTTAGTATTGCTCAACCCAAGTGGAGAGGTGGTCATGAAAGAGAAGGTCAATCTACCAGGTTTAACTAGCAACAATGAAGCAGAATACGACACACTACTTCATGGTTTAAAGTTAAGCATTGGCCAAGGTATACAACGTCTCATGGTAAAAGGGGATGCACTTATCATTGTGAAGCAAATTTTAGGCATTTGGGCATGCAAGAATGAAAGCCTAAGGACAAAAGTTCATGCCATTCGTAGATTGTTTAATCAATTTGAAGAAGTGCAACTATATCATATTCCTAGGAAACAGAATGGAGATGCCGATTTACTTGCACAACAAGAAGTTACATGTGTTGAGAAAGAAGTGCAGGTCATCATGGTGGCAGCAACTGTCAAGCAACCGAGATACCAGGGATTGGAGTCATTGACTCCCATTTTTAGCTACATTTTGGAGGGTGAGTTTCCACAAGACTTCACGAAGGCTTAGAAGAGGAGACTCATGAAAAAGGCAAGCGCGTATCTCTTTCTAGAAGGATCCCTTTATCAAAGAGGGAAGGATCAAGTGTGCAGAAGAGTACCAACTATTGAGGAAATCCCAGCCATTCTAAAAGGTTTGCATGAGGAAGCGTATGGTGGTCATTTTGCACAGGAACTCACTGCAAAAAAGATTTTGCTTGCCGGATATGTTTGGCCAAGCTTGCTTATTGATGTTCAACATTGGTGTAGAAGCTGCCACAATTGTCAAATTAATGGAAACAATCGTTTGTTACATGGTCCACGTCAGCTAGTCCTTGCAAATGGGGCATTGATGCTATGGGTCCATTGCCCAGGACTAAAAATGGAAAATTGTATATCTTGGTGGCCATAAACTACATGACTAGGTGGGTAGAAGCTCAAAGTGTGGCAAGAGTGAATGAGAAGACAGTTAGCAAGTTTGTGTACACTCACATTTGTTGCAGATTTGGCACACCTTTGGAGATTGTTTCTGATAATGGTCCAGGGTTTAGAAAGGGCTAGCTCACAGAAGTCTGTGAAGAACTTCACATTCTACATCGTCATAGTACACCCTACTATCCCCAATCAAATGGTTTGGTAGAAAAAGCTAATGGTGTCATTGCAGGCATCATTAGAAAGACGGTGAAAACAAGACAAAGTTGTGGGATGACTTCTTTGATGGTGCCTTGTGGGCGTATCAAACCACATATAGGGAAGCCACGGAGTTTACAACATTTCACTTGGTCTATGGTCAAGAGGCTTTACAACCAATTGAGCTCAACATCCCAACAATACGACTTCATGGCAAAGCAGCACAAGATGATCAAGAAGCATGGATGGATCAACTTCTGACCTTAGCTGAGCTTGAGTGGAAAAGAGAAGCAGCATACGAGTGCTAAAAGAGGAAAGCTATGCAGGCGAAGGAGAAGCTTGACAAGAAACTAAAGGACAAAGTCATCAATGAAGGAGATCTTGTGCTAAGGTATGACAATCGACTCGACAATCGTTTTGATGCCAAATTTGAAACTAGATGGCAGGGGCCATACATAGTTAAGAAGGCTTTCAATTCAAGTTACTATCAACTTATGAACTTGAATGGGAAACAACACTCCCGGAAGGTAAACGGGTATCGCTTGAAGCCTTATTTGAGTCGCCTTCTACCAAAGGATCTACCAAAGATCTGTCAAGGGGCAGCTATCTCATGTAAGTATTGTTACATGAAGCATGAGTGTGACTCGAGCCAAAATGCCGAGGGGACAAACAATGAAGATCTTGTCAAGGACTCTGAAGCACTCTCTTTGGAAAAGATGCTCTATGATGGTACATGAATATACCATCATCCTGGGGGAGGGCTAATGATAGCCGTTTTTCGGCTTTCCATAATTGCCATAGTAAGCTACCTTACCCTATCAAATCACTCAAACATTTTGGTTATCCCTACCATTTCACTCTACATAGGTGTGTGTGAGTTAGGGACTTTCTTCATATTTTCTTAAAAAACCCTCAATTAGCTAGTCACTGGGCTAGTTAAGCCAAATATATATATATATATATATATAAGTATATTATGGACCATTTGTGTGTAAATAATTCATTGTATATAGGGCCTAAATAAAAGGATTTTGCATAATTATTTTGGTATTTATTTAAATATTTCTACGGATGGTGTGTTATTTATGCTACGTACATTGACTCACCATTACCATATTTTTTCTTATCATTTTGCATACTCTTTATTCCATATAAAAATAATTTCATGCAAGCTTCTCTTATTTCTGGTGTAACTCCATCCCAACAAAAATCCAAAAAAAATAGTTCTATTTATGTGTATATTTTTTCACTATTGTGATTTTTTTCTTCCTACATCTATTCTCTATTACTCTCATAAATTAGACCACCAAAAATATTCATCTTTTTATGGTAGACTTATAATGAGAGAGATTTATTTTGACCCCTTTATATTTTTTCCACCTATATTATTTATATTTGACATGTACATATTTTTTTAGACCCCTCAATATTTGATTTTCTTAGTTGTACTATTCACTTATATCATGATCTCAACAATATTTTCAATTATAGACCTACCAAATAAGGTAAAGGGTATGTGGAATGCATGCATGCACCATGGGGAGCTCACTCTTGGAGGTATTCAAAAGAATCATCCAAAGAAGAACCTCACAAGGACCTTGTGCAGTGAAAAAAACAGTCGGTTTTGCTAAATTTTTAAAGATCACATGCTCCCCGAATTTGAAAATGTGATACAAACAAAAGCTGTAGCTCGTGAGCTGAACTTTCACCTTAAATGTTTTCATATTTTTTTAAGCTACAAGCTGTGAGCTATGATTTTATTGGTGGACCCCAGTTTGCCCATGCTATGCAGCCACACTCCCTCTTCCACTTTACCATTTTCCTCTTTCACACACACCTCTCCACTCATCATCCTCACCTCTCTCACCAGTCCTCTCTGCACCCTACTCACCTTCTTCTCAACCTTGAAGAATAAGAGAAACCATGGTGAACTCATGTCTCCCACACACACTTCCATTCCAAAATTGACCACCTAGTCTCATTTTTTCTCTTCCATATTACCCATATTTATCAAAAAAACCACAAAATTCAGCCTCTTCTCTTGAAAGACAGCATCATGGTGATTGATTACTCATGTTCACTTACCTTGGCTCCCAAGGAAGGTCAAGAGTGGAGAAAAAACGTACCGTCAAAGCTAGTGGACCGTCAACAAGCGTCAAAATTGACCCTACTCAAGACACTTGGAGCATCGACATTGTAAGAAATCCATGTTTTCTTACCTATTAAGAGTTTTTTCTTCCTTATTTGTATCCTACATGGATACTCCCATTGTAAATATCCAATTCCATTTGTAAATCAATAAAAATACTAACTCTACTAATTTACTAACACTAACTTAGTATGAAAAGTCCTATCACCTCCACTTCTCTCCTCTCTCTCTTCTTCATCTATCCCCACCAACTTCTTGATAATTCAAAGTAAAATAAATTAGATAAGTGCTGAAAATATAACCCAACCATGGTGAGAGGAGTAACCCTAGCCCTCAAAATTGCTATAAAAGGAGGGTGTAGCTAGCACAAAAAAGGGGGAGCCATAAGCAAGAGCACTATGCTATAGCTTGAGAAGCCAAGCTCAACCTCTCTAGAAGGAGCTCTTGAGTGGAGGCTCATTGTCTTATGTATGTGCATGTGTTGTATTAGGGGTGATTAGCAAGGGAACTCCATGTCATTGTAAGAGAGAGTGATCATTCAATTGAGAGTAGTAAATCTATCATTTCTCCTACTAGTGTAAGCCCAACATTTGCTGAATCAAGGAGTAAGCTTGGATACTTTGTCTCTCTTCCAACGTGAAGTAATGGACACCAATGATGTGTAAGTGTCTTGGTGTTTTTTTTAAGTTCTTGATAGCTTGTCTCTGGGTGTTGTCATCAATTTAGCCATAAATCCCACATACTGTAAGAGGTCGACAGGGTGGAGAGGACTCCCCTGGCCTTAAGACAGTGATTGGGGTGGCTTTTCTTATGATGTGTTGTGGTGGTTTAATTTACTCAAGCTATGTTGAAAAAATACTAATCTCACTTTCATTGGTCATGACAAATTTGTAAGAAGGTATTAGTGCAACAATCACCCCCTCCTCCTTCCCTCTTTTTCTTACATATATAATTGTGTTTGCTTGATCACTGTTGAAAATTTCAAAACAGCCCGAGCACTATCTCTCTCTCTCTCTCTCTCTCTCTCTCTCTCTCTCTCTCTGTCTCTCTCTCTCTCTCTCTCTCTCTCTTTACGCATCCTAGTTCGCATCCAAAACTAGGTGGTGCCCCAAATTTGTGTAGGGTTAGGTTGCGGGTTTGTGTGTGTGTTTGTTGTTTTTTCCAACCCCAACCCAATTGAGCAGCACGGGAGCCTAGAAGGGTGCTTAGAGGCCACTCTTCTTGTTGCCCGCCCCGGACCCCCTCAGTAATTTGTTTGACAGCCTTGCCCTCTACCCAACGTGATAAATAATCCACTGCTATCAAAATATACACATTCCTCTTACTTGAAGTGGGTAATGGCCGAATAGCATCGAGGCCCCATTTTTCAAACACCTCATTAGCCAGGATTGTCTTTCGCAGCTCGGGTAACCTTTTTCCCATTTTTTGACAAGCCAAGCAATATTTACACCAATGATTGACATCCCGTTGAATACTAGGCCAAACATAGCCTTCTTGCAAGATCTTGTGAAGCATAATTTTCATAGCAAAATGACCTCCGCAGACCCTTCATGGGTTTCTTCTAAAATTTTGTAAATCTCCTCCTTCCAAGGTACATGACGCAACACCAGATCACTTCCTTTCATGTAAAGCATATCACCAATCATTTTGTACTTCCTTGCTCTTCTCATAAAAGCATACTTTTTAGATGAAGGAAAATCTTCAGGCAAGAGACCGGTCAATAAGAAATCCGCCTCTTTTGACAACACCTCTCTTCCATGATACAAAGGGGCATCCGCTTTCAACACAAACACACAAGTAATCATTGCTTGCGTGGCTTCATGCGCTTCTTCATTTTGAGTCCTTTCGACATTCTGCAAGCTCCATGCCTCAAACTTTTTGAGTAGTGATTTCACTTTGAAGCATAGATTCTTCAGTCTAGGATTCTTATTCTTCCATACTCCCAACACCTGCTTTACCACTAACAACGCATCACCTTTGATTTGCAAACGTTTGATTCCCAATTGTAGACAAATGTGTAACCCGCCTTCAAGAGACATATACTCCGCTTTATTATTACTCTTTGCATTGAGATTTAACCCTTGCTTCCTCACAAGATTTCCCTGCGTATCATAAATAACAACCCCACCAGAAGCAGCATCATGACTTCTTCGATAAGAGCCATCAAAATGTAGTAGTGAAGCATTTGATATAGCAGGGGTTTCTACCTTTTTCCTTTGGACCACTTCCTCTTTAACCAAAACAGGAGTCTCTTTATAAGTAAGTAAGTCTGCCAAAGTAGCCCGAGTACTCTCTTCCAATAGAAAAGTGAATTGAAACTCTTGCAGCTCAATAACCCATTTCATCACTGCCCTTGATATATTTGAGTTATTGAACAATTGAGGAAGCAATGAAAAACTGGTGAGAAAGGTGAACGGTTTCTGCAACAAGTAATGTCTAAACCGTCTACATGCATAGACCATGCTAATCATCACCAATTCAACCTCTGAGTACTCTCTTTCATGAGGAATTTTCACCCTGCTAGCATAATAAACATGCTTCATATACTGAGACTCTTTCCCTCTTTGCAACAACATAGCCCCAATAGCATCTTCTCCAACTGACGGGTTAACATAAAACTCCTTCTCCCAATCAGGGGCCTGCATAATAGGTAAGGTGCTCAACACTTCTTTAACTTTGTCAAAAACATCCTCACAGTCACGTGTCCACTCCAAAGGATCATTTTTTACCACTTGCTGCAAAGGATACAACAACTGTGATGCCAAAGGTATGAAACGAGACAAATATTTGACCTTCCGAATGAAAGTAGCCAATTGTCTTGTATCCTTTGGGGATGACAGCAATAACATAGCTTCTACTTTCCCTGGATCTGCTTCAATTCCATTTTCAGAGATCATATGCCCAAGAAGCTTCACCCTTGGCTGTGCCAAATGACATTTTTTAGGGTTCAACTGACCCCCACATTCATCATACCTTGCAAAAGTCATATCAAGCTTTTGAACATGCTCCTTGCGTGAGCTGTATACACAAAAATCATCTATAAACCCTTTGAAAAACTTCCCAAGGAATGGGGTAAGAACCCAATCTACCTTTCTCTCAAAAGTCCCAGGCCCATTTGTCAACCCAAAGGGAAGGCAAAGAAAGTAAAAACACCCCATGGAGTGATAAAGGTAGTCTTCTTTTGATCTTCAGGAGCAAGGATAAGCTGAAAGTATCCTGAATAACCATCACAGACGCTATACCTTTCAAAACCAGCCAACTGTATCCAAGAGTTGATCAATGGCAACAGGTAAGGATCCTTTTTTGTCACTGCATTTAACGGCTTATAATCGACACAAACTCTCCAACGTCCATCCTTCTTGGGAGTGACCACTACAGGGCTGACCCACTCAGCATTATCTACTGGAACAATAAACCCTACATTTAAAAGCTTATCCACTTCTTCTTTTATACTAGGTTGGTAATGGGACACTTTTATGTCCTGGGACACTTTTATGTCCTGTTAAGTGACCATTTTCCTTGAATTATATCAAGAGTTTCAAAATGGATTTTGAGGTGCTATCTATCTAGAAAGTTGTCTCATGAGCTGAAAAAAACTCGACATTTTTTTCGAATATCAATTCCATCTTTAACCTTGTCCTTGTACAACATTTCACAACCTAAACTGTGTGAAAAAATAGGTCCTGTTTTTGTCTTTTTTTAGCTTTTTGCAACTATACCACTCTAGAATTCATGTTTGTGAGGTCTATAATGCTAGAAAACTATCTTTAGTAGTCCTCAACATGTCTTGATGCTTCTAGGGAGAAATAAATGTTAAACTTGTAAGTTATGACCAAATTACAAAAATTATCAAATCCTGTTTTTTAGCCAATTTTAGCTCTTCTATGATTTTTTTGGTGGCTTTCATGATATCCAAATGCAGTTTTGATTTTCTATGTCAAATATTGTAACATAAAGCTAATATTCCTTGAGTTTTGGGGCACCTAATATCCGATTTTGCATAGTATACAACGATGGTTGATTTTTTCAATTACAGAAGAAAACGAAACATTCTAGTATATCAAGTATAGCTTTTTCAATATTATTAGTTTCTTGTGACAACTACATTCATTTTGTACGTAGTAACCATATCTAGTCATAAGGATCAAATTTGGCTAGATATTGAATAGTTTCTATGGGATTCTATAACTCATAATGTTGAACCCAGTTTTTTCATGTTTGCTGTATTTAGCACTTCATCTTTGTCCCCAAGATTCCCCTTGGTAAGAGATGTATTATTCTTTTGACATGCTCCATGGCTCCTTATGAACATAAAGGACAATAGGGAACTAAGAAAACATTCATATATTATTTGTATTGAGCGTGGCTATAGAAACTTTGATGATAGGTTTGCAGAATGGTAAAAATTCAACTTTTTTGTACCTATTTCTTTTGGCAAAACAAAAAATAGTGAGTGAGAAGCAATCATATGTTCTGATCACCAACCCATTGAAGTTAACTAGGGAATTTATCTCAAGTCCTACAAAAATCCCTAATCTTATTTTTATGCAACAAAACATAACGAATGACTGTTTTGATGAAAATGTACTGGTCCATCAACTTTGGAGGCTTGGTGTGACCAAAAGATGAGAAATTTTACAAGTTTCTTATTTTTTCCATGTGTAGTAGGCCTTGAACTATAACCTCATGAAAGGATTTTACAAAATGAGTGGATCTACTATGGTTTTGGAGGTTTTTTTCAAAACCCTGAAAGGACACTTTTATGTCCTGTTAGGTTACCAACCTAGTGTTAAAGCATTCATTTGCTCCTTAACCATTCTTCTTAGTTTCTGTCTCACTGGCTTTGCTCCTTCTATCAACTCAATCTTCACTGGGTCCCCAACAAAACCCCTTATTTATTGATATGATGTAATGAAAAGATTCGGAAACTTGTCCAGCATCTTCAGGTATTCAGCCCTTTCTTTTTGTGACAAATCTGTACTTAGCATATTTTGAACAAGTCCTTTCTTCACTGATAGCTCCTGCTTGGGCTGCATTAACTCTTGGAGCTACTCCAATCGACTTGACGCATTTATATCCTCTGAAATCTGCAGCACTTCACCATATTCTTTCTCCTCTTCATTTAGTAACAAAAAGGACACTTCACCCTCGTCACTGGAACTTGAAGTAGCACTACTATCTGAATCCTCTGAACTTCCCTCACTGGTAATTTCAGATTCATCGTCTTCAGACACCTCTTCTACTGCCAGAGGCTGTTTGGTATGCATATCAAACATCATCTTCTCTCCCTTCTTGCTATGCACAGCGATTGTACCCTTGCCCCAATCTTGTACAGCACCAACAACTCTTAACCAAGGTCGTCCCAATATGAGAGGAAAAGCTCCTAAACCTGCCGGCATAACGTGAAAGTTCACCATAATTTCACATTAAAAACATCAATCTCCAAACCTTTGACGAGTCCCAAACACCTAACTTTGGCATGATTTGCTAGTCGGATCCTGAACCCAGAGCTTCCAGGCATGATCAAGCCAAGTCTCTCGACACATGACTGTGCGATCACACAAACTTGCGCACCTCCATCAATGTAGGCGTCTCCCATGCCCACACCTTTGTGCCAAGCGTTCACCACAGGAAAGATATCGGGTAACTCCTCCAAAGACAACACTCCGACATGACCACGCTTCGGCTCTTTTTCAATAGGATTCACTAACGACTTCCATTGCCTCTTAAATTTGGGTACCATGTTCATCAACTGTCCAAAAGTACAATTTAATTTCCTCCCAATCAAATCCTCCTTGAGACTATAAGCTATCTGACCTTCTCCCAATGGCATGTCCGCTACTTCAAACTTCGTGCAAGGTCTTCTTTTCTTCTTGGTCTTTTCATGTTCACCCTCTTTCTACTTCCCTTTCTTCTTGCTAGGGCCAGCACCATTTGGTGCCCTTTCCCGCTTCCCCAATGGCATCATATCTGCCTCTTTTCTCTCCACTTACAGAATACCCACGTGACTACCTGATGTTGAAGCTTGATTCTCTTGTTCAGCACCACGATCCTCTCGTATATCCAAGGCATAATCATTAGACCTGTCACAAACCTGCTGGGGAAGTGGGTACATATCACCTCCCATCCTCTTTGGCTTTGTACAATGAGTGCTAATATGTCCCAATTCACTACAATTATAACAGGTAGGGATAAACCTTCTTGCTGGCTGAGGAGCACCTTGTCCACGACCCACATTGACATTAGCTTCACATGCCTGATCCATCCCTCTACCACCGCCACGACCACGGCCACCTCCAAGGACATTGAGCCGTAACTCCTGCATCATGGTCATCATGTCCTGCATATTACGCTGCAATTGCTCAGTGTCTGCAACCCTTCGCATAGGTTGAACTCCAGCCTCTACCTGACTCTCCTCATTTTGGCCACCATTAACCTGTCCATGGACCACTCTCCCATACTCGTTAAGTCTTTGAGCTTTCCATTCTTTCCCCCTAGCAATTACAACCGCTTCTTCAAAAGTGGTAGGCCGCGTCAACTCAACTTTAAACTTCAAACTCTCCTTCAAGGTTGCCACAAAACGGTCCTTTCGGGAGGGGTTTCATTTCCCAATTCTCGGGCCCATTTATCCCAAAGGCGGGTAAAATGCATGACAAAATCATCCACACTCTGATTAGCCCTCTGAGTGCAGCCCAAAATCTCATGCCAAACTTCATCAGGCGCTTCAACATTCTTGTATTGTGCCAAAAATGCCAGCTTCACATGATTATAATCCAACACAATCCCTGGCGTTTGTGCCTGTGCCGCCTCTCCATAATTTTGTCGCCAAGCTTTTGCTTCATCTTGTAAACTGTATTGCAGCAGCCGTAACAGTATAGCCAGATCCTGTATGCCTCGAAGCAAGCAAGTAACTTCCAATTTCTCAATAAAAGAGTGCGCATTTTCACTAGGCAATTCATGAAACTTAGGAAACTCGTCTGCCATGTTTGATTGCCACACAAACACTTACATGTGACATTGAAACTGCAAGGGATGTCGATGGATCGCTCCAATACCTAATCCACCTCACATTGGGTAACTCGGCCCCCAGTGCTCGGCTTCACAAAGGCTGCAATCCAAATTAAACGACCGCCTCACTTGCTGTCCACAAATAGCACATACATAGGTGGTTGTCCATAAGGACCCACATCCCATTTACATTCTCTTCCTACATAGTGGACAAATTTTGCGAAAATTGGAGCACATGAGGATTTCTCCTCCGTGGGGGCACCAAAACGATGTTAGTGTGCAAATGGCAAGGAAAACAAGTGCCTCTATAGCTATGCACGAGTCACACCGTTGGAAAGAAACCCTGTATGACGGTAGAAAACACCAAAGTCGAACACCTATGAAGATGGGTAAGAAGCAGATCTAACTCAAACCATGGCTAATATTTAAGAAAACCGAGACCATAAAGACGAATCTTGTGTAGTGAGGATCTCCGTAGAGCATCCATATGCTTGATTTTGATAACCGACAAGAAAGTTACAAGCTTTTGAAGATGGAAGGTCTCTCCAAAGCTCCAAAAAACAAGTCTCTCTAAGCAAAAAAGGATGTGCAAGAAAATACAGCTAAAATAATGGGGGCTTTTTCCACTTTATTAAAGTGGAGTCTTCTTCCTTTTCTCAGCCGTCATCTTTCTCTCTCATTTCCCCTTTTAATTGGGCTATTTTTTGCCCTTTTTGGGAAAGGAAAGCTCCATGTCGGTGATTTTGACCAAGGGGGAGGTGGGGAAAGTGTCCAGGGGACCAAAACTTTTGTCCAGGCGGCTGGCAAGGCTGGTGGGAACTCAAGATGGCACCCCAAGCTCCCCAAAATGCCCACGAGCCCCCCTTGCAAGGCCTTGAGTGCATTCCTTTACCATTTGGTACACCATAGAGTAGTCCTCCTCTAGTATATATCCCCTCCACTTTCCCCTCAACCCCCCACATGTGGGTTTAGTCCATTGCCACATGGCATGCTCTCCCCAACTTCCCCATCTTCCCCATGTCCAAACCTGAAATTTCTGTTTTGCCCCCAAACTGAGCCATTTTCTCGGAGGCGTAACGGGTGACCCCGACCTCCAAATATAGCGCAGTAAAGCACGGCTTGGAACTTATTACCTCGACTAACTGCAGAAATTCTTAAACATGCCATTTCTTAAAAAAACCATCAAGTCATCCCACTTGCCGTCTTCCCACGTGCATCCGTCGCCACTTTTTAAGTGAAAAAACCTCCACTTCAAGTGCATGTAACTCATAATGTCGGAGTCCGATTTGCAAGCTATCAAGCACGGCTAGAAATGCTCATTAAAAAATTTTGTTTGAAAGCTCGACCAACCCAAAACTCAACCAACCGCTTGACCAAAACCAAGCCTTTGTACAGGGTTTTTTACACGGACACTTTCAAAGCTGGAAGCACTATGCACATATATATACATGAGGGTGGTTAGCAAGTTTTTTGGCATCATTTATGGCTTTTGCACTCATCCAAAAAATGCCTGACAACGTCTACAACAATCCATTAAAAAAAATATATAATCCAATCTAACGACCATAAACCAAAACCCAATCCCATCAATGGATGAGCATTCCACCCTACTCTAGGTAATACACATCCATCCTACAAAATCCCGTTAGCATATACCATGGATGCAAAAATTTGATAGCATTTTAATAGCACAAAATAACCAAACAAATTAATCCAAGATACTTACCAACGTTCACAAGCAAAACAATGAGGGTTCTTCATTGCTTGACCATAAACCATGTTCCTCATAGAACCAACTCCCACACTTGGAGTTTTGACTATACACAATGTAGTCAGACAGATTCAGCAAAGATGGCCCTTAAAGAATGAATGTTTATTCCTAAGAATAAGTCTAAGTAGTGACTCAAAATAATTTCACAATTACATGTTGGAAGTGTTTAGCGATGCATAGATGATGTATTGTGACCGCATCTCACCCCCCTTTTGTACATAGAGCTAGTATTGACCTAGAACGGTTGAAAGTAGTACATGCATGAAAATGAGTTATCCACATCCATATTTGAGGTTCCATAAATCATAAAGAATCACCACATCAATCCAATAATGATGGAAAATAGATACACCACTTTGTTCAACCATATACCATAGCTTCACATGTAGGTGTAAAATAAAATTTTCCAATTTTTAGATGTGCACGTGACATGCAAATGGAAGTGTTTGACCTCATACCAATGCATCAAGATGAGCCATACAACCTCATAAACTAACACCTTATCACATCACTTCACCCCATATGAGACTCATGTAAACAACCATGACACAAAAAGAAAACCATTTTATGAAAAACTGCCTGTACGATTTAGGTTGACCAAGCATATACCCATGCATAAGTTTATGGATATCAAATACTTGACATAAATTTACTAAAACAATCCATAAAACGTATATGAACCACTCATCAAACTCATAAGACTATATGCTACTTCCCTCTGGTAGTATCCCTACACATATAGATAAGCGAGTACAAAAATGTTTAATAACTCACTCACGAAATAATACCATCATCTAAATACATTTAAAAACATGTAAAATCAAGGTTTTTATTTTCTAGGTGGGTTCTCTCATGCGAAAATTCTCTAATAGTGGTTCTCCAAGGGGCATGGAGTCCAAACAAAATATTGAGTAGGTGTGGTGTGTAGCAAGCTGTATTTTGACGATAACTCTTCATGACCCATAAAAGATAAAATGCTCTAAATGATGTGAATAATGTTTTATTCAAAAGTTTCAACCAAAACATTTTTCCTATCTTCTAAGTAATGTGGAGCAAAAAGCACTTTTTATGCATTTACGTGATCTTAAACACTCTATATGCATATTTCACATGCTAGACATGATGAAACAAGCATTGAGCATCCTTGTATGCAACTTAAATTCCCATACATTTCTATGTACACAAGAAAGGAAACCACCAAGGGTGTAGTTTTTGAGGTAGTTTTTTAGAAATGAAAGTAGAGAGAGAAAGAGTGATGGCTATGGAATTTAGATCTTCTTATTGTGATCAAGAAGAGACTATGGATGATTATGAGGCTTCTTGCTTTTTAAGAGAGAGGTGATTAGAGTCACATAGAGAATCTTGTCAGTTGATGTAGAGCGTGCACACCATGAAAAGAGAAGAGAATAAAGTAAGCAAGTAGAGAGTGATGGAGATGGAGAGCTTGCATCGCTCCTATAATATGTACATAGAGTTTCATTGTATTCTATGCAACTAACAACACTAAAAATTGAGCACTCACCAACTTGCTCTTTGGTGCTACATCGAGTGTTTATACACCAAGTTGGTCTAAAAATTATATGCTAATTCTCTAAGCCGGAGTGCTCCCCAAGGCCTCAAATAGCTCCTAGCTTTTTGGAGCTTTTACTAAAAACATGACACAATTTTTGAAAGTTAACTCTGGCAAAAGCCATCCAATTTTTCCTACAAAAGTTAACTCTATAACCAATATCTAGCAAGTAATGAGACCGTGAGTAAACTAGATCGCACCGTGGAACCCCAATATAATTATGACACTTAATGTACCATCTCGGTGTATTTATGATGACACCTTGAAGAATAATTCTCGTAAAAGCCATGTTCAATCTCATTTCTATATTGTATGTCCGTTTTCACCCATACAATGACTAAAAATACCATTTTTGGATTTATATAATGTTAAAAAGAAAATTGTTTTTCAAGAACAATCAAAAGCATGAAAAGCTAAACATAGCATGAAAAAAAAAACTTTTTAAAAATTGAAACACAACTTTTCCTAGCGTACATGAACTAGAAAATGAATCCGCTTTTCATTAAAAAGTGTACAAAAGTAAAACATAGCATGAAAAGCACTTTAAAATTGGATTCCAAATACAAGCAGGTGATAGGAAATTAGCACCAACCATACCAATTTAAGCATGCCTCTTTGGTGCTACACGGAGTGTTTAGACCAAGCAAAGGAAATATCCCTGACATGTTAGCTGTGTAGGTCCTTCAACCCCTAATGTAGTAACCATATAGATGAGCCTAACAAAAAACCAAAAAGATCTAAGTGGCACTCCCAATCCATCAATGTTCCCAGTCAGAGATCCTTTCTTCTAGCACTAAGAGATGTAGGTGATCCTAATCTTGTGTCTACACTATCATGAGAAACATAACACATGAGTCGAATGAAAATAGCATCTTGCATATGCACAAGCAATCCTTTCCAAAGAAGCTAGGTCTCCATCCTTACACCTCTATCATAATCCATCAAAACCTCTTCATAATCCAATCCAAAGACCATAAACTAGAATACAATCCCATCACATGGGTGAGCACTCCACCCTACTCTAGGTGATACACATCCATTTTACAAAATCACTGAAGCATATAACATGGATGCAAAAATTTCAATAGTATTTTAGCAGCACAACATACCCAAACAAAATAATTGAAGATTCATATCTACTTCCACAACCAAACCATAAGTTGTCTTTAGCCCTTAACCAAAGAGAGGTCCCCAGCCCAAAGACTCTAAAGTCGCAATGGGGTCCTTCACATGTCTCTAGGCCTAATAAAAACATTTAGAGTCTCTAAGTAAGAAAAATCTAAGGAACAAGACCTTACCATTGGGTATTGCTTGGGACTATAGCCCTAGAAAAGACCTAGTCCTATTTGGCAAGTGGAATTAGGACAAAATCTAAACACCCTAAAACTTTTTTGGCCCTTTAACCTGTCCAAGTGAGCTAAGGAATCCTCTTCCAATGTGTTTTTCCCCTCTACATGAGTGAGAGCATACCCATTTGTGGACTCCTTTTCCATTGAAGAAGTTTACTAAACATTAATTATGGGTGTGAGCATGGAATGTTTTTTATATACTTGGTGTGCATGGACACCAAGTATGATATTATGCATGGCACCATAGCTGAGTCTTAAGTCGAATATTTTAAAAAAGTGTATTTAAAAATGATTTCCTTCACAACATCACTACTTTGAACTTTTGAGAATTAGCAAATGGTCTCATTCTGTGTGTGTGTGTGTGTGTGCATGCAAGATCTTTAAGGTCTCTTGGGATAGATTCCTACGATGTTGAAATTATCTTCTTCTCGGGTGTGTGTATATGTGTGTGCACGCTAATAAAAAGAGGAAAATGATATAACCTTTCTATCACCCAAGTGTGGCAGATTGATTATGCCATTTCCCTCTTGAATAACAGGTCTTGAGTTCAACTCTCTCTCTTGCCTAGATATTTAAGGTCTCTTGGGATAGTTTCTTACAAAGTTAAAACTCTCTTCTTCTCAGGTGTCTGTGTGGGTGCTAATAAAAAGGGGAAAGTTGTATAACCTTTCTATCACCCAAGTGTGGTAGATTCATTATGCCATGTCCCTCTTGAATAATAGGTCTTGAGTTCAACTCTCCTCATCGGCTAGATCTTGAAGGTCTCTTGGAATAGCTTCCTATGATGTTAAAACTCTCTTCTTCTCGGGTGTGTGTGTGTGTGTGTGTGTGTGTGTGTGTGTGTGTGTGTGTGTGTGAAAACAAAAAGACAAAGATGGTATAATCTTACTATCACCCAAGTTTGGTAGATTGGTTCTTACATTTTCCTCTTGAATAACAAGTCTTGAGTTCACTTCTTCTCATCACCTAGATCTTTAAGGTCTTTTGGAATATTTTCCTACGATGTTAAAACTCTCTGCTTGATGACCATACCTCCCACAGGCATTGAATTTCACTCTAAAAGTAGGGTATTCATTGGTACTATGCGGACAATAGCATACAGAGCACCATTGTTTCTCCCTTCTTGGATACATATGATTGTTTTGCAGATCACGATTGTCTCTAAGACTCTCTTGAATGGCCTTGATGAGATCTGCTAAAGTCATATCAGATATCTTTGGATCTTTAGCAATAGGCTTTAGGGTCATTGATTGATGCCTCGATGCTTGCGAGCTAGTAGATCTAGGCTCAACAGACACTCTTTCTCCTTGAATCGTTAAATTATCCTCCAATTGGATCGCATTGGCGGTAACCGCTTCCCAAGTGGTGATACCTTTCATGACTAGGTCATTGTAGATATCCTCATGCCGTAATCCCCTAATGAATCTATCAAGCAATTGATTATTATTGAAGCGCTCATTTGGATTACAACAAGAATTCAAATGCTTTAAGCGATTAGTAAAGTCTCTCACCGACTCTCCTTCTTCTCGTTTGGATTTCTGGAGCTTAGAGGCTACACCCCAAAGCACTCCCTCTCGTATGTATTTTTTCAAGAACAGTCTCCTAAGAGTAGGGTAAATCATTTTTTCTTCCACCCTTAGGGTTCTATAGCAATCCCTTGCCTTCCCACTTAAGGTTATGCTTAAAGCATTACTCTTATGCAGGTCATTGTGTTCTCCTAGAGAATCACAGATTTGTTCAAACACTTCGATATGCTTTCTCACATCCCGGTCTCCACTAAATTTATGTGTGAGCTTGGCTATTTGTACTACATTACTTCTAGGCTCTCTATCAGGCGTGTTACACATATTCTTAGCAATAGATCGACCAATAGCTTGAGCAAATGTTGCCAAGGCAGTGAGTAGGCACCGTGGATGAAGGTGCTCCAGAGACTACATGTGGAGTAGGTATTGGCATTGGGCTTGGCGCACAAGAAGCCCTTGGGTTCCACGTTTGGTACGGTGTTGCGCCATGTGGTGGCCCAAAGTTCATATGTATGGCCCTAGGCATAGCAAACGTCGGATGTGTTTTCATTTGCGATAAGGTTGGTTGTTTAGCTTTCCCTATATCCAAGAATCTCATGAGACTCGTTGAAGGCATGTTGATCCCCTTGTTCTGTCTCTCTCACTCAATAACCCTATGGATGGCCTCACAAACTCTTTGTTGTTGATCCTCCACACTAGTATCACCCATTGTGGATTATAGAACATCTAACCAACTCATGTGATAGGTGTGACCTGTGTATAGGTCGGTTAGAGTTTCTGTTTGTAGTTCGTACTCTGAGTTCTCATTTAAGAATGCTCCACCTAGGCTCAGGTGCTAGGGGTGTCCTTTGAGCTAGATGCAATGTTCCTCTCTAGGGGTTGGCCCTTAGCGGTTGCTAAGTCAGGAGCACTCGATTTCTCTCCTAGCAAGGGTATTGACATAGGGGCTTTTGCTTGTAACTCTCTTCCTTGCTCTGCCTTGCATAAGCTCTCAATTTACTTTTCCCTAGCCGCAATGATATATTGCTCAACCTCTTGCACTTTGGCAAGGCTTCTACCATCAGGTAATATGACCTCAGAGGGGAATAGCTCTGAAGATTCAGGGTGTGCAATGAATGGATCATTCACATGCACACTCTCCAAGAGCATGGGGTCTACGTTGATCATGAATGGCGAATTTACTTTCCCACCCCCCTCATTTACATCATTAGCCCCATGTTCGGAGCGAGTGGCTCTACTAAAGATTTCGTTCAAGCGGCTAAGCACGCTCGGCCCGGTCCGTGGGCCCATGGCATGCATGTCTTGGCTTGAGCTATCAGGATTAGGCATTGGGAAACCCTCCATGACATCGTAGTCAGAGGAAGAGTCACTAGCCACTATGTTTGGATCTTGGTTTGTACTACATTGGGTCCCCGACGAGGGCCCGAAACCTAAGGTAGGTGGATATTGAGAACTCGTGTAAGTCGAAATGATCTCTAGTTTCTCAGCCTCTAGCACACAACCAGATCACAGATGCATGTGCCTTTGGCACCCTACAAGCGTCAGCCAATAACCTGGAAGGTTAACTGCTTACTTTTTTAGGCGTTTTGCACCCCGTTTTCACTCAATTTTTGATGTTTTTTAATGGTCAGTTTTTGGATTAGAGCATGTGATAGCTCAAAACAAGCGTATCACTCAAGGGGTTGTGGTGTAATTTATAGCACAGCGTTTGGTTATCCGAAGCTCCATTGGTCCTAAAAAAGGTCAATTTTTACCTATGCGTGAGGCTAAAATATGTAATTTTAAAGGGGGGATGAGGCCCGAGCCTAAGCGTGAGCTTGGGATTGGTTTTGGGCTTGGGTTTGGGGGATATTCTTGATCTCGATTGTACCTTTAAATGTTTTTTATTACTTTTTTTTTTAATAAGGTCGTCTCGGTCGAGCTGTGCGTGCGAGCACACACACACACACCTAACCTACCTACTTACCACTAATACAGCTACTGCTACACACTAACACACTACTACAATAACTCATTAGCTAACAGGACTACTTACTGTACTTTACACAGAACTGCTTACTATACTTTACACAGAACTTGCATTATGGATCTACTTCCTTAATGCTAACACCTTATCACAGAGAAAACACCTTATGAATAGAAAAAACACAGTACCTTTCAATACCTTATTAACAAAACAATACATTCTTGCAAAAAAAAATCCTTCTCAACACACAAACCTTCCTTCTTTACCTTTTCTACAATTGAAATTGCACCACAACGTAGCACAAAGTGCCTCCTGAGCTTAGTGCAGGGCATTTCCCCCGCAACGGTGCCAAAGATGTGCATGTATGTCGCACTGTGAATGCAAGGGACTTGCCGATACACTATTTTCAAGCCACAGATGGCTCTAAGCACACAACTAGCCTAAACTAGTAAGCTCAAAGATGATGATGGTGTGTCACTCACTGCTCTACGCTTGCTGTCGTGGAGGATTCCTCACCGCGAAGAAGAGGGAGATGCCGCTACGCCACGCTCAACCGCCTCACGTCGTGCCGCCACAATGCTCGATCTCTCTCTCTCTCTCTCTCTCTCTCTCTCTCTCTCTCTCTCTCTCTCTCTCTCTCTCAAGCACACACACACACACACACACACACAATAGTACACAAGGGAGACGGAGAAGGAGATGGAGGAAGAGCACTCTTCTTGCATTGCACAAATGAGAGAATGAGGTATTTTGGGTTTAAATTGACTATTATATGGGCTTGCCCGTTCAGATTTGGGCGCCCACACTTGGCCAATCTTACCCAAACATTATATGTTCCAATTTTATAGTGCGCCTCTCATCGATGATCACTCTTATACATTCCTACCTGACCGACAAACCCAGCCAATAGCATAATACATACTAGCAGGTCCAAAAAGCCCGGCACGTGGCTACATAAAAGGTGGTCACTTGGTGGCACCCATGGTTAACAAAATTCGAAAGGGGGAGTAATGGGATAGCTTCACGGATGTCATGATCGTGTTGCTTGAACATAAAACTCCCATCGCTTCCATGGAGATTCTCCATGGATGGCAATGATGAAAGAGACCAAAAGGGGATTCATCGAAGTCAGACTTAACTATAAACTTACGTCGAGACAAAACCTTAAACTCCGAAGAGATTTGTATTTTTTTTAGGTCTTGTTTTGAGTACAAAAGTAAAAGGAAATAGGAATTAATGGATTATAACTCAAGGAGATTAATCTAAATTTAAACTAGGATTTAAAAACTTTATCGAGAAGGTTGACGTGGATAGCCCTAGCATAACATAGAGATTTATGTGTGAACTTGTCTTGGTGTTTGGAAAAAGGCCGGCACAGGTGTTTACCTATGGGATACAACGGAGGATGGTCCTTTTCGGCCAAGACTGATAACCGTTGGTCTATGTTTTGAGCTCGGGTCCATTCATTGCCCTAGAAATGGAATTGAATGGGAGTGAGTCCCGACGGGGTAATAGGGACCCACGGATGCGTCTGGAAATTGGCCTAGTCCGGGTAGGCCTAATACCGATGGGAAAAGGAGGAAGAAAAAAGGATCCATGGAGGGAGGAGGATGTGATTTAATTAAGGAACGCTTAAAATTGTTTGGTAAAAAGGAACCTTGGAAAGGATAGGAATCTAAAGGGGCTATTCCGCAATTGTTCTCATCACCCGGACCTTTTCTCTTCTTTTCGGGATATGGCTGGAGGAGTATATGTGATTGCTTGACAGATAACTAGATAATTTTACTAATATTAAAGGAAACAGGAAGTAAAAAGATTCTATAAAGAAAAAATGTGGGAATGACCTGATAAATGCACATTTGCAAGGGTACGCAATAGTTTGTATGCTGCTTTCAAATGCTTGAAATGTATTCTTGGTTGGACATGAATGGAATGTTGTTTTCTAGTATCATAGTATTATCTTGGGAAGGTACATTTATCAAACAGTTCTGTGGGTGGGCGGATTTCGGAGGGTTAATTGTTGGCCGAAAAGTTGAACCCAATTTTATGTTGTGGGAAACGACATTCCGATCTACGTAGTGGGGGAACAACTTGGGTTCAAGGGATTCGTGTAGATTATAATACACTCACCTTAGGGAAAAGCATTGACAGTTGTGCTCAATCATAACCAAGGAAAAAGCGTCAATGACCTTGAACCAAGGGTGAATTAGAGAACTCCCAACAGTTGACCCTAGAAGGTTGAGTTCCAAGTTACTCTAATGACTTCAATTGGTAAGTTTGACCGGTAAGCAAAGGTTCTTCGGGGCTAAGGGATCCACATGAGAGAAAGTGAATGTTATCACCCCTTGAGTTGGCATCAAAAAGCATGAGGAGTCGTGTCTTGGTGTTGGTCTCAAGTGGGAGGGATGTTGGAGATCACGGTGTATCCATTTGGAGATCATACAGTCGGTGGTCTCCGGGCATGGCCCTCACAAGTGGTATCAGAGCGCAGTTTTTGTCCTTGGATAGATAAATATTTTAACTAACTCTTGTAGAAAAGAGTGATATAATGAAAAATAACTTCTCAAATTGCAAGAAATTTTTCAGATAACGTGGACCTCTCAAGAAGACAAAGTACTCGAAATTATCCAAAAGCAAATGGAAGAAGCAACTATGGACAAAAGCAGGCCATGTTGGAACACTTTGTTCACCTCCTCTTTCCTGCCAAAGGGACAACTGGAGATCAACAAATGTGGAAGACCCAATGCAACATAACTGAAGTAACTCTTTGGGACCATGAACACCTTCTAAATAATATTTGCATGGCCATGATGAGGGAGAAATTGAGACTAGGTCCCAATCGCTATTGTATTATTAGTTCTCATGCCATAGAATATGAAAGCAAGATTCTTCTGTTAATAACCAATATCCCTCATGATAAGATGCTTATATACCCACGACAAAGAAAAACACTTACTGGACCATTTACACATAACCTTGGAAACAAGTTGGTGAGGCTATATGTGCTCGCAAGTCACTTTCTTCTCGAGTCCACAGACTTGTATTTTCTGTGGTTTGCTGGTAACCTTAGGGCTTTAAAGTCTGTACTTTCAAAGCAAGAGATGGAAGAACTTGATGTCTAAAAATTACTAAAGAAGTGCAAGCCTATATCAGTAATTATTTCCTCGAGATGTACAAAAGTTTTGGCATAATAGAAAAAAAAAGTTTTGAAAGAGAGAAAAATAACAAAGAGTTTACCTTTTTGAAAGGTCTTTCTCTTAAAAGAATTTAACTAGTCTTGTATATCTGAAAGGTTTTTCAACTTGATTGCTAAGAGAAAGGATATTTTTTTGTCATAGCCATAAAAATATGCCACGTAGACTCACAAGAAGTCAGGTTGCTCGAGATTTACCAGAAGTTAGTGCTTCAGATCATACACACTCGATTCACAAGTGCCACCAACACCCCAAGCTACCCCTGTGCCACATTCCAACCAAATGTCTCTTGCTGCAGCCCTTGTAGAGGATTTTGGGCATGAAAAGGATCTCAAGGCCTTCTCAAATATGTGCAACCGCATTCATTTTTAGGCACGGGTGATGATGTCCCTACCCTACTAGAAGAATGGATAATCCAGATGGATGACTATTTGGCTCTTGTTGGTTACAATATAGTAGCTCAAGGGATAATGGGGAGAGTTAAGCTAGAAGGGCCTGCAAAGACATGATGGAAGCTCAACAGTCAAACTCGCCAAGTAGCAGAGGTAACTCACAGTTGGGATGAGTTAAAGCATCATCGCAAGGAATGCTATATTCCCCTAGACTACTCCACCACTAATATGAATGAGTTTCTTTCATGCAAGCTGGGGAATAGGTCTGTCAAAGTTTACTATGAGGAGTTTGTCCGGCTTTCACGATATGCTCCTCTGATGCCAAAGGAAAAAAATCTTAGTCGCTTCATCCTTGGACTTGGAGGAGATTTGGCTCCCGAAGTAGAGTCCCTCTGACCTGTCTCACCCGAAGACACTTTAATTTGGGCCAAGTCAAAGCATAAGAGCCTTTTAAGGCATGATGTCTGGTGCGAAGCTCATGAGAATCCAAAATCTTTACGGTTTCATGAGGAATGCTTGGTGGTTCGATAAGGTCAACCAACACACCTGTGTCAATGACATTATCATTTTGCTATTTTTGTAAACGGCTAAAATAAAAAATAGGATGAACTCGTGAGTGCTCGGGAAGAGCTAACTTATAGGCCACTTGGTCTATACGTTTGAGAATGGTAACCGGTCCACAGTAGCTGATGAAAGTTTAGAAACTTTTCCCGTCTTCAGACTTTCTGAATGCTCCGAAACTTTGAGGAAAACCTTGTCTCCTTCTTTGAAAGTAACAAGACAACGATGCTCATCTGCGTACTTCTTATATCGATCTAGAGTTTGCTTAACATTCTGTCGACCAACTCAAAGCATATCAAAATGGTCTTGGAAAAAATCTTTCGCTTGTTGTATCTTCTCCTTAGCCAACCACCCCACCGTAATGGGTGATCTAGGTTGAAAACCATATAAAAGAATAAATGGACTAAACCTTGTAGTCACATGCTTTGAACTATTATAAGAAAATTTCAATATAGGTAAGTAGTCTTCCTAATTGGTTTGCTTCTTGCTAACATACGCTCGTAGCATATCCTCTAGCACTTGATTAACTCTTTCAGTTTGACCATCTGTTCCTGGATGATCAGCCGTACTAAGATTAAGTATAGTTTCCAACTTTTGAAACATAGCTCTCCAGAAGTGATTATCGAACTTTCGATCTCTGTATGATACTAGTTGGAAGACCGTAGAGTCTATATATATGCTCTCCAAATAGCTGTGCTAATTTCGACGTCTTAACCGTAGTCTTAGTGGGAATGAATCGACCCATCTTTATTAGACGGTCTACAATTACCCATATGGCATCATGGCCCACAATTTGTACTAGATAGTCCTACTACAAAATCCATAGAGATAGTCCTAGATAGTCCTACTACAAAATCCATAGAGATACTCTCCCACTTACCTTGTGGAATCTCTAAAGGATGTAAAAGGCCACCTACTTTGAGGCGCTCTACCTTATTAACTTGGCATTGTTGGTAGTTTAGTACGTACTCTTGAACATCATGATGTAGGCATGTGGCCAATAAAATTACCGTCGAACTAAGGCATACATCTTACGAATACCTAGATGACCAGCACTTGGACTATCGTGACACTCCATTAATATTTGGTGCGTAGTGTCTTGAGTCCTTTGGCACAGATACTCTACCCTTGTGAAGTAAGTAGCCATCATCAATGGAAAAATTATTCCATCGTTCAAGCTCTTCCTGAGTAGGGATGGAGCTCTATGTGTTGGAGTTTTTATCTGCACATGCAGAGACATGTGAGTGTGAGAGATCCCTTCTTAAAACTGCACTCCACACATTAGCACATGATTATCTTGTGCACACTTGCCACGTAATGACTCCAAAAATGCACTCTTTAATTTTGTGAAAGCAAGTGAATTAATCTAAGGAATATGACTTAGTGCATCTGCTACTACATTATATTGCCCCTTACAATATCGTAGCTTACAATCATAATCTTCAAGGATCTCTGCCCATCTAGATGTACGACCCTTCAAGTTTGTTTGAGTCATAAACCATTTAATACTCTCATGATCAAAAACTACTTCAAACTCGGAACCATATAAATAGTGTCGCCACTTTCGTAAAGCGTAAATTGTGGCATAGAGCTCTCTCTGATAGATAGAATAATTGTGCTGAGCTCTATCCAAATTTTTACTTTCAAAGGCTATAGGTCTTCCCTCTTGGAGCCTAGTACCACACCAATTTCTTTATCACTAGCATCAGTCTCTACCACAAACAGCTTAAGTGGGTCAACGATTGCTAGGATGGGAGCAGTGGCTACAACTACCTGGAGTTGTTCAAAACTGCGTTGTTCAGCTTCTTCCCAAGAAAAGGTCTTACCTTTTGCTTTAAGTTGATCCGTCATAGGAACAATTATTTTTGCATAATCATGGATATATTGTCGATAAAACCCAGCCATGCCCAAGAAGATTTGAAGCTCCTCATTTGTGTTGGGATGTGGTCATCAAAGAATGGCATCGACCTTGTCAATTTCCATTTTGATACCAGAATAAGAGACCACATGACCGAGGTAATGTATCTTTGTTTTAAAGAAATTGCACTTTCTTTGCTTAGCATATAGAGCATGAGCTTGTAGCTATTCGAACATTAATCGTAAGTGTTCTATGTGTTCATCCTCAGTCTTACTGTAAATGAGAATGTCATCAGGGAAAACCACAACAACTTTTCCAAGATAGGGACGTAAGACAATATCCATGAGTGTCATAAATGTGGTTGGAGCATTGGTTAGACCAAACTGCATAACCAAAAATTCAAAATGTCCGAACCATGTTCTAAAGGCAGTTTTAGAGATATCTTTCAAAAAGATACGCACTTGGTGGTATCCTGAACAAAGATCTATCTTTGTATAGTATCTTGCCCCATGGAGTTGATCAAACAACTCATCCACTCGAGGCAAAGGATACTTGTTCTTGATGGTTATGGCGGTCAATCCATGATAATCTACGCACATGCGAATAGTACCATCTTTCTTTTTTACCAATAGAATTGGTGTTGCCCAAGGCAAAGAGCTAGGTCTAATGAAACCACGGGCAAGGTAGTCAGCTAACTGACTCTCAACCTCCTTGGCCTCACTAGCACTCATACAATAAGGTGGTTTACCCACCGGTTTAGTGTCTGGCAGGACATATATTCCATGCTACACATCATGTGTAGGGGGTAAACCCGACGGTAAATCACTTGAGAATACATCACTACACTCCGTGAGTAAGTGAGTTAGCGTTTGCCGTGCAAAAGGAGAAAGTAAACTAGAGTTATGCTGGGATGGACAATCTTGTAATTCCTATAATGTTTGTTTTACAACAGCTGCACGTTGCTCAATAGAATTAAAGTTGAAAACACTTTTCTCTTTAAAATTGGTAACACTTTTCTTATCATTAAAGTTCATTGCACTTTGCATACAATAACTAGAATTCACAACACTTTTCTCTTAAGAATTCACAAATCTTGGAGACAAGCAGTAACACAAAAAGACTTCATCTATTAAATGTGCTTTCTATAAAATAGAAAGCTTGGTTGTACATATAAGAGGTGTAGATGATATATTTTTCTCACCAAGCAAAAGACCATGTTTACCATTGGCCATAAAGGATAGGGAGATGTGTTCATAACTAGTGTGTAATGTGTTTCCTAAACCATGCAACCACTCCCATACTAAAACTACATCAGCACGGTCCATGTTCATAACTTGAAAGTCAAGGGTCGTTGTATGATCTTGAACAATAAGCTCAACCCCTTGAACTACCGTGTCCCATAGTTCTTTATCATTTCCAAAAATTTGTTCTACCACATAATTGTGGGAGTAGGAAGTCTGTGTAAGCTTTAATTTCTTGACTAGCTTATGATTCAAGAATTTATGAGTTGCACCATCATCCACTAAAATACGAACACATTGTCCGTTAATAGTGCCATGCATGAAAATCAACTCATGGGGGCCAAATGTGGGCTTCCACATTGAAGCACGCACACAACATTTGTGCTTTTCTTCCATATGAAGAACCTCTACAACAAAATATTGAGGAGATAAATCTAATGTGAGGTGTTGCACCGTGTGCATGGCGTTTTCTTTGCCTTGCAAAAGAGGACAATCCTTCTTGTTATGTTGGTCCAAAAGACATCTGAAACATAAATTGTGTTTCTTTGCACGCTCAAAATCAGCATTCCTGAAGACCCACGTGGAGTATCTCGTGATTGCTTAGGCTTCTTAGCCTCTTGTGGGCATGGAGAGGTAGATTGTCTCTTATTCCTCTTGGAATGTGTGGGATATCTACCTCGCCATTGGATCTTAGCCACATTGCTCTTAGCAAAGTTATTCTTAGAGTAGGGAATGTTTTCCTTCCTCTCTCAATCATCATCATATCTTTGGGCATGACCAATTGCTTCTTCCAAAGTTTTTGGATGTTGGGTCTTGACTTGAAGACGATAGTCTTTGTCAAGACCCCTATTAAAACCCTATATCTTTTGGAATTCATCTAGACCTTCTAGTTTTAATATGATTTTTTGATACTTGAAAAGGTATTGAGTGAGAGAGAGACGAGAAATCCGTTATGCATCCCATGCTAACCAATTCTTATCCTCTTCATTGGAGTCCAAAAATACTTTGGAGAAAGAAGCTTGAAACCCAGCCCAAGACGGAGGACGAGCATCTATTGGAAATATCATCCACCACTTATAGGCCTTGCTTTTAAGATATAAACTGATTTCCACAACTGTCTTTATATTTGGGGTGTGTCTCAACCTATGAATATCACTCCATTTGTGTAAGAACGTATTGACCGCATCCTTGTTGTGATCACGCTCTTCATCGTGAAACTTAGGAATGGTGATATTCTTAAGCAATGCATTGCTACCTTCTGCATCTTCTGAAGCACTTGTCACTTGGACTCCTTGATTCATGCGAGCTTGGGTTTTGTGAACCGTGCCAGTTGGGGCTCCTTGAGTTGTCTGTGAACTCATAAATTTCACAAGTAGCTGAGTAAGATTTGCAACATTTGCATTTAGCGCAAAGAGATTGTGTTCAAGTACGCTTTGGCAATTTTCCAAAGTCTTGAAAGAAGCCATATCTACAAGGCCATGATCTCCTAGATCATCATCATTATGCATATTAATATCGATAGCACTCGTGGTGTCCGAATTTTGATGTACGTGCTCAAAATCAAAAGTATGTGTAGGTTGGATATCCTCGTTGTGGCCGTGGTAAACACACACTAATGTAGGAGAGAGAAAAAACTTCAACTTGTACCTTGTAAATCTTGAAGTCTTTGTGTTTTTTATGCTCGGTAACTTTTGCATCACATGCGAACTTCGCCTTGTGTAAAATGTAGCGCTTCATGTGTCGTTCGTCGGAAGAACACCTTTGTTTATTCTTCACAAAAACGCTTCTTTTTTGTGAAGGCTTTTGTTCACTTTGAAGCTTCCTCCTTGAGGAAAAGGAATTTTTGGAGGAAAATTTGTCTTTCTCTTATAAGTGAAAAGTAAGGGTGAACTACTACCTTGAAGTGTGTAGCTTTCCTTGTCAACTCAAGTATGCTATCCTTCCTTGTTATACATAGCAAGGCTCAATTTTTAGATGGTAGAGTGCTTGTCTCTTACCCTCATGGGGTGGGTTCAACCCTCCTTCATGCAAGGGTTTAGAGGGCCTTCCTACGCGCGCAACCAACAGCACCAATGGAGCCTCGATGTCGTAGAGTTGTCGATCGAGTTTACCTTGGTTGCCCACTGTGGAGGGGGTTGGTGGGGCAGTTGTGATCGTTGTCCAGTGAGTATCTCCTTGTGCTGTGCACAGAACTTTGTGTCTGTCTTCTTTTTGCAACAATGCAGGGGCGTCGTTGTCCCTGCCTGCAGATTGTGGGAGAGAAGATGCGCGTCGCATGCACATGCAACCCACTTTTCCTCTTTTCCAAGTATAGATCAGATACCAATGAAATGACAAGAGTAATGCATGCGCTAGTCTCCACCCAACCATGCTATCTTATAGCCTCCCCCTAACGTACACACTGTCCGCCGACCGTGCCGGTGGCCTTGCCCGTAGGACCCATTCCTTACACAAATGCATGCAAGAAAGGCAATTGGGTCAACTTGATAATCTAAAATTAGAAATGATGATATTTTAAATTTTTGGATATACCAAAGTAACGGGCTCCGAGCCTTGCTTACGGCGTCGCATTTGGTGTACGGAGCGGTGCACTATGCTCCTAGGAAGTTGGTCCTGAGAAGGGGTCAAGCTGGAAATTTCTTGTGGGGAGAGAAGGAAGTTGGAGACTGTGGAGAGTGTTACATGTGGCACAGGAATTATCCCACATGGGAAGAGGGAAGGAGGAAATGGGAGGTATAAGAGGGGGAATGCGTGCCCATTTGAGGTGTATCAAAGGAGCGAGGAGCTTGGGAGAGGCTTGGCTATGAGGCTCGTGGAATATTTGGGAAGAAGGGTTCTCACTCTGTTGCCCAAGAGCCTAGGCATCATTTTGGTCCCTTGGCTAAAAAGTCACCGGCTAGCGCATTTCCTACCTAAATGAGGCAAAAAATGGACCAATTAAGTGGAGCCTTGCAAGAGAACCTTGGCAACTGAGAAGAGAGAAGAAATATCTTGAGATGAAAGATAAAAAAGGCCCCATTTTATAGTTGCAATTCTTTGCAACACCTGCAAACTTTTTAGAGAGCGTTTTTTAGCAAGAGAGAGTACACGCCCAACTTTGAATGGCCATTTCTCTCTCATCTTTTATCTATTACGGATACTCCATGGACATCTACTTGAGATGAGCTACATCATTATGTACATGACTTTTCCTAACTCCAAGTGTGCTTCATGCTAGAAAATCTTTACAAGTGCTTATCAGAGGTGTTTTCGACGATCCAATAGTTCTTACTTCTGGCGGTGTGACTCGTGCAAGGCTATAGAGACACTCATTTTCTTGGTCGTTTGCATGCTAACATTGTTTTGGTGCCCTTACTGAGGATCAAGTGCTCACGTGCTCCAGTTCTTGTGAAATATGTTTATTCTGCAGGGCAAAGAATATAAAGGGGATGTGGGTCCTTATGGACAACCTCCTATGTATGTACAAATTGTGGACAGCAATCGAGGTGGTTGTGTAATTGGATTTCAGTCTTTGGAGGGTTGTGAGATTTTGTGAAGCCAAGTATTGGGGGCCGGGTTACCCAGTGTGAGGTGGATTAGGTACTGGAGCGATCTATCAACATCCTTTGAAATTAAGACGTCACATGTAAGTGTTTTTGTGGCAATCAAACATGGAGGACGAGTTTCCACGGTTTCATGGATTACCTAATGAGAATACACAAACTTTTATTGAGAAATTGGAAGTTAATTGCTTACTACAAAATATACTAGATCAAGTTATATTATTGCAGTTGCTGCAATACAATTTACAAGAAGAGGCAAAAATTTGGTTACAAAATTATGAAGAGGTGGTACAGGCACAAATTCCAGGGGTGGTTTTAGACTACAATCGTGTGAAGCAAGATTTTTTGGCACAATACAGATCCATTGAAGTACGTGATGAAGTTTGGCATAAATTCTTGGGGTACACTCAGAAGGCTAATCAAAGTGTTGATGATTTTGTCATGCAATTCACACGTTTATGCGATAAATGGGCCCGAGCTTTGGGAAATGAAATCCATCGAGCCATGTTAAAGAAGGACCATTTTGTGGAAAACTTAAAGGAGAGTCTAAAGTTCAAAGTTGAGCTGAAAAGACCCGCTACTTTTGACGAAGGAGTCAATATCACCAGGGAGAAAGAATGGAAAGTTCAAAGACTCAATGAGTATGGGAAAGCGGTCCATGTGCAAGGTAATGGTGACCAAAATAAGGAAAATCAGGCAGACACTAAAGACCAACCTACTCAAAGGGTTGTGAACAGTGAAAAGTTACAACAAAATATGCAAGACATGATGACCATGATGCAGGAATTACAACTTAGTGTTCTTGGAGGTGGTTGTGGTAGAGGAATGGCCCAGCCATATGAAGCTCAGCCTAATGTTAATGTGGATTGTGGACAAGGTGTCTTTGAGCCACAAAGGAGGTTCATCCCTACCTATTATAATTGTGGTGAACTTGGTCATATCATTGTCCAAGGCCAACAAGGATGGGAGGTGATATGTTTCCACTTCCTTAGTAGATTTCTAATAGGGCTAATGATTATGCACTGGATAAATGGGGACATCAAGGTATTGAACAGTAAAATCAAGCCTCAATCTCTGATGGTCATGTGGGTATTGTGCGGGTTGAAAAGAAAGAAGCAGATATGATGCCCGTAGGAAAAAGAGAGAGGGAAGGCTATGCTGCTCCAGGTCCCAGTAAGAAGAAAGGTCAAGAGAAAGAGGGTGAAGATGCAAAAGTTAAGAGGAAGATAAGACCTTGTAGATGGTTTGAAGTAGCAGATTTACCTTTGGGAGAAGGACAAACAGCTTACAGTTTAAAGGAAGACATTCTTGAAAGGAAAGTAGATTGTACTTTTGGATAATTTATGAATATGGTTCCCAAACTTAAGAGGCAGTGGAAGTCATTAGTGAATCCAGAAAAAGAGCCAAAGCATGGACAAGTCAGAGTGTTGGCTGTGGGAGAGTTACCTGACATTTGTCCTGTGTTGAACGCTTGGCACAAAAGGTGTGGGCATGGGAGATGCCTACATTGATGGAGGTGCTCAATTTTGTGTGATCACACAGTCATGTGTCGAGACAGTGGGTCTCACTACATGCGGAAGCTCTGTGTTCAGGATTCGAGTAGCAAACCATGCCAAAGTGAAGTGTTTGAGGATGATTAAGATTTTGGAAGTTGAAGTCTTCAACGTGAAGGTTATAGTAAACTTTCATGTTATGTCAACTGGCCTAGGATATTTTCCTCTCATTTTGGACCTTGCTTGAGAGCTATTGGTGTTGTGCAAGATTGTGGCAAGGGAAAATCTGTGTGTATGGCAAGAAGGGTGAAAAGAGGGTGTTTGATATGACTACCAAGAAACCTTTGGCACTAGAAGATGTGAGTGAAAGTGATGAATCCAAAGTCACCAATGAAGACAATTCTAAAGATTTAGGAAGTAGTACTACTTCTAGTTCTAGTGATGAGGGTGAAGTGTCATTCTTGTTGTTGGATGAGGAGACGAGAGAAATTGGTGAAGTATTGCAAGTGTCAAGGGATATAAATGCTTCGATCTGTTTAGAGCAACTTCTTGAGGAGTTGATGCAGCCTAAACAGGAATTGCCAGTGAAGAAGGGTTTGATTCAAAATATGCTGAGTAGTGATTTGACACAAGTAGAAAGAAAGGATTACTTAACAATGTTGGACAGGTTTCCATCTTTTCATCACTTCATAGCAAGAAATAAGGGGTTTTGTTGGAGATCCTGTGGAGATTGAACTAGTTGAAGGGGGAAAGCCAATAAGATAGAAATTAAGAAGGATGTGTAAGGAGCAAATGAATGCTTTAAAGGAATAAGTGGATAAACTTTTGGATGCAGGGGTTCATTGTGCCAGTTGATAATGCTGAATGGGTGAGCCCTATAGTAGTCACTCCAAATAAAGATGGATGTTAGAGAGTTTGCGTTGATTATAAGCCATTAAATGTAGTGACCAAGAAAGACCCTTATCCCTTACCTTTGATTGATCAACTTTTGGATTTCATGGTTGGCTTTGAAAGATACAGTGTTTGTGATGGTTGTTCAGGGTATTTTCAACTTATCCTTGCTCTTGAAGACCAAAAAAAGACTACTTTTTTCACTCCATGGGGTTGTTTCTACTTTTGATGCCTTCCTTTTGGGTTAACAAATGGGCTTGGAGCTTTTGAAACAAAAAAGGATTGGGTCCTTACCCCGTTCCTTGGGAAGTTTGTCAAAGGGTTCATATAAATGCAGTGACCAAGAAAGACCCTTATCCCTTACCTTTGATTGATCAAACTTTGGATGTCATGGCTGGCTTTGAAAGATACAGTGTTTGTGATGGTTGTTCAGGGTATTTTCAACTTATCCTTGCTCTTGAAGACCAAAAAATGACTACTTTTTTCACTCCATGGGGTTGTTTCTCCTTTTGATGCCTTCCTTTTGGATTAACAAATGGGCTTGGAGCTTTTGAAACAAAAAAGGATTGGGTACTTACCCCGTTCCTTGGGAAGTTTGTCAAAGGGTTCATATATAATTTTTGTGTATAAAATTCAAGGAAAGAGCATGTTCAAACGCTTGAAATGACTTTTGCAAGGTATGTGATTGTGGGGCCAGTTGAACCCTAAGAAGTGTCATTTTGGCGCAACCAAGGGAGAAACTTCTTGGACATGTGATTTTAGAAAATGGGATTGAAGGAGATCCAAAGAAAGTAGAAGCCTTGTTATTGCTGTCATCTCCAAAGGATACAAGACAATTGGCCACTTTCATATAGAAGGTTAAATATCTGTCTCAATTCATACTTTGGCATCATAGTTATTGTATCCATTGCAATGAGAAAAGCTAGAAAGTACGAAATTCTTAATGATGTGCTTTACATGAAAGGAAGTGATTTAGTATTGTATTGTATGTATTGGAAAGAGGAAATCTACAAAATTTTGGAAGAAAATCATGAGGGATCTTGTGGAGGCGATTTTGCCTTGACGATCATGTTGTATAAGATTTTGCAAGAAGGCTATGTGTGGCCAAGTATTCAACGGGATGTTAACCATTTGTGCAAGTCTTGTTTATCTTTTAGAAAATGCGAAAGAGAATTTAGAAGCCTGAATGAGGAAAGACAATTCTAGCTTTTGATGTGTTTGAAAAATGGGGTCTTGATGCTATTAGACCCTTACCCACGACTAGTAAAAGGAATGCTTACATCTTGACAGCAGTTGGATTATTTGTCACGTTGGGCAGAAGCTAAAGCTGTCAAACAGATTACCATTAAGGAAATGGAAAAGTTTGTGTATGAACATATATGCTGTAAATTTGGTATGCCTCTAGAACTACTTTTTGATAGAGGATCGAGATTTAGAGGAGAGCTATTTAATTTCCTATGTGAAAAGCTCAATGTACAACATAGGTACATTTCTCCTTATTATCCACAATAAAATGGTCTCAATGAAAGTTTCAATGGAGAGTTGGGGATAATCTTGGCAAAGATGACCCGGACACATGGGAAAACTTGGGATTTAGAGTTTCCTTGTGCATTATGGGCTTATTAAACTGCTATCAAAACAAGCAGAAGGTTTTCTCCTTACCACTTGGTCTATGGAAAGGAAGCATTATTGCCAATTTAAGTGGGGATTCGTGCACTTGAATTGGAGATAAAGAGCATAGAGATATTTGGCAAAAAAGGTTGCTCGATTTACAATGTTTACAATTAGACAGAGTTTTCTCTTTTAGCTACTATGAGTAAGTGTCAAAGAAATCTCAAAAAAAGGCTAATGAATCTGTGAAAGATAAGAAAATTAAAAAGTGTGTCTTGTGTTGTGATACAATAGTAAAGTGACATGAGTTTGTGAGATGTTGATTATGTGAAATTCCCCTCATGAATGTTTGTATGGTGTTTATGAAGCCCATGTTAATGAACCTCTAATGATGTCTTGCTCTACCTCTCTCTCCTCTTCTCAAATTCTCCTTGTGTTATGTAGTGACCCCTATCCCCTTCCAATTTTTTTCAACAGTGAACATCTCAAAAGTATCTATATTGTTGACAACCATGGCAAGTCATTGCACTTGAAGAGGAAAACAAAGTAGGAGTAACACGTGCTATATATCATGTCATTAAATCTAATATCTAACCAACCCAAATGATTTTCTCATATTAAACTGATCATTTAATATGGGATATTAAACGGGAACAAGGGTTAGAATATAAACATGTGCTTACGGATCTATCTCAACACGGGGCCAATGGTAAAGGGGCCCAAATAAGAGATGGTGTGTCAAAGAGAAAGGTTAACTAATGGAGCTTAAAAGACCTTAGGGTTAGCTTCATTAAAGACCTCCAATGGTTAGTGTTAAAAGTCCTTTGACCTTAGGGAATCTGGGGCTAAGCTTGAGGTGGAAATCCTATGGAATGTTTCTTCTTCCTCTTCCCTATCCTCATTCCCCGCTATCTCTCTCCACCTTCAAAGGTGTTTAAGGCCTTGAGACTGAGGCTTGGGATAGTTAATTCTTTCTACAAAGTTTATGTTATGCTTGTGATGCATAAATATTTCCATCTTCATTGCATCAACCAGGTCACAAGGAACACAAAGATTGTATTGTACCAAGTCTCTCTTGATGGGAGAAACTATAATACAAATGCCTATTGGAGGGGGGACCGGCTCCGTATGAATCCGGTCCTGAACTATTGTCATGTTCTCTAAACTCTCTCTCTCTTGCAAAAGTATTGTTCATGCCAATCTAAATAAGTACCATGTTTATGTTGCTATGCTCACAAAGTAACCTCACAAAAGTGCTTCATCTAATTTCCTAATTCTGCTACTCTCAAAATTCATAGGCCATTTCCATTACATTGGTATCAGAGCATTTGGTTTCTCTTTTCTTGCTTAATAAGAGAGGTCCTTAAGTAGCCTATTAATGGTTGTTTCTATTAATTATATTAGGGTAAGTGGGATTGGGATCTTTTCTTGGTTTTGTTGAGCACACTATGTGGGATATGGTGCATACCTCAGGGAGCTTTGGTCTTAAAAATGGAGTCTTTTTAGACTTTTCTACGGCTTTACCATTATTGAGCCATAAGAAGTCCAAAAGGATCTATCCCTCGGCAACTTTGCTATGTTAGACTCACTCCACTACTCTCTATACTTAACCAATTAGAGCCGTGGGTGTAGATACTTAAGTGCCTATTTTCAAAGGCTAAGAGGAGTAGCAACTAAGGTTTTGAATTCCCAAAGCATGCCCTAAGTGAACACATAAGTTTAATTAGCAATAACCAAGAGCGTAGAATGAACATTGATAAATTTGATTTTGCATATGAAGGTGCCAATGATGATGCCCCCATATTTGTTAATTATCTTGTCACTAGGTTGCAACAAGCTATGGGAAACCCCGCTTTGCCAGCCAAAGTTACTCAACAACTTCGTGCTTATGGGATTTCCTTTCCTCTCCAAGAGGAGAAAGAGCTTAGGAGGCTTCTTGATAAGACCCCCAAAAGAAGACTCTCTCCCATACGAGAGGAGGAAGACAAAGATTAAGAAAGAAATGAATCCCTAAATTCCTTCGAAGATGTGGCTCCATGAAGAAGGTAGACTAAACGATCGCCAACTCCTCCCAAGAGGAAACGGTTAACCCATAGTCCTTCTCCTCGTCACCCCAAAAGGAAAGAGAGGAAACCAAGGACGAAAAGGTCAAGAAAGAGGTCGCCCTCTTCTCCTTCTTCTTCACCTTCCTCCTTGTTGGAGGCTCGCCATAGCATAGGCAATCTCCCACAAAATCTATAAATCCGGAGAGAGAGAGAGAGAGAGAGAGAGAGAGAGAGAGAGAGAGAGAGAGAGAGAGAGAGAGAGAGAGAGAGCATGACCCGGCTAGGTCTTGGAGGCATCACGCAAAGAATGTGCGAGAGCGTCATCGGATGCAAAGATTGAGAGGATTCAAGAGCGTGCATCCTCCAATGCAAATAGAAATCATCCCAAATCAACTAATGCTAATCGCACATCAAGCATCAATACAAGAAATCATCTACACACATCAAGCAACGAAGTGAAACACACTAATCTTGGAATCTCTCAAGCACAACTCTAATTACATGAATTGATGATTAAGCACACAAGATCGCATTCACGTCAGCCACCCCAACCATGCCAATCATGGTGTCCAAATCAAGTCACACATAATCAAATTAAGCTCAAGGCTTCTTAAACCTACACACACACAAGCACACCATTAGAGGACAACTCTAATCCCTCAATCACGAGTACGCCCACTCCACTTGATCGAGAGAGTTAGATAAGGACTCCGCTAATTGGAGTAGCTTAGCATAAGTAAGAGTTAGATTAGAAAAGATAAACACTTCAAAACAATGACGGAAAGTAGAGAAACATGATTGACAACATAATGAAAACTAGATTAATTAAGAGAGGATTACACTAATTACATGTGATTAGCACTAGCCTTCTAAGCATGGGCATTAAGCTCAAAGGCTAGGCCATCAAGACCTACTGTAGGGAGAGAGTTCTCAAAAGGACCACTCCAGAATGACCTCTTTGCATAAAAGGGTTCCTTATAAAGGCATGCACCACAAACCCTCCTACTATGGGATTAAGTTGAGTTTTCTGGTTAGCATATACAACTTTGGAACTCCCAAATGAGCCCATGAACTTATACAATGTGAATAGAAAATATTGTGTACATCCATAGCATATCCCCTGCTTGGTGCAACTGTTAGCCGCCGTTGCTAACACTCCCCCCTTCCTAATTTGGCACACATCCTCGTGTGTCATCAAGGCAGTCACGTATGTTCTGGAGATAGGCCTGTCAAAAAGAGAAAGCATTTGATTAAGCACCACAAGCTGAGTCATGGAGATTCAATATAAAAATTAGAGTTTAATGTATGGCCAAGTTTAGAGTATCATAAAGCAAAAAACCTTTAGACTATTGTAAAGATTAACCCTTCAAAAATTGCAAGTTTATGAGTACTAACACAAGCAGTAAAGTTATGAACCTAGATTAATGCAAACTCAAAATTATGCTAATCTAAAACCCAAATGTTTTATGCTTAATGCAACTTCCTACACCTAGAAATGTTCTGGCTATAATTAGACTTACTTACAATTAGTACAATGTCATTTAGGCACTCTTTTGAAAGCTTATGGAAGATTGAATTGCATATCATTGAAAAAAATAATTCACAACACAAGGCGACCATCCCATGGCAGGTCAAGCTACGACTTTCAGTTCCTTGTTATCCACAAGGCCTTCTCCAAAAGTCTACTAGCCTACCAAGGCGACAGCTAATCCCTATCAATCTAGGGCATCGGTTCAGGGCCTCAACCACGCATGCCAAGGTGGTCCCCCCCACCTACCAAAGACTAATAAGGTGCTAGGCCACATTTAGACACATCACAACATGTTTTTTTTTCCAAGTGTCTTGGTGGCCATTTTTGGCCACTCCTTTTAGACACATTTGCAATTTGTGCATTTGATTTTTGCTTTGTTAGCACATTCTTCCACCATTTAATAAGTTCGTATAGCATTTGGACTAAGAGATAGGGAAGTTTAATCTAACCTAGAACAAGATGTGTGAGAATGCTACATTTAAGGTAGGCATTAGGATATCTAGACTAGCAAAACATGAGCTAACATGAAGCTAGGTCATTACCTACACGCATGCTAACAAAAATAAACTCAAATTCTTAACGGATTAATATTGACAAATCCTAATGTTGAAACTTTAATGATAATTTAAATTTGGCCGTTACAAAACCAAAATTTGAAGCAAATTTACTCAACCAAGCAATTAATGTGTAAAGAGCAATTGCAAAGCATGGAAGAAGTTCACCTTTTGCCAATTTGGATCATCTTGGCAAGTGGTATCCTTGTAGTCCTTCTTTATTTTTATTGAAATCCTCGGTTCTTGCATTAAAAGTTAGTGCATAACACAGCATGCAAAGAAACCCTTTATTGAAAGTAATAAGGACAAAACTTTTATTGAATCCTAATCTAAGGTCTTGGAACCTAGATTTGCCAAAGGGAAAAAACCCAAGGGAAAAAAATGCTTTTGGTTATGAACATTTATGCTCTTTGATAGAAAATTTATGCATACATAACAACCATAAGAGATAAAATGCTTCTATATAAGCCCATTTTGCAACTTTTACCATTTCTCATGAATGATTCAAAAGTTTGATTAGTTTCAAGCTCACTTGAAGTATGGAATTAAAAACAAGCCAAGAGCTTAAAATAATGCAAATTTTGAATGAAATGAAGTGGCTCTTTAAAGTCGAATTTTACATAAAAGCTTTCCAAAAAGTTGGCTAACAACTAGCTCACATGAAATTTTACATTTTTAGAGCAATCTATGAGCTAGAGATGACTGCAACTTGATGAAATGAAATGAATGGCTCTCAATAGCCAAATTTGTACTTAAAAGTTTCAAAAAAGTTGGGTAAATACTAGCTCAAAAGAAAACATTTGCATTTTAAACCAAGCTATGAGCTAGCATTACAACTTTAATCCAAACATTTGGAATGGCTCTAATTAGCCAATTTTTGCAATACATTGCAATGATGACCCCTTCTTGGATCAATGAAAGCACACTTGCGCCGTATCCTTTCAAAACAACTCAATCATTAGTACTTTTAGGCATTTGGAAATACAACACAAGCACTAAAAACATGCTAAATCACAAGCCCAAAAGTTTTGGTGCTCTCTTTTGTCCATCAAACAAGCTTAATTTTATCGCTTTGCAATTATCTTTTCATTCAAATTAAGCACTCAATTGCAATAAGCAATACCAACTTAGATTTTGATGCACACTATTTCCCAATGTTATCTCTCCCATTAAAAAAAACATGCAATTTTTGTGCCAATAAAAAAATCAATGAATTATGAAAAGCACAAATTTGATGTTTCATATGCTCATGTAGCGGATTTTACATACATAACAAAAGAGACTTGGATTGGCCACGCCGGAATATGATCAAAGTGGAAAAATGTTACTATGATGATGGTCATCCCGAATTCATTGAGGAGTTGGTTCTCACGGGTCCATAAAGACCATACATAACAACCGGTTTTTCTTACATCAAGGTGGTTCCCATTCTCCAATGGATTAAATTGCTCATGAAAAGCTGGAGATCAATCTTTTGAGCTGATCGAATCAATATTTTTATTATTTTGGTGGGAACAACCTCTCATATTTTTTTATTTTTTATTTTTATAACATATATATTTTCTTATTTCTCTTATTGTTGGCGACCTCAACAGAGACAAGGAAGAAGGTGTGATCATGGCGAGTTTTAATTGGCAAGCCAGCAGAGAAGGCACAAGGCCACTAGGCATGGCTGGTGGGTCAGTATGGCAAAACTCATGGCCGGGAAGGAGGCCCAAATCTGCGAGGCCAGTGCTTGCATTAATGCCGACTTGGATTTCTTTTGGAAAAAACGAGTGTGTGTGTGTGTGTCGTGTTTGAAGGCAGTACTGGCTGGTGATGCAGACTCCAGAGCACGGCACATGCGATGCAGCATGTGTGTGAGTTTGCGAGAGTATTCGGCTGAGCACGCAGGCAAGTATGTGAGAGTCGGGGAGTGTGTGTGGGTGCGCCACCAAGCCACGCGGGTAGTGAGGTATCATTTCTGGGAAGGTTGCGGCTCAAAACAAAGTGGGGCCGAGTTGAGCTGCACGTGCGCACGTCAAAGCAAAGCTGAGCAAAGTCAAAAACGGTCAGTGCCAAAGCCGGGCACGGCACATGTGTGTGTGGAATTTGTTTGAGCGTCGAATTAGGCCAAAAATGGGTGTGTGTGTGTGTGTGTGTGTGTGTGTGTGCGATGCCAGGAAGGCGCTAGGTCAGCAAAGTAAAACAGATGGGGAGTAAAGTGGCCGGCATCAGCGCTGCAGCATGATGTTTAATTTTTTTTATTTTTTCTTTTATTTTCTGTGCTTAAAGATGTTATCAACAAGGAGGTGGTTCCCACCTTGAGCAAGACCAAGTGAGAGTCAGAGCAAGTGATGACAAATCACAATTTAGGCATAATTGGCCATTAATTAGGCACACACACCTAAATTTAGACCGTCGATTTGTGCAAAAAATTCATTAAACACTCATTGCATTTCATCAATTGCACACTTGATCACACATACATGAGTATATACATGCTAAATTAACTCAATTTTAATCAAAAATTGAACAAATTTTAACTCAATTTAGCATTGCACACACAAAAATTAGGTGCAATAATCCAATTTTTTGCTCAATTAGCAATGAAATTAGGGCAATTCCTAATGTTTGCACACACATTTCTTGCAAAATCATCAATCTACAAGCATTTAGGTGTTCAATTTGACCATAAATCTTCTCATCAAAGTAATTTAAAATGGGCAAACACATTCAAATCTTGCCCTAATTTTGGCAATTAGGCCTACTCCATGACCGGAATAGCCTCACATACACATCAATTTAGTGATTTGCACACACAATTTATGAAAAACTACCATTCCACAAGCATCTAGGCATCCTATTTGATTACACTTTCATTCCAATTTCATCAAATTAGGCATAAATTCCGTCAATTAGGCACACACACCTAATTTTAGCAATGATTTAGCAACTCAATGGGATCAACCTAATCAATCAAAAATTGAACGGAGTAGGTCAATCCACTTACAATTCATTGCTTGCTCGCTTAGTCCTTGCTCCTCGCGTAGACACTCCATTGCACACACATGTGTGCAACTCCGATTCGGTCCAAAATTGACCAAAATCAACACTCAATCACATGATTAGGCATAGATTAGAGCAATTAAGAGTGATGATCCTCCTCAATTAAGGGGATTAAGCATACATTCCAAATCAAAATTAGTGGTTAGGTTAGCACAATTAGCATGGAATTAGTACAATTAGCACGAAATTAGCATGAATGGGATGCAAAATTAGTGAAGGTTAGTGAAAAATTAGCAAAATCAAAAGATAATTTAGGGGTTTTTGGGGTGAAATGACCCTATACACATCTAGTTAAACCTAATTACACTACACACAAATCCAATCCTACCTAATTACAAGAAATCGGTAATCAAATTACTCTTATCTTTTGCAACCTCAACTCTACTAGCGTAGACAACCCGTTCCCCGGCAACGGCGCCAATGTTGGAGGCTCGCCATAGCATAGGCAATCTCCCACAAAATATATCAATCCGGAGAGAGAGAGAGAGAGAGAGAGAGAGAGAGAGAGAGAGAGAGAGAGAGAGAGAGAGAGAGAGCATGACCCGGCTAGGGCTTGGAGGCATCACACAATGAATGTGCGAGAGCGTCATCAGATGCAAAGATTGAGAGGATTCAAAAGTGTGCATCCTCCAATGCAAATAGAAATCATCCCAAATCAACTAATGCTAATCGCACATCAAGCATCAATACAAGCAATCATCTACACTTATCAAGCAACGAAGTGAAACACACTAATCTTGGCGTCTCTCAAGCACAACTCTAATCTTGGCGTCTCTCAAGCACAACTCTAATTACATGCATTGACGATTAAGCACACAAGATCGCATTCATGTCGGCCACCCCAACCATGCCAATCATGGTGTCCAAATCAAGTCACACATAATCAAATTAAGCTCAAGCCTTCTTAAACCTACACACACACAAGCACACCATTAGAGGACAACTCTAATCCCTCAATCACGAGTACGCCCACTCCACTTAATCGAGAGAGCTAGATAAGGACTCCACTAATTGGAGTAGCTTAGCAGAAGTAAGAGTTAGATTAGAAAAGATAAACACTTCAAAACAATGATGGAAAGTAGAGAAACATGATTGACAACATAATGAAAACTAGATTAATTAAGAGAGGATTACACTAATTACATGTGATTAGCACTAGCCTTCTAAGCATGGGCATTAAGCTCAAAGGCTATGCCATCAAGATTTACTCTAGGGAGAGAGTTCTCAAAAGGACCACTCCAGAATGACCTCTTTGCATAAAAGGGTTCCTTATAAAGGCATGCACCACAAACCCTCCCACTATGGGATTAAGTTGAGTTTTCTGGCTAGCATATACAACTTTGGAACTCCCAAATGATCCCAAGACCTTATACAATGTGAATATAAAATATTGTGTACATCCATAGCATATCCCCTGCTTGGTGCATGCCTGGTGCAACTGTTAGCCGCTGCTAACACTCCTCTACGGATGAAAGCTATGGCTATTCTCCTAGAGAATATAAGAGGGGAGGACATCGCAAATCTTACCCTGCATGGCGAAGGTCACAAAAGCTCAAGAAGTTCAAAGTGAGGAAAGAGTATCTCTTTTCTCACCTATGATGGCACCTTTGGTGCTACCGACAAAGTATTGGCCTTCATCCAACAATTTGATGCGGCCTTTGGATAGGAGGGCTTCCCGGAGTCCTCCAAGCTACACCATGTACCTATGCACTTCCAAAAATCGGCTCGTAAATGGTGGGCTAGCCTTCATGGGAATGGCGAAGACCCAAAGACATGGAAAAATCTATGAGTTTCCATCATGAAGCAATTCCTTGCAAGCGATGCAAAGGAAAAAGTGCTCACTGAATGGTGGAGTTTGAGTCTTCTCTATCATGAGTCTAATATGTGGACAAGTTTTGGGATTTACATCTCAAGGCTATTGTCTTTCAAAAGATAGACTTTGCTAAGCAAAAGCAACAATTATCTGCGGGATTACCTGAAGACATGGCCGAGTATGTCAACTCGCAATGCCTGGTTCTATCAGCGAAGTAATCCACCATACCATGGTTGCTTCACGCATCAATTTCCAACAAGAGATTAGATGGAATGTCAAGCCCATGGAAAATAAAGACAAAAGTGATGCAAAGGGAAAAATTAATGCCCAAAATTTTTCCCAAGGCCATTCCAACAACAACAACAACAATCGGTCCAAGGAGAAAGGAGTTTAAGAAGGTAAAAATAAACTCTCTCCTAAAGAGATTGAAACTTTTTGCAAGGATCACAAATGTTTTAAGTGTGGGGAACAAGGACATGGTTATCGTTCTTGCCCCAAAACAAATGATCGCAATGAGACTCCTAGAGCTTCCACTATCGAAGCTCCAAAAGAGGATGCTCATTGTCAAGGATCACCTCTCTCCTATGCTTGGGAAAAGGTAAGGGAGCATGATGCCTTCATCTTATTTGACCCTGGTTCTTGACCCTGGTTCTACTCACAACTTCATATCAATGGAGTTGGACACCAAGTTGGGCATTCAAGCTTTTTAGATGGGAGATGCTGTAACTGTTGATGCCGCTTTCAAGAGACAGCAAGCCTCCATTACTCCCTTGATTGGGAAGGCTTCATGTCCAAAGCTATGTCGACAAAGAAGACTTCTTTATCTCTCCTCTCCAACATGAGGACCTACAGAGGAAAGAATATGTATATAGATGCTAATGAGTCCGGTTTTACTATACCACTTGTAAATCCTCTCGCCCTTGATAAATCAATGAAAAGCTCAGTTTCTACATACATGATTTTTGTCAAAGAATCCCTAAAACGTCCTAAATGTTTCATCAAAGGTGAATGGTAGGAATCAAGAAGAGTTAGACTTGTCTAACTTTCTAAAATGATTCCAAGATGTGTTCATCGATGATATCCCTATGGAATTACTTCCAAAACGAGGGGATGATCACCATCGAATTGAGTTCCTATCAGGAAGCTCACTACCTAACAAACCTCCCTATCGAGTTTCACAAGCTCAACAAGAGGAGATCATGAGGCAAGTACTAGAATTGGTAGACAAAGGGATGGTGAGGCCTAGCTCCTCTCCTTTTGTTCTCCAGTCCTTTTAGTGCAAAAGAAAGATGGTACATACCGCATGTGTGTGGACTATCGCACACTAACCCATATCACTATCAAAAACAAATTTCCCATACCTCAGGTAGAAGATCTGTTTGATAAGCTACAAGGCTCTACCTACTTCAATAAGATTGACCTTTGTTGGACGGCTACACCGCGACGGACGTAAGCACAGCGAGAACTCACCTAACATGATTTGTTAGCCAAGGATGAAGCTCGACCTGCAGGCACGTGGAAGCAAGCATAGGGTTTCAATCTACACTCGACCGACTCCTAACTAATTCCTACAGAGGTCTCTACCCAATGTGTAAGTCGCAGCCTTCAGGAGTGCATAAGAGGAAACTTCCTACAACGCTTTCTAGAGACGAACAGCCATCAAACAATCTCGAAACACCATAGAACTTGAAGGATACCCTACTAACACCAATAGGTCACTCTCCCTAAGGTCTATGAACAAAAACCCCAACCCAAAATACCCGGTGCAAAATCACGTAGGATGTCTGGCCGAAATTTACAGGTCTTCGTTTCCAAAATCTAAAGTGCCTAATGTGTATCTCTACTCAATGTGAACGCGTGGATATGCTGCAATGCAAAATTGGACAACGTATGCTCATCCAATCACCAGATGAAGCTCGTAGATGGAGCTCCCAAAACCAGATCGTACACGCGCAATGTAGGTATTGGCGCGTAGCTCTCATCGAGGGTAACACTTTTTAGGCTTAGCCTCTTCTTTTGGTTCTTGCTCTTGGCTTTGTTCTTGCTTTGACTCTTCTTGATCTTCAGGTTTGTCTTGCTCCTCTTTCTCTTGAGTCTGTGGAGGGCTACGAGGAGGTGGTGAGGGTGGTAGGCTGGACTCAGGGCTGGATGGTGGAGTTGTCGGCTTTTTCTTGAAATCCCTATCCGCCTTTGTATTCCTTTCTCTCTCTTGGCCTTTGTGCTCCTCTAGTAGTTGCCATCGGACTTGCTCACCTTCTGCTTCTATAAATGGTACATGTGGGATATTTTCCACTGTGACATCCAGAATCTCAAAATTCTTAATATAATCGTCGAATCTGTCTCTGTGCACCCTTCGGGATGATCCCGACATTGCTTCTAGAGACGGCTTCCATAGCTCATTCAAATCTCCTTTGAGGGCTCTTTCGGCTCTAAAACTTTCCATCAGCCGCTCTAGCCGTGCCGCTTTCTGTGATTTCGTCTCTTTTACTGGCACTTGGAAAAATTCCTTCTTTCCCTTCTTCAACTCTAGTTGCTCTTCTTGCACGGTTTCTAACCGGCGTTTCAAACGGGTTGCCACCCTTGGTGGTTTGGGCTGTTCCTCTTCCTTATCTTCATTGAGCCTCAGCCAGTCGTTCTGCGATGGAGGGTCGGGCCATCTCCCTTGGCGTGCAATGCCCCATAAATCACCTTCGTGATTAGCTCACCCGGCATGATGTATGTGGGGTTCTTGTTACCCATCTTCACCAGATTATCATGTATATAAGCTGTATAATTGACTACCTTCGACTTGCTTTTCTGCATTGCCCAGGTGAATGTTGTGTCAATTTGTGCAGGCGGCATTCTGTACTTTTGTGGCCGCTTAGTACACATATGGAAGTACTCATTGTACAGCTGACTCATGATTGCCACTTTGGGGTTGGAAATGTCTTCAAAGGTATAGTTGCCTTTCTTTTCTGTGTACACCTTTACTTTGTCTCTTCTTTTGGTTACACTATCCCCTTTGTTGGAGAGGTCTAGTGCAGCTGCCACTACTCTCTCTGTGATTAGAATCTCTCTGCCTGGCTTGCCTTGTAGATCCGTTACTCTGGCCACTCCATCTTCCTTGATTTTCGTCACGAATTCCCATACTCTTTTTATGTCAATACTTGCCAGCACAGCTTCAAAATAATTGTGGAGATCAATCTTCTCCAGATACTCTGCCATCTTGCTTCTGCCGAACTCATTGAGCTCCCGCGGTATCATTGGTAGCTCTATCACATTTCCTTCGGTGTCTTTGAACACGCCTTGGTAAATCTTTAGATCATTTGACTCTAGCAGATCTTCTTGGATCCATGTGCTGGTTGGCTTTAGAGTTCCTTCTTGTATGACGAAGGGGTCTACTTCTTCCAAATAATCCTTTATGGTCATCCTCTTCTTCTTTGCCGGTGACTTTGCGACTGCCATAGATCCTGTTGCACTCAATAGTCCGAAGTTAGCGTTTTTTCCGTATCAGCTGAGAAACAGAGTTTTAACTATCCAAATGACTTGAAAATTGAAAATAAAACCTAAAAGGAACTTGGGAAACTGTGCATGTGCTCTGTGTGCAATTCTGGCAAAATTTTATCATTCAGACATCCTACGCGTAGGATGTCTTTTTCATCATATTTTGGTGATACTTGACATGCTGGTGGTCCTTGGCCTGTACAACATGGCTATGTGATTGGATTTGGATTTGTGCATCTAAAAGTGAATTCTTGGGCAGATTCAGGCTTTAGGTCACAAATTGGGTAGAATCTCCACAACAGGTGACAAATGATATCCAAATGGGTTGAAAATTGATATATGGGCTCCTTGCACCATGGTAATGGCTCCCATGATGTCATTCTTTGCACAGAAGTTCAAAAACATGCTGGAGACATCCTAAGCGTAGGATATCTGTTTCATCAAAATGGATTGGGATTTATTCTGTGGGTAGTCCTTGGCATGTGGAACATGGCCATGCTCTTGGATTTTGATTTGGACAAGATTTGATGTTGGTAAGACCATGCGTAGTGTTTTTGGGCTGAAAAAGTGTATCTTGAAGGTGTTGGGGATCAACAATGATTAGAATGGCTTCAAACTTGGTATATGAGCTCTTGAAGATGATGTGATAAGATCTAGAATGTAAAAATACCCCTTGTAGGCCAAAAATGTCAAATAGACATCCTACGCGTAGGATGTCTACTTCATCATTTCTTGTAGGTGACCACACAGGTTGGTTGGCTATGTGCTCATGAATGTGTTGTGCAATGATTTGGACAAGTTTTGGTAGGTCTATGGCCCATTATTGCCTCTATGCCATAACTTTGCGTTTTTTCATGCATATGAGGTCAATGTTGGTCCAAATATGATGAAACTTGGTGGCTAGCATGTAAAGGCTATTTAGAAAATGCGTGTGATGAGAAATGTTGGGTTATGTGTCCAAAAATGTCCTTGAGACATCCTACGCGTAGGATGTCTCCTGATGATTTTTTCATGGAAACTGTCCCTGGTGCCTGCCCTTAGTCCCCCTGAGTCCCTTTTAAGCCTAATTTCAACAAAAAAGTCAAATGGATAGAAAGTAACTCCCTGTGTGGATTTCAGAGCCTCCGAGCCGTTTGCTGACTTTTGGAGTGCTTTTCAGCGATGAAATTTCTTGATGTTGGTGTCCTTAGCTTCCCGATCCCTTGCGGATCCTTGCCGTATGGTTTTTGTCAACTTTGACTTCAACGGAACTCCATTTGGAAATTTGTCGCTCTAGAAGCACTCGTGGTTGCGTTTACATGTTTTCGATGACTTGTGGTGGTCTACCACCATATGGTTGTTGATGGTCTAGGAAAGCCGCTCGTGAAGTTTGGTGGAAAACGAACATGCGGTTTGTTGGCCGCGAGAGCTATTTGACGCTTTGTGTGTCTGATGCCGTTTCTGAAGTTTAGTGCCGCTTCGGGTCACCTTTTGGTCATGTGGGCTACATAGAGTTGTCAAGCATGTCGAGATGCTCCTACCCATGAATTTTGGTAGCATTTGGGCGCTTCTCCGCCGATTTCCCATTTGGTGGCCTCTTGCGGGATTCTAGGAATTAGGGTTTTTCCCGATGGTTTTCTACTGCCTTTGGACATCCAAGACTGGTCTCCTATGCTAGGTTAAGCTGTGGATGAAGTCTCATTGCTTTTGGGTTAGCCGTTAGGTGGCTACTTCTAGTTGTAGGTCTCTACTGTCCGCTTTCTGTGTGAACCCTATGCTAGTTTTCGCGACAAAACGACAAACATGCGCGAAAAGCTCAAGGTGGTGATCCTACCTCTCATGTCTGAAGCCCGTCGGGTAGTCATGCATGTCATAGAAGCTGCTGGAAGTTTCGCTCGCTCTAGGTGGCAGAAGCTCTCTCTCAAAGGTCAATAGTGAAAATGAGCTTAAAATAAAGTGAAAATATCTTATAATGGGGATTCCCGAACCACTTTTCATGAAATTTGACATGTGCTCCCAACTTCTTGCGAGATGCGGTTTAGGCTCAAAAATTTCTTGATTTGGACTCCATTTGCCCTGTTTACCAGAAATTTGGCATTTCGGTCAAAATCTGACCAAAACATGCTTTCCGCTCCAGTCTCATAATTGCACCCCCGTTGTACCATAGGTTGTCCTATAGTCACTGATCATCCCCATATTTTTTGTTTTTCATTACGATCGTTTTTCACCTGCTTTATGTATTTTTGAAGTTTTTCTGCCGAAAATTAACAAAATTAAAAGGAAAATAGCAAATCAAACCCATAAAATCCCCAAAAATCATAATAAATCAAAAACATCACCGCAAAACATTTTATACACTCACATGCAATTTTTATGGCCGGATTTCTCCGTTTTACCAATATTTTGCCCGAAAAATGGCTATTTCTACTTATATACACACACCTAGGGGCTTGATTTGGCGTTTGGTCCCATATACCTGTAGATTCATGTTGTTTGAGGGAATATTTACTTGGGTTAGTCCTCAAAAATTTTACAAGCAAACAACAACCCTTAAAAATAGTCGAAAAGCATGCCCCTTTTTGCTCTTTCTGCCATTGGGTTCGCATTTGAGAATGCCTCCCCCCCTCCTAGCCGGAGTCCTCCCGGATGACAAGGTATCGCCTCGAAGTATGTGCCGTGCATAGGTTGAAAAAATTGTGCTAATTCTTGGCCGTGTAATGTGGCCCTATTTTATGCATACTCGATCAATGCATGAAAAATTTAATGATGTGCAAGAGAAGGGTATAAGCAAGATGCTTATTGGCATTCGTCGTCGAGATTTCTTGTTTTCTTTGCAAGCAAAAGCTATAACTCTACTGCTCTATGTTTGATTGTCTTTCGGGCAAAAGTCGCTTGCTTTGCCGCTATTGTTGATATGGCCGTAGTTGTCTCTTTGGAGAGAATTGGCTTGGACGGAATGGTTGTAGACCGTATCTCTTTTCCTTTCCATTGGTAGCTTGTCTTGGCCGGTTTAGGGTTTATTGCTACTGCATTGGGTGCCATTTTTTTGCTCTTGATGGGCATCCATATAAAACCGTTTGTTGGTTTCATATGCAGCTGTCTGCCTTCCAATGTTGCTTGTACTGAAGAGAGTTCCTTTTGCTTCGGTTTCGGCATCCAAATGCGAGTTGTATTTGAGTTGTTGTGGAGCATTTTCTTTAGGATCCATATCTTTTTTATGCCCTTGGTGTTTGGTTGAACTAGCGGCTAATGTTGACTTCCACCGTTGTTTTGTTTTATGTCTGCCATGTCATTTCTATCCTTCCCCATCCATACTTGTTTCTCTTGTTTTGGTAACCTCGATCTTTGCACTGCGGTTGGTGACTTCGTATGTATGTAGTGAGCATGGTTTGCAGTTTCCTTTTTGTTAGCCTTGGGTATCATGTTGTTTTTTGGTGGTACCCTTGCTTTTGGCTCTTTTTCCAGTGATTGCATTGCTAGCAACTGATTATTCCGGGGTTGCTGAGCGAAGGCTATTACCTGTTGTTCTTGTGCATGCTGAATTTTTACTGCATTCGCATTACAATCTATCTTCACATTGTACTCTTTTTGCCAAGGTTGTCCCAACAACATGGGGTGTTGTGTTCTTTCATCCTCGACTACATAAAATTTGTGTGGGTAAATATATTGATGTACTTGTACATGCAATATAGTCCAGCCCAATGTTTTCAACGAATGTGATGTACTACTTTCTAGCACTTGTGGAGTAGGATGAAGTTGACCTGTGGACTTGAGTTTTTTGTATAATCCGTAAGAGATGAAATTCGCTTGAGCTCCAGAATCAAGCAATGCCATTGATTCAACTTGATTGCTACCCACTTTGACTGCAATTATTGGCTCCACTGTGTCTTTATCAAACTTCGTTAGTTAGATGGCATTGATTTTCAATGGTGCTCCACATTGTTATTGTTGTTGTTGTTGCAAAAGTCTTCTTTTTGCAATGCGTTCTTGTGCTTCTGCTTGAGCTTCTTCTCGTACCCTCTGCTTCTCCTTCATTCGTTGTTTTCCTTGATAGATTTGTTGAAGCATATCATGTGTTAGTGGTAAATGATATTTCTTCAATCGACACCCACTAATCCAATTTGGCATTTCTTCACCTGCTAATGTAGCAAGCTTGACAGCTTTGCTTTGTGATAGGTCACTAATCACAAAGGGTCCCATCCCTCGCTTTTTAAGTTTCTTGGCATGTTGCTTCAAAGTATAAACAAGTACGTAATCACCTGTTTTGAACTCTTTCGTGCGCACATGCTTGTCAAAAAACTCTTTTTGTCTTCTCTTTTTAGCATAGATCGAAGCTACAGCTCTCAAGCGGAGCTCATCTAGCTTTTCAAGATCATCTATTCTTGAAGAGAGCTCATGCCCTGTCCATTCTAAGCGTTTCGCTACTTGTAGAGTTGGAATTAAAAACTCTATGGATAATATAGCATTCAGGCCAAACACCATGTTGTACGGTGTCGTTCCTATCGATGTTTTGTAAGCTACCCTGTATGCCCATGGTGTTGAGTGTAGCTGCTGATCCCAATCTGTTCTTGTCTCTGACACAATTTAGTGAGAATAGTGCATAGTGTTTTATTTGTGGCCTTAGCTTGTCCATTTGCCTGTGGATCGTACGGAGCAGATTTCCTATGTATGACCATGAATTCCTCTAGCAGATAATCAATGACTTCATTAAGAAAATGTGTTCCACGATCACTGACAATTTCTATTGGTTAACCATATCGTACAAAAACATTCTCATACAAAAATTGTGCAGTGGTCCGTGCATCTGCTTTTTGTGTTGCCTTGGCTTCCGCCCATTTTGTAAGATAGTTTGTAGCCACAATGATACATTGGGTATGGGTGCAATATGCAAGGGGTGAAATAGGCCCACAAAATCAATGCCCCATTTTGCAAATGCCCTTGCTCCCATCATTGGCCGTAGTGGCATCTCATCTCTCTTTATCTCCACGTTGGTGCGCTGACATGCGTCACAACGCTTTATAAAATCTTCAGCATCCATGTGTAACGTAGACCACCATATTCCTGCGGTTAGGATAATTTTTTCCATCTTATCAACCTGAAAAATGGCCTCTACTTATACCTCCATGTGTGTGTTCTAGAATCAGCAGGTATTCACTTTCACTTGCACAGATTCTAAGTTGATTGTCCTTTCCACGCTTATAGAGTTGGTTCCCAGTTAACTAAAAGTCACGAGCCTCCAGCTCTATAGCCCTTTTTCGTGCTCTTCTTATGTTTTCAGGAAACGTCCTTGCGGTTAAGAAATTAATGACATATTGACTCCATGCAGGTGCAATGTTTACCTGAAACAATGTCGCGTGATCCACTGGTTGTTTGGCACTACATATAGTACAATTGGCAACATAAGCATGTGTGTCCGCATACATAGTTGGCCAATAAACCCCTAACTGTTTCAATCTCTGGTGTGTTTTCACTGTTGAACAATGAAATGCACAATCCTGGACATGTGCTTCTTCTAGGTAACAGTCGAATTCCTCCGGATTTATACATAATCGTAGAATTTGGTCTGATCCTAGATGATACAGCAGTCCTGCAATCAACTGGAAGTTTTTTGTTTGTCAAATTGTTTGTTGTTTGGATCTGTCTTCTGTGTTATCAAACCTACCTCCAAAGGAAAGAATGCTAACAATTTCCTGAGACCATTTGGGTATCATTTCAATATTAAAAAGATAAGCATCTGGTATGTCATCATCTACTCCTTCAAGAGCTTCCCCGTTGTGTAGCCTTGAAAGATGATCCGCCTGTAGATGGGTTTTATCCTTTTTCAACACCACTGTGAAATCAAACTCTAGCAATATAATAAACCAGCGTACAATCCTCCCTGTATTGCATGGTTTATTCACTAGATACAAAAGAGCTTGATGATCTGTGAAGAACAAAAATTCACTTGCGAGCAAATAATGCCGAAATTTCTTTACAGCATAAATCATTCCTAACCCCTCTCTTTCGGTGGTTGTGTAGTTCTTTTCTGCACTGTTTAACTGTCGGCTTGCATAACAAACCGGAAAATCCATTGTTTTGTCTCCAGGTTGAGCCAGAATACTCCCGATTGCATATGTAGAAGCATTAATGTGAACATGGAATATCTTTTCCCAATCCGGTGCTTTAAGTACAGGTGCTGATATAAGGTTTTCCTTCAGCCATTGGAATGAAGTTTCACACTCCTCGGTCCAGTCAAAATTGACTAGCAAACGATACAGAGGTTGTGCAATGACTGCATACATATATATATGAATCTTCGATAATACCTACAGTGTACCATGAAGGATTGCACTTGTTTTGCATTAGTAGGCTTGGGCAGGTCTACTATGACTTTGACTTTGTCTAGGTCAGTGGTCATGCCATTTGTTGAGACAATGTGTCCTAAGATGTGGCCTTGACTAACCATAGAAATACACTTTTCCAGGTTAAGACAGATTTGATATGTCCTGCATTTTTCAAATACCTTTTGCAAATGGTCAATATGTTCCTCTTGTAGAAGAGAGTGTACACAAAGATCATCCATGTATATTTCTAAGAATATTATCAGGTATTCTTTGAACGCGTGCGTCATCAACCTTTGAAAGGTAGCTGGGGCATTAGTTAAGCCAAACGGCATAACTCGATACGCATATATTCTCCATTCTCTGGCAAACGCTGTTTTGTGTTGATCCTTCATTGCAATTGCCAGTTGGTTGTATCCTGAAAACCCATCCAGAAAGGAATAAGCCCGTTTTCCAGCCACCCTCTCAAGTACATGTTCTGTGATTGGCAAGGGTTAATTATCCCTTATGGTGGCTGCATTTACCTTTTTGAGGTTTACACACAGTCACAGTTTTCCGTTATTTTTGGGTACTACCACAATGGGTGACACCCAATCTGTATGTTCGATTTCATAAATGAATTCAGCTTCCATCAGCTTGTCAATCTCCTCTTTGATTCGTTTAGCAAATGTGTCATTATATGTATAAGGACGCTGTTTGCTAGGTTTTGCATCTGATTTCAAAGGAATTTTATGTTGGCATATAATTGGATCAACTCCCTTGAGGTCTTTGTAGGACCATGCAAACACATCCTTATACTTCTTGAGAAGTTGTGTTAGCCGTTCTTCTTCTTCAGGCTCTAAATCGGTTGCGGCATAGAGCGGCTGAGGCTTCTCTCATGGTTCATCAAGGTCTATCTTTTTTGCATTTTCTTGCCCATTGTAAGATTCCTAGTTTGTTCTTTCCCTGACTGGTGATGTCATTATGATTTTTCTGTCCTGGATGGTGAATTTCTGATAGTGTGATGGTACATTCATGTTTCTTTTTTCTGACTCCCCTTTACCATCAATATCTCCCTTAGTAGTCCATACCTCTCATAAAGACCGTTTCAGTTCTTGGTATTTTTGTTTACGCTCCAGTTTGGTCCACTCTTCGTCGTTCGTTGTTTCTTCTTTTTGTTTTTGTGATTTTTGTGATTTTGTTTCTATTTTAGCTTTTCGTACTTGTCTTTTTTCCTCTTGCGTTCTTTCCCTTCGAACTTTTGAGAATCTTCCTGATATTTGATCTTTTACACAATCCCCTGCTTTTACAAGCATCAGATAGTGAGTTTTAAGTTGTTTAGGCTCCAGTTTGGTTCACTCTTGGTCTTTTGTTGTTTCTTTTTTTTATTTTTGTGATTTTTGTGATTTTGTTTCTATTTTAGCTTTTTGTACTTGTCTTTTTTCCTCTTGCGTTCTTTCCCTTCGAACTTTTGAGAATCTTCCTGATATTTGATCTTTTACACAATCCCCTGCTTTTACAAGCATCAGATAGTGAGTTTTACCTTTTATCCCGGGCATTAGGTTCTCTTTCGCTTTGTTTCCTGCTCGTTTTCTTCTATAGAGTTCCTGGCGTCTAGGGTGTTGATTATCAAAATCATAAAACTTGATATTCTCTGTTTTTTTTCCACGCTCACTTGAGTTGTCTGAACACTCATTATCTGCATCGTTGTTTACCTCCAAATGTTTAGAGGAGTTATAAAACTCTTCTTGTTTTGGTGGTTCTACCATCTCATCTCCTCTTGGTATAATGCTTAACATGTAATAGGGTAGCATATCATAGCAATCCTTATCACAAAATTTTGTTGTTGGACTATCTGTAATGGTACAAACATCCAATGTTGCTAGTATGTGTTCCCATTCTAGAGGTTCCAAGGCATCTTCAGGAAAAGGTTCCGGAACATAATCCTTGTCCTCAATCGCTCTTTCTAAGGCGCATTCCTCTCTTTTCAAGCTCCCACAATGTGGAGCTCCGCACATCCATAGCTCTTTTTTTTGCCCTCACCATGTTGGGAGTTCTGATCCTGCGACTGTAGCTGATGAATCAAACTCTTCTACTGGTGTCTGGATCACATCCTTGTAACTATGGTCTTTCAGGTGTATTTTCAGGTGTAACTATGGTCTTTCAAGTGTATTTTGGTATACGTGGTCGTAACTCCAATCCTCTACCATCTTCAATTGTCGCATGAACGGTCTTTCCAAGATGATATGATAATTGTTCTTTTTGTCGAAATTGAGTATTGCAAATGTATGCTCATACTTGATTCCACATGAAGTGACAATCACTTTTTCTAAGAGTCCTAGAGGCTTCTCCATGAACCCATATGCCAATTTCAATTTCATTCTAGTAGCTCTCAAGGCTGGTTTTCCCCATTTTTTCCAGATTTCTTTGGTAGCGATAGCAACTCCCGCCCCACTGTCAAGAATAGCTTTGGAAACTACTCCTTGGAATTCTACTGGTAGCGTGGTGTTTCCATCTTCTCCCTCACAATACTCTCAAACTTTGTTTAAAGGTACTGGCTTAGTGTTTAGTTGAGGCCTGTCCAATTCTTTGATCCCTTCATGAAGTTTTGATGTGGGGTCTTTCACTCCAAATTTTTCTAGGCATTTGCCTACTGTGGTCCACATGCTTGGTCGTAACCTTAGGAGTTCAGCTAATGTGATTGTGCATGCCACCGGGGTGGACAATAACTCAATAAACCCTTGTGAATCCATCACTTTGTTAGAAGAAAGTCTTTGAGATGGGATTGCTCTCACCTCAGACTTGGCTTCATACTCTCCTAGGTAAGAGGGTAGAGTTTTCAGTGAGTCTGGTTGGCTGTGCCCTGAACTAATTGATCCATGGTCTCCCCTTGTGAATGTATGTCAAAGTTCACTTGTGATCTTGCCTCAAATTCCTCAATAGGAGGCAAGATCTCATTTTTCTCTTTTCTTGTGATGTTCATGTGGTTACTCACCCTGTTAGCTTCGTTGGCCTCACGAATTTGCTTCCACATATCATCTAGACCGTTACAGTCCTTACCCATTTCTGCCAATGTTTTAGGCTGGAACCCGTCACTTGCCTCATCTGTTGTATTTGGCACTATGATAGGTTCTCCCCTAGACTCATAGGCATTCGTGAGTCTTTCCATCGTTTTTACTTGTTCCTCTAAAGCTGGTTGGATAGGGGTTGGAGTTGGTACTTCATGCCAATTTGCAGGTTTACCGAGCGGGTTTTCCATAAAAATTTGAGCTGTTTCAATCATCTTTCTACACATTTCCAACCTCTATTTTTCTATTTCAGCATATAGATAAGTCATCCATCTTTGCTCTTGGGTTTGGTTCTTTTTGAGTCTCGCTTCGCAAGCTTTAAAAAGTGCATCTAACTGCTCATTTACCTTGTCTGCCAGTATTGATCCTCTTGATCATGCGCTTTTGGGTTCTGCTATTTCCTTGGGTGCTATGGTTGCCGCAGTGTGTGAGCTTAGGCTAGCTAGATCCTCTAACCGCTCTAATCTATCCTTTGTGTGTTTTAACTCCTCGGATAGAGTTGTTTGCTCTCGTTCTTTCCTGGCTTTCATCCTCGCCTTTCTAGCTTTCTAAGTGCTTCTCTGATTTTTCGTTTCTGAACTTGGGGCATCGGTTCTTGGCTCTTCAATTATGGGTTCGTTCGTCATTCTTTGAGCTTGGGCTCGTGTCATCGCCTGAATAGGTATGATTGTTTCATTTTCTGACCCTCCTCTGGAAGGCACTGCTTCCAGCATGTTCAAGATAGTTTTTGCTCCTTTGAAAGGGTTCTTAGGGCAATCAGGAATCAAATGAGTTACTCCACACTAGGTGCAATATGCGTTGACTCTAATGATTTCATCATGAGGACAATCTCTTAGCCAATGGTCTCCACCACACTTGTAGCAGGGTCCCTTGGGTTGTTGAGGTGCTCCTTGAGCTCCTCTTTGTTGGTATGCATGTCTCTGTCCGCCCATGCCTCCGTTGGCTATGAACAACAATGTTCGTTCATCTAAGCTATATCTTCCTTCTCCTGTTGCCTGTGCAGCTGTTGGTGGTCCTGTATTTCATATCATGCTCCATGATTCTGGTGTCGGGGTTCTTCCGGTGGATAATAGACAGGGTTTTCCGCATATCCATTAGGATCTTCATAATATGCATGCATAGGCACCAAAGCCTTCTCTTATGATTCAGTTACATTTGGTGTGTATCTTATGCCGACTGGTCATAATCCTGGTAGGGGTGGTTTTTGCCCCAACACTGGTTGTGGTCTTTCTATACCTACAGGTCCTGGTAGGTTTCCTACTTGATACCTAGGCATCGGTGGAACTTGAGGAGAAGCTACCTGAGCTTGGGGAGCGTAAGGTCTCTCTCTCACATATCCCTTGTTATAATAACATTCCTCCGTCCCATGGTTTGTCCATTTTTGTTCAATAGCACACCACTTTATTTTAGACTGGGTTTTGGCGTACAAGTTAATCTTTTTTAGCACTTCCTCTACAAGCTGCTCTTGGTTTACAGCTACTTCTCCTTTCGGTAATGTCTTAGAAGACTTGCTTCCACTTTGTTGTAAAGATGAATCGTCGTTAAGATCCTTGAACTCACCCTCTTTGTAAACCGCACAATTGTCTACAAGGTAAAGAGCCTCCTTGGTTAACTCATTCAACGTTGTGCTCCTCTTCATATGTAAGTCCTTCTGGAGATTTTCATTCCTTAGTCCTTGGATAAATATAAGCATAAGTCTGGACTAAGTTGGCAGTTCTTCCACAGGGCAGAACTTAACATACCTTTTTAGTCTTAGGGTTGCCTTTTGCACAGATTCTCTGTCTTTCTGTTTGAATTTATGGATTTGTGAAACAATAGTAGGAGCTATCCCCCTTTGAGAGAATTCCTCGATAAACTCGTCAAACACCTCCTCCATAGACTCAAAGTCTCTACGTTCCACAGAGTCAAACCAAGTAGCAGCGTCATCCTCTAGGGTTAGTCCAAACCCTGCAAATTGGGTAGGGAAGTCTAACACCTCTTCCGCTCTACTTACACGCACAAAGGCTGCTTTACTCATGAATTGTGGGGTAATCTATATAATTGATATAAATTGTTAAAGAGTGGACTTGATTGAAATATCCTTACAAAGTTTAAGCAATCTATCTACAAGAACATGATCTCTTGGATCTCTATTTCCTGTGTATTTCTTGTTTACCCATTTTTGCACTTGAGAAGGTCTAATTCTACGATGGTCTATAAACCTCATCATGGATCTCCACGTCCTAATCGATATACCTCCTCTGGTCTTCTATAGTAGGCTAGTTCCTCTCCCAATTGTGCTCCTAATCCATACTTTCTAACAGTTCTTGCAAGAGATGGTTCATCTCTTTGAACTCGTTCTATGGGTGGTCTTCTAGGCTCTTTTGACCCTTGAGTTTTTGGCTTACTTTCTCCTTGATACCTTGAATAGAGTGGTGGTTCTTGCAAATCCCTTAGCCCTCGTGCGGCTTGATAACCATCTCGGTTTCAATCTTGCTCTAATGTTGCACTCTGTCGAAGCCATGCCTGCAATGATGGTTGAGTTGCTGGTTGGTTTTGGTTGTTGAATGTCTGCGGTTGGGTAGAATGTGAGGTCGCGTCATACTCCTCTGAAAAGGGATTTGTAGACTTTCTAGGGGTGTAGGTGGCTCTTGGCACTTCATCAGGGGCGTATGTTGATGCTCCTGGAACTGTTTCCTTTTCTACCTCTTTTGGTAGAATACGTTGGTATTCTCGCCCATACCTATCAACAAAAACTATATCCTTCCCCATAGCAGTTTCATAAGAGAATAAGTAGAGAACCTTGTCTTTGCTTAACTCGGTTGTGTTGGTTCTTTGCAGAAAAAGTAAGAGACTATTCCTTCGCTCTCATGCTTGTAGATTCCCACGTTCTCATTATAAGTTGAAACCCTGGTTGTTTTCTTATCATACATAAAATTTCTCTAGGTCGATCAATGTTTGGAGGCGGTTCTTGAGTTTCTGAAACCATTTTCCCCTTCGCCATGTTATCTCCATGTCTGTTGTAATCCTCAGGGTTACTAACTATCGGATAGTGGTTCCCCTTTTTGTCTCAAAATCTATCTCCATAATCGTAGACTCGAATTATCTCAAGTCTCTGAGCCGGCCTTTCTTCAATACAAATACAATTGCGTCCTTGATAGTCAGAATAGACTAGGGCTCCCCTCGAGTTTGTTCCTTCTAAGAAGATCACAATGAACTTGGAATCATTCAAAGGATTTAGGGAGGTGCTTCCTCTTGGCATGGGTCCGCCATAGGTGAAACCTCCTGGCTATTGACTACCCATCATGAAGAAGGATTTTTCTAATGAAGTGTCAGTATCACTACCTTCCTCAATAATCGGTGCTAGTGGATCTAGCCTTACCTGAGTTACGCTCTCCTCAGTGGACACTAAGCTACTTTGGTCACCTGCCACCTTTTGGTCTCTAAAAATGTATCTTCCTCACCTTAAATTCATCAAACTTATCAATGCAATTTATCACAAATCCAACCACTCACCTGGCAAAGGATCAGTCTCTGCACAAATTCTTGCTTTGTTGTTGAATATACCTGTACACAAGCGTTTAATTTTGGCAATCGAGTCAAAGCATTTAACTGCTAGATTGGTATAACTGGAGAGTTGACCTCAACCACTACTGTATTTTATACACTGTTGATGTTCAGGATTAGGTCTGCTAATCTAGAACTGTACTTCCCTTGGATGCTAGTCAATTTACGTTAAAAAGTCTGAATTCAGTCTTTCTCCGTAAAATGGACAAACAAGGTCCAAATTCACTTCTGAAAGAAATTCTGGAACCCTTAAGCCAAATGGAACCTCACTGTCTAAGTCCAGTCAAATTTTCTCTTCACTAAGCCCTAGTAGACATCCTACACGTAGCATGTCTCCTGCTCTGTTTTGTCTGGATTCTTGCACTATGAATTCCCCTTGATGTGCTAAGTCCATAGCTGTTTTTACTTTTTGATTTGGACACCTATAAGCTGGTCTATGGATCTATGGATCAGAAATCTGTTCCAACAGCCTGTTGCTTGTCTTGATAAGTTTAATCAACTCCAATTTGAACCAAAATTGACTAGGAGGCTTGCCTCAGGCTATACAACACCTTGATATGCCCACAGTCAGTATCTGGCTTCAATTTCTTGCTTTAGACATCCTACGCGTAGGATGTCTTTTTGCCTAGAATGGAGTAAAATTCAAAGCTCAGGAGTTGCTGATCACTTTGGTATGCTCAAAATTAGGTTTGGAGTGCAAAAATCACACAAATGATATCCTACGTGTAGGATGTCTTTTTGGCATGTTTGACCCCAGACTTGACCCATAGCTTCCCCTTGATGTCAGCAACCCAGTGGTATGCTTAGATTTCGGTTTGGATTTCAAAAGTCCCCAATTTTAGCTTTTCTAGCCTTTTTCAATCAAAAGTGCTAAAGTCTACTTAGAACCCAAATTTCTCACCCAAATGAGATGAAACCTCTCCCAGTCACTCAATATATCATGCAGATCATGCCCATGCAGTCATCCTATGGTTTTGGTCTTAAAATAATGCTTTGGTACAATTTGGGTAGGATGTTTGGCAATTTCAATCTATCTGGCCTTATCCTGTCAAGATATGGTCAAATTTTCACTTTCCAGGTGAAAATAGGGTAAACCCCACATTCTGAACACACTGGTCTATTCAAAATTCTAAAATTTCCACCAGATTAGCTTGTAGACATCCTACGTGTAGGATGTCTCCTGGCTTAAAATTAATTTTTTTCCTGACAGAATTGATCCTGATGCTCTACAGCTCTATCAGAAACACTCACAGTAACTTTTGGACTTCACTTCGGCTTTCAAACACACTTTTGCATCTTTTACAACCTTGTGATGAATCTACCAAGATGTCTCCTGGCTTAAAACTAATTTTTTTCCTGACAGAAATGCTCCTGATGCTCTGCAGCTCTATTAGAAACACTCGCAGTAACTTTTGGACTTCACTTCAGCTTTCAAACACACTTTTGCATCTTTTACAACTTTGTGATGAATCTACCAAGCAAGTATACATGAATGAAGTGCTCTAGATCCTGAATCATGATGTCCTACTAACTCTACTCCTACTCATCATGTGAAATGGTCATAATGGTGTTTTGGTTGCTTTTTGGCCTCTCCGGACTCTCAATCTCTCCTCTCACCACTTCTACCACTCCAACTCCTACTCTTCTAATACCTAAAACTATCTCAGTCTACCTAAATCTACCTAAGTCGAAGGATCCATGCCAAACACACGCTTCCTATACTCCGAGAGTGCTCCACCCTCTGATCCTATCTAAATGTAAAACGAGACTCTTGGCAAGACAAAGAATCCCTATCCTCAAGGACTAGTCTCGGTCACCTACCTAAGGTTTTCGTCCCCGACAACAGCGCCAATGTTGGATGGCTACGCTGTGACAAACGTCAGCACAGCTAGAGGTCACCTAACAAGATTTGTCAGCTAATGACAAATCTCGACCCGCAGGGGCGTAGAAGCAAGCATAGGGTGTCAACCTACACTTGACCGACTCCTAACTAATTCCTACAGAGGTCTCTACCCAATGTCTAAGTCACAACCTTAAGGAGTGCATAAGAGGAAACTTCCTACAACGCTTTCTAGAGCCGAACACCCATCAAACAATCTTGAAACACCATATAAATTGAAGGAGACCCTACTAACAACAATAGGTCGCTCTCCCTAAGGTCTATGAACCAAAACCCCAACCCAAAACACACGGTGCAAAATCACGTAGGATGTCAGGCTAAAATTTACAGGTCTTCGCTTCTGAAATCTAAAGTGCCTAATGTGTAGCTCTACTCAATGTGAACGCGTGGATATGCTGCAATGCAAAATCGGACAACGTATGCTCACCGAATCACCAGATGAAGCTCGTAGATGGAGCTCGCAAAACCGGACCGTACGCGCGCAATGTAGGTATCGGCGAGTAGCTCTCATCGAGGGTAACACGCTGCACTTCTCCGCACTCGATTCCGACCATTGGTGCACACGTAGCATCAAGATGAATCTCACACTCTCTCTCTCTCTACATAGTACGCTCACTCATAGGCTTCAACTTTTTTTTTAAATGACAAAGGTCTTTCATTAAGGTCAAAAAGTGGTATAAATACCTTACAATTCTCAAACCCTAAAGTTACAAATTAACCATCTACTCAATCTAAATGTCAACACTGGGATACAATCTAGAAACTTCTGTAAGCCCCAATATTTACAAGGTGAAATGTCGGGTTTTCTCAATGAATGAATAATTACAAAAAATGATAATCTGTCGAGCCGTCATTTTCCGTAGGTTATGTCCAGCTTCTAACAACCGTAAAAGTGGCTACCATCAAATAAGGATAGTGAATGAAGACATCTCCTAATGACCATGTTTTGTACAACGTTTGGCCTTTATGAATATCTAATCATGCCTTTTGGCTTGACTAATGCACCAGCTACATTGAATCGATTCATGGAGATATTTTTTAGACCTTACAACAAATTCACTAGAGTGTTCTTTGATGATATCATCATCTACTCCAATTCCTTGGAGGAACAAAAGTAAAATCTCCAAGTGATTTTTCAAGCATTAAGGGAGAATAAGCTTTTTCTCGATCAAAAGAAAATAAAATTTTTCCTTCAAGAGATTCAATACTTAGGTCATATTATCTCTCGAGATGGTATCCATATGGATCCATCAAAGTTAGAGATAATAAAAGCATGGCCTAATCCAAGAAATCTACATGATATAAGAATCTTTATTGGTATGTGTGCATACTATAGACGCTTTCATAACAAAATTCTCTCAAATAGCAGGACCATTACATGACTTAACAAAGAAAAAAATTAAATATTCATGGACTGCTAAGGAGCAAAGTGCTTTTGACAATCTCAAAGAGAAGCTTACCTCCCAACCATACCTCCCAACCAGTCCTTATGCTTTCGGACCTCTCAAAGCCATTTGAGGTCCAATGTGATGCTTGTGGTGATTGCCTTGGAACAGTCTTGCTTCAAGAAAGGCATGCCATAGCATATGAGAGCCGAAGGCTCAACACGGATGAACGGGTCTTAGGCATTTATGAGAAAGAGTTGTTAGCTTCTCTACATGCCTTAGACACATGGAAGAACTATCTATTGGGGACTCCATTCATTTTACAAACAGACCATCAAAGTCTCAAGTACTTCATGATGCAAACAAAGCTTTCTGACAAACAAATGAGGTGGGTAAATTTTCTTTTGCAATTTTATTTCCACATTGCTCACATTGTTGGTAAGCACAATCAAGTGACTGATGCACTTTCACGACGACCAAAAGTTAATGTTGTGTCAATAGCAACTCACAATGATCTATCTTCTATGATAGATGAGTATGCTATTGACCTTGACTTTAAAGACATAATGTCAGCCTTGATTTGGGGAAGAAAGAGGAACCATTCACATTGCAAGATGGTTATCTTCTCCATGGCTATGTGTTACCCACTCCCTTCGTGAGAAAGTAATGTATGAATCCCATGCTCCTCCCTGTGCGGGGCATAGAGGCATTCAACCTACTCTTCGAGGAGTAGAGACGTACTTTTATTGGCCTACCATGAAAGTGGACATACAAGAGTATGTTTCAAAGTGTGTGGTATGCCAAAAGACCAAGTACGATAGAGGGAAGCAACCTGGATTACTCCAGCCATTTCCAATTCCTAATTCACCATGGGAGATTATATCCATGGATTTTATCTTTGGATTACCCAAGTCTATCCATGGGAATACGGGAATATGGACAATAGTCGACAGGTTTAGCCAACAAGCACACTTTATCCCTATCAAGAAGACTATTAAGGCACACCAAATGGCAACTCTCTTCATATCCCATATTTTCAAACACCATAGATTGCCAACATCCATCGTGTCAGATAGAGATCCTAGAATGACCAGTAATTTCTGGAAAGGTCTCTTCGGAAATCTAGGTACAAGATTGAATTTCTCTTTGGCCTATCACACACAAACGGATGGCCAAAGTCAGATAGCTAATCTTATGATTCTTGATCTACTAAAGACCTATGTTACAGAAGTAGATCAACGCTCACAATGGGAAAAGTACTTACCTCTTGTAGCGTATGCATATAATTATACTATCCATACTTCTATGGAAAAAGGGTCTGTTGAAATCATAGAGGGAAGACATAAAAGTCCCTTGCTACTTAAAGTACATGGGAAGATCTTTGCTGCCGATGAGTATAGCGGTGACTCGCAATCATCTTTTCAAAAGATTAAAGAGGTTATATCCATCCCCCAAGTAAGGGAAAAAGTTACTACTGACAAGCACAAAAGGGCCTTAATGTTCAAAGAAAATGATTGGGTCTTACTTGAATTTCCTAAGGCTCGATTGAGGCAAACGACGGGCAAAAATCCTACGGACCATCAAAAATATTATGCTAAACTAGCAAAAAGATACTATGGTCCTTTTCAAATTTTGAAGCCAATCAATGAGGTGGCTTATCAACTCAAGTTGCCTAATCATTGGCTCATACACAATGCTTTTCATGTGAGCCTACTTAAGCCCTACAAAGGAGAGCCTCCAAATGAACCAATTATTGAAGACCCTCCCGAAATCGAAGACCAAGAAGAGGTGCTACAACTCGAAGCTATCCTTCGGCATGAAGACAAGGTACTAAGACATGGTAAGATTATCCGACGGTATCTTATAAAGTTCAAAATTATCCTTTTGAAGATGCTAGATGGCTGCAAGGAATCTAGCTTAAGGATAGTATGAGCCTTGTCACGCTTACAATGCTACATTAGAGTAAGAAAATGTACATTTGTTCTTTTAAATGATCAATTTTTTTGTCTTATAATACTAATTATCTCTAAGAATCATGTTTAGGATGACGACGTCTCTCAAACACCATGTAGAATTTCTCACTGTGCTTCGAAGACATGCTTGAGGCAGGTATGTCTTCCAAGCACCAAATGGATTAGTCATCCATCTTGGAATAATGTTGTAGGGTAAAAAGGGATTCTCTACCCGCTAAGACAAATTGACTAATGACTATGGATTTATCTCTTTTACCTCATAGTCGAGGACAACTATGATTTCAAGAGAGGTAATGTCATTCAATCTAATATCTAACCAACCCAAATTAATTTCTCATATTAAACTGATCATTTAATATGGGATAATAAATGGGAACGAGGGTTAGAATATAGACATGTGCTTACGGATCTATCTCAACACGGGGGCCAATGGTAAGGGGCCCAAATGAGAGATGGTTTGTCAAAGAGCAAGGTTAACTAATGGAGATTAAAAGACCTTAGGGTTAGCTTCATTACAGGCCTCCAATGGTTAGTGTAAAAAGTCCTTTGACCTTAGGCAAGCTAGGGATGAGCTTGAGGTGGGAACCCGACCTAAACTTACCTTTCACCTTAGGCAAGCTAGGGCTGAGCTTGAGGTGGGAACTCGACCTAAACTTGCCTTTGACCTTAGGCAAGCTAGGGCTGAGCTTGCTTGTCATGCTTGATGACTAAGGTACTTGAGGTACTTGTCATACTTAATGAGGAAGGTGCTTGAGAAGCTTCCCATGCATGGGGGGTAATTTGCTTGAGTAAAAAAGAGACCCTACAAACTTAATGAGGAAGGTGCTTGAGAAGCTTCCTATGCATGAAATTCCCAAAGCTAGGGGAATCTTTGACCTAACCTTCCACTCACCCAAAGGGCACCCCTTTTATCAAAGGACACATGTGACACATGTAAGACTCTCCCTAAGAGTAACCACATGGTGTGCTTGAAGGCTATTGGTTGGGCTAAAGAGAGTTCCAATGAGCTTCTAGTTCCATATAGCAAATATCTAGATATTTTCAAGCTCTCTCTCTCTCTCTAAGGGGTAAGGAGGACACTTGTCAAAAGACTACCCATGTACTTGACTGCATGCTGCATGTAATTGTCTAGGGGGAGAGGGGTCCAATGAGCTTGAAGCATGTGAAAAAGCAACAACTCACCCCAAGCAAGCAAGGGGGCACACACACACTCATTTTGTGGAACCATTCTCACTTGGAAAAAGTTGAGGAACTCCACCTCCTTCTCCAAGCTTGTGAGAAGTGAGAGCCTACACCAACCCTCTTGTCCATGGAATGCAAATCCAACCAAGATCCATGCTTCAATGCTTAAGCTTGCCATCTTCTCCATCTTCATTACTATACTATTATGTATGCTAGCAAGAAGAGTAATGATAAGTGAGCAACTATTTCTTTCTCCTATGGAATGTTTCTGCTTCCTCTTCCCTATCCTCAATCCCCGCTAGCTCTCTACACCTTCGAAGGTGTTTGAGGCCTTGGGATAGTTAATGATTTCTACAAAGTTTATGTTATGCTTGTGATGCATGAAGCTTTCCATCTTCATTGCATCACCCAGGTCACAAGGAACACAAAGATTGTATTGTACCAAGTCTCTCTTGATGGGAGGAACTATAATACCAATGCCTATTGGAGAGGGGACCAGCTCCGTATGAATCTGGTCCTCAACTATTGTCATGTTCTCTAAACTCTCTCTCTCTTGCAAAAGTATTGTTCATGCCAAGTTAGCTAAGTACCATGTTTATGTTGCTACCATCAATTAAGTTCACCCGCTATGCTCACAAAGTAATCTCACAAAAGTGCTTCATCTGATTTCCTAATTCCGCTACTCTCAAAATTCATAGGCCATTTCCATTACATATCAAAACCCAAAGAGGATTGTAAGAGACATATTTTGCAGAAAATTGCATTGGCATAAAATCTACACAAAAAGAGGAAATTGCATACGCAATACCTATAGTCAAAACAAGGGCCAAAATGACTCAAACAAAAATTCTTAGCACATCCAGCTACTAACACTCACAAAATCTCACCCAAATCAGAGAAAGTGAGCAGGTGAGTGTAGGAAACTATACCTACGAGGACGTAACCTGTTGTGATACCAATTGTTGGAAATAGGGTTGCAGGGATGCACACACATCTTGGAGAAGATGAAGAAGCTCAAGACACACAACAGATAGTGTATTGATTAATGCACAATATAAAGTTAATATATCCCTAGAATGATGTGCATATATACACTACATGAGGAGAAAAACCTCTTACTGAGGGAAAAAATGCCTCGACGATCCTCAGTGTGTTCATACACATCACTACCTCATATATGCTGACTGAATTAAGGTCATTTGGCATAGTGAGCTTTAAAAAGGTGGTTTTTCAAATGAAATTTTTATTATATCTATGCATATAAATTTGGAGAGAAATTCAAAGAATATTGGTGGCTATATTAAATTTGTTGTGGGAAATATCATTTGCTTTAGCTCATTATGCCAAGTGATTTTGGCATGGACAACAATGCATTTCTTATTTCATTTTTATTTGAGGGATGGGTCTGTAATATCCTATGTAGATAACTCAAACGAATGAATCATGGGCCACAAATAGTTTCACTAATACAATTAATGCATACAAGGACAAAATTCTTTGTCAACATTTGAATGATAGATGTGTGATTTCCTATGCAACTAGCTTAAACACGTGATGCATGAGTTGCAAACAATTTCACTATTTTTTTTCAGAAATGTACAAGATTGACTGCATAGTGTTACTCAAATGGTTGAAATGAACCCAAACCAAGATTCTAACATCACATAGTTCAACAAACATATTCAAAATGTATGTGGATTTATAATCATTCATCAAACAATGATTTGAATCAAGATAGAAACTAATGGGTGTTGGCAATGTCCAAAGACAAACCAAAACACGCTCATGCACTAACTGCTAGATTTAGATTTTGTATCTTGGATAGAAAACTGCCCTCAAGGACACACAAAAATAGTAGAATTTTCCTTCATACAAGGACAATGATAAGTTAGATATATACCCATGCCTAAATCTACTATACACAATAGAAAATAGCCTCTATTAGGGGGAACTATGGGTTCTCAAACTATAAGGAAATTCATGTTATCATCTCCCCTCAAAATGGCCATCCCATCAGTATTTTGCAAATGAGCTCCAAGATTTGAAATGGTTTAAGTTTTAGATTCTACACTAGCTATCTGATGATATATGAAAGTGTAAATTACATGATACATGGATTATTCTATATTGACCAATAAATTCAATCATAATATTTGACTTTATTGATCAAAATAGAACCTTCCATGTAGCATTTACCTCCCACTTCCAAACCCTATTAATCCATTTATTACTAGATAGCTCATGACATTGATTGTGTTTTCTTAATAGGATTTTTATTCAAGGGAGAGATCTTTGATGTCATAGGCAACTATGATAGTTGAATAAACAATTTTAGTGATTTTTGACTAGATCATGAGAGATGGCTGTTATTCTTCATAGGCCATTGGCAATGCTTGTATTTTTGTTGGTTTCATATAGCTAAGAGAAAATCTATATTCAGGGGATTTAGTCCAAGGTCACCAAAGTAGCCTACATAAGGTGTCTCTCATGCATTAGACTCGTTAAATGTTTTGGGCCAGTGTGCAACTGACCAAATTTTTCCTGCATATTTGAAAACATGAGTGAGATTGTTAGGTCCAAGTGAGGAGTACTCTCTTCTTAGACAATTATCTTGAGGGGATGTGCAATGTCTGCCAGAGGCTAGGGACAATTCTTATGCAGAAGGTCCTCCTTTTTGTGAAACTTTGGATCTGGTTTGAGATTGTGCTATGTAAGTACTACGTAAGTAGTATGTAAGTTCTACATAAGTACTATGTAAGTGCTATGTAAGTACTATGTAATGCTTTTAGAGAATCTTTACATTTGGTTTGGGATTGTGTATGGAAGTACTATGTAGTTCTTTCATTGATCCATTTGGATTCCTTGTGATTGTGTAGTCAAAGTTTGAATTGGGATATACTTTTGAGAAAGAGAGACGGAAAGAATGAGTGCTTCTAAAGTAATTTTCTAGACAGACATTGTTAATCACATTTTAAGAATACCAATTTTTTACACAATATACACAGTACATACATATGGTAATTATATGGAACAATGTAAAAGATTGTGGGACTTATTTTGGTGGTCTATAGTATTCTTTACCAAGCACAAATGTATTCAAGGTAAGTTTCTTGACTAGCATCAGTTGGTGGATTACTTTATTTGCTTGTATACATGTTTTTGATTTGCTTATTGTATATAGCTGATAATTTATTTGTGAGCTAGGAGGGGAAGCTTATCATCGAATTTTTGTAAGTATATGGGAGGGTGGATTGCGGAGGGTAAATTTGTTGGCCGAAAAGTTGAACCCAATTTTATGTGTCCATTAAAGTTAAGTCAATAATGAGAATTCGGACCTCGATCTTTGTAACAGGGATCAAACTTGTGATGAGGGATTCATGCAATTAGTAAATACACTCATCTTAGGGGAACACACTGACAGTTGTGCTTGGTCATAACCGGAGAAAAGTGTCAATGACCTTGAACCAAGGGTGATTAGAGAACTCCCACTAGTTGCTCCTGGAAGGTTGAGTTCAACTCTAGTCTGATGAATTTGCTTGGGAAGTTTGAATCAATGAGGGAAGTTTGAACCAAGGTGATTAGAGAACTCCCACTAGTTGCTCCTGGAAGGTTGAGTTCAACTCTAGTCTGATGAATTTGCTTGGGAAGTTTGAATCAATGAGGGAAAATATTTTGGGGTGAAGGGATCCATGAAGGAAAAAAGTGAATGTTTTCAACCCCTTGAGTTGGCATCGAAGAGCACGAGGAGTCCTATCTTAGTGTCGGTCTCAAGTGAGAGGGATGTTGAGAATTGTGGTGTATCCATTCTGACCCATGATGAGAAAAAATGGTCTAAACTCAAAAAAAAAGTAAGCCAATGGGTTGAGGATCATGTCCAAATTCTATCCCCAAAGTTTGGTCAGAATTGGGTTCAAACCATGGATTGTGATCCATGTTCCCCTAAAGCAGAATTGTTAAAAAATGGTTGCACATTGTGTTCACAAGTAAATGAATATGTGACGCAGTAGAATTTCAGTGTTTAGTCTAGTCAAGTGTTTCAATTTTCAAGTTTAGAATTGTTAGAGTATCAAGTGCAGAAATTGTGGTCCTAGGCAAAGTAAGGAGTTGTGAACTTGTTGTAATTCAAGGAATGGCACAAACTTCATGAGACATAAATCAAATTGTTAGAGAGCTTGGGAGGGTTCAAACAGACTCTAGATGCAATGAAAATCAACAAACAACTGGGATTGGGTCTCTTCTTCAATTCCAAACCATCAAAGATCAGAATGTCAAGAAGATTGATGATCACCATCAAAGATCAAAGATGCCAATCAAAACCAAATATGGCAAAGTCGGACCAAATTGGGCCATAACTTGAGAAATAGGGAATCTCTTCACTTAAACGGCCTTATTTTTGCACTCAAAGTCTCCTTAGAGGAATTGAAGATTTCAAAATCATTTGATGATATCCTTTTGAAATGAAGTACATTCAACATGCTGGTGAGCGGATTATTGTAGAATAGTGGGGCGTTATGTCCTTCATAGAGGATTAACGCATTTAGGGATATATCCCTAGGAATGTAAAGTTGATGTTTGTAGTAGAGAAGTCCATCCTCAATGGAATGGTCCTTCACCATGGCTCCTTTTTTTATTGTTGGGTTTTCTTGACCAAGAATCTGTAGGATTTTAAGATAAATTTTATCTCTGTGCGAGCTGAAGGAGTACGAGCGAAAGTGCGACGCGAGAGAGAGTGCGAGAAGAAGAGCACGGCGATATGGTGAACTCGCTCTACTGTAATGTGTAGAGCATAGTGAGTTCTTATTGGGTTTTAACAAAAGAATATGTGTACATACCTGGCGGCCCGCCCACTTACCTGGGCGACCACATTGGGCTTTATACCCCAACAACCTCCCACTTAAAGTCCAATGTGGTACTTTAAGTGTGAGAGAAGCTACTATACAATCTAATATACAAGAGATGTAGAGAAGTGATGTAGTACCCTACACCTAACTGCTTGCGAAAATGCGCAAAGCTCTCTGAGGGAAGTCCTTTTGTAAGTAGATCAGCAGGATTTTCTGTGGTGTGAACTTTGACAAGCTGAAGTTGCTTATCCTCGAGCATTTCCCTGATGAAATGATACTTCACATCCACATGCTTTGTCTTTGAGTGATAAACTGGATTGCGAGCCAATTGTATAGCACTTTGACTATCACAATATAACACAGGCATCTCTTCTTTGATTCCCAAATCTGTTACTAGTCGATTAAGCCAAATTGATTCTTTGCATGCCTCTGATGCTGCAACATATTCAGCCTCTATAGTAGACTGAGTAACACAATCTTGTAATCTAGAACGCCATGATACTGCTCCATCAGACAATGTAAAGACATACCCTGACGTAGACCTTCGGTTGTCTAAGTCACCTGCATAATCTGAGTCTGTAAAACCCTTTATACTTAGCTCCTGACTTCCATAGCATATACGCATACTCTTTGTAGCTTTAGGGTATCTAAATATTCCTTTCACTGCCTCCCAATGTTTCTTGCCTGGGTTTGACATGTATCGACTTACTACTCCCCCTGCAAATGCAATGTCTGGGCGAGTAGCAATCATTGCATACATCAAACTACCCACTGCAGACGCATATGGAATCTTATCCATTTCAGCCTGTTCTTCCTTAGACACAGGACAATCTTGTTTGCTAAGTTTCACATATGGTGGCAATGGAACACTCAATGCCTTTCCCTTCTCCATATTGAAACATTGCAAAACCTTGTCAATATACTCTGTTTGAGATAACCAAATCAACTTCTTTGATCTGTCTCTCTCAATGCGCATACCAAGTATATGACTTGCCTGACCCATGTATTTCATGTCAAACGATTTTGCCATCTTTGACTTCAAAGCTGAAATTTCTTCCAAGTGCTTGCCAGCAATCAACATGTCATCCACATACCAAATAAGGATCAGCCAACTGCCATCCTTAGCCTTCTTTTTATATAGACAGTGATCGAACTCACTATGTTTGTAGCTTTGAGAAAGCATAAACTTGTGGAATTTATGGTACCATGCCCTCGGTGATTGTTTTAAGCCATAAAGACTCTTTAACAACTGGCATACCCAATCTTCCTTGCCTTTCTCAACAAACCCTTCTGGCTGCTGCATGTAAATTTCCACATCTAAATCACCATGCAAGAACATCCATTTGGTGCAACACCAAATCTAATATGGCAACCAATGCAAGAAAGCATCTCAATGTAGTCATCTTGACCACCGGAGAGAAGACTTCATCAAAGTCAATGCCTTGTTCTTGCTTAAAGCCCTTGGCAACAAGCCTTGCTTTGTACTTTGGCTGACTATCATGAGCGGTGATCTTATACCTGTAAACCCATTTACAAGGTAGAGCCTTTTTGCCCCGTGGTAATTTAACTAGCTTCCATGTCTGGTTTTTATGCAGAGCTGTCATCTCTGACTGCATGGCCAATTGCCAATTCCCGTAGTCCTTCATTTTCACTGCTTCCTTGTAACATGAAGGCTCATTGCAATCAGTCAACATGACATAGTTCATAGATGGAACAAACCTATCAAGAGGTCGCGTGACACGTCCAAATCTATGCACAATAGGTGGCTCAGGCTCAGCCACAACCTGTGGTTCCACTCTATCCTGTCCTTGCTCCTCTTGAGCCCTGACATTATGTCTTGCACGTGCAGGTCCATCTTCTTGGAAGACAACTCTTCTAATCTCCTCAACCCTCTCTGGTTTAGAATGATATTTGGATTCATTAAAGTGAACATCATTGCTGCGGACAACCTTTCTAGATTCGGGATCCCAAAGTCTGTACCCCATCTCACCAGAATTACCATAGCCTAGAAAGATGCACTTTCTACTCTTTGGCTCAAGTTTGTTGCTAAATTCCTTTGGAACGTGAGTATATGCCTCACAGCCAAAGACTCTGAGATGCTTGTATGAGGGCATTTTACCTGACCATACCATCTCTGGCACTGAATCGTTCTGCAAAACCTTGCTAGGAGATCTATTTACAAGATGAACAGCTGTTGATACAGCTTCAGCCCAAAACCCATTTGGCAGCTGTGCATTAGACAACATACTTCTGACCTTCTCTTGTATGGCCCTATTCATCCTCTCAGAAACACCATTTTGAGGAGGATTGTAAGGAGCAGTAAGTTCACGTTTTATACCTTTTGACTCACAAAAGTCCTGAAAGGCCTTTGAAACATACTCTCCACCATTGTCAGTGCGTAAGCATTTAAGCTTCTTGCCACTCTGATTCTCCACAAGTGTCACAAATGTTTTGAAAACACTAAACGCTTCATCCTTGTGCTTCAGAAAGTAAACCCATACTTTCCTCGAGTAATCATCTATAAATGTCATAAAGTAAGAAGCTCCCCCTAGAGATAGGTTAGGCATAGGTCCACACAAATCACTATGAACAAGTGCCAACTGTGTATCTCTTCTACTGCTTCTATGCTTATGTGGCTGCTGTGTTTGCTTACCATACAGACAATGTTCACAGAATTCAAAATCATTAAATGAAAAGCCAGACAAATAACCAGAACGAGACAAGATTTCCATTCCCTTCTTGGACATATGTCCTAATCGGCTATGCAACAAAGAAACGTTCGGCTGCTCGGTTACATTGATTACGTTTTTAGAGACATTTGATACATAAATCATGTAAAGGCCTCCAAACTTTACTCCATGTGCTACTGTCATAGAACCCTTGGATATCTTCCACATGTTCTGTCCAAAAGTGGTGACGTATCCAGCATCATCAAGTAAACCTGTGATGATCAAGCTCTTTGTAATTGCGGGAACATGTCTCACATTCTTCAGCGTGAAAGAAGAGCCATTCTGAAACTTCAATTGAACATCTCCAACACCTAAGATCTCACATGTCTGCCCATTGCCTAGCCGAACATGATCTTTAGTGGTCACATAAGAGGTAAACCACTCCTTGTTTGGAGACACATGAAGTGATGCCCCTGAGTCTATAATCCAGTCACTCAGTGCATTTCCATCAGATGTTGTAAGAAGAGCTGAGTCCATTGTATTCTTCAAGAAGTAGATGTCTCCTGACACTAGACTGTCATCCTCTGCAACAGTTTTTGTCACATTTATTTCTTGAATCTTCACTGAGGACTTGTTCTTCTCACTATGGTCTTCAGCTTTCTCTTTGCCTTTTTCTGCTTTCCATTCTCTGCAGTCTCTTTTCATGTGACTCTTCTTGCCACAATGGTAGCATTCTATGTCACTCTTGCCTTTAGCACTGCGGGACTTGCTACGAGACTGATTCCTCTTTCCACCTTTGTACTTTTCTTTGGTCCTTCCCCTAACAACTAAGGCTGTTCCTTTGCCTTTGTCCATTGTCTTTCTATTGGTTTCTTCAGTAAGCAGACTTCCTTCTACACCTGCTATGTTCAAACCATCTGGAGGTGCAGAATTACTCAAAGCTGTGCGAAAAGTGTCCCAACTTTCCGACAATGTGATCAACAGGAACATAGCTCTAACAGGTTCATCAAACTTGACACCTTGAGATGACAAGTGACTATAGATTGTGTTGAATTCATTCAGATGATTGGACATAGGTGTCCCTTCTTTCATCTTCAAGTCAACAAGCTTCTTAAGCCAGTATACCTGTGAAGCTGCACTCTGCTTCTCATGAAGATCACTCAGCTTTAACCATGCTTGATAAGCCGACATCTCGTCTGCTACATTGAAGTAAACGCTTTCTGCCAAAGTCAGCATAATGGTAGAAAGTGCCAATTCATCCATTTCGATCCATTCATCTTCGTCCATATCTTCTGGTTTTATCCCCTTGATCTTTATAGGTTTTATCTGCTTCTTTTGTACCAACACGTGCCAAATCTTCTTCTTCCACAATGGGAAATTGGTTCCATCCAGCTTCTTGATATTGTAAAGAGCAGTGTCCTGTGATCCAGCCATAGCTACGCTTCACAGTAGTTTACTTTTCTGGGAAAAATTCAGCAGAGTTTCCCCTGTAAACTGACCTCTGAACCAATATCAACCTGTCAAATGAACCAAGAAAGCTTCAGATTCTGCAGAAATTTTGGCAGAGTCTCCTTTGTAAAATGGCTCTGGTGTACTAAAAACAGCTCAAAAAACATTGTCTCTCTGACACTGTAAGCTGCGGGTAAACCTGTCCTGCACCTGTACTGTCTCTGACTGTCCTGTCACTATCCTGTAAGCATAGACTGCGACAATGCCTCAATGGAAGTAAAGCAAAGATGCAATCCCAACTATCTAACTCACAGTCAATACATCCTAGCTGCCTATCTAAGGGTGCTCGAGGTATCGCTCCAAGACCTGTATCACCGAAAGGATCTCAACATTCGAGAATCCCCCAGCTCAATAAAACCTCACTCGACCCTCAACAAAGGCTGCAGTAAATCTGGAAGTACATAGACTTCCCACAAAGTCATACGTCCACAAATTTCCCACTGTATGCTATAACCGCTGCGGCGGTTGTTTGCTGCGTGACTCACAGCAAGCAAACCCTCAACAGACATACATCATCTCTGACAATACATCCCATGTGGAAGTACCTGCAATGTCAGGATGAAATCTGGAATATCAAGCAACAAACACAAGCTACCTGATGAACTAGTGGATGTCGCCTACAGTCTGTGTGTAGATGCACACGTGTCGTATGTGACACGCCTCCAAGAACTGTGAGTCGTCCTTCGATGTGTAGACAGCCACAAATCAACACTCTGGGAGTGTTGATATCCTCAACACCTGCTGTCATAGGCCGAAAACCCCAAATTTGCAGAGTCGGATCTGCACCCGTTGAGACCACGTAGTCAAAAATGGCCTGCGCAGACCTTTGTTGAAGCCGAACAGTGGCCGAGATGACCTCAGAATGAAATTCTGAGAACACCAATCTGAGCTGGTGACTCTAGCCTCCTGCAGTGCTGCCCCGAGCCTCGATCTGAGCTCTGATACCAGTTGAAGGAGTACGAGCGAAAGTGTGACGTGAGAGAGAGTGCGAGAAGAAGAGCACGACGATATGGTGAACTCGCTCTACTGTAATGTGTAGAGCATAGTGAGTTCTTATTAGGTTTTAACAAAAGAATATGTGTACATACCTGGCGGCCCGCCCACTTACTTGGGCGACCACATTGGGCTTTATACCCCAGCACGAGCATCTATTAACACTAGTTTGATAATATAATAGGACATAAAAGTGTTCTTTCAGGGTTTTGGAAAAAAAAAATCAATACTCCATGTATATGTGTGAATTTTCAAGAGTCCTTACATGAGCTTGATGCTAAGAACCCATTCTACATAGGAAAAAAAATTATCATGCAAATTTATGGATTCCTAGGTCTTGACAAGCTTCCAAAGCCAATGCAATGTTGTATTTGATTAAAAAGAGAATAATTTGAAGATTAACCCCATGCTACACATCATAGAGAAATTTTCATGAAACCAACCGATTTTCTTGTTATGTTAAATGACTTCCTAATGTAATCATAAGGTTGCTATATACCCACATTTTTTTGATTGTGCAAAGAAGTAAGTACAAAAAAGTGCATTTTTTGTATTCTCTAAACCATTCATTGGTTTTTTCATGAGTACATCCATACCTACTTGTATATATGATTTATATCAATTCACCTTCTACGAACATGCACAAAAGCATCCAAACATGTTCCCTAATGAAAATTCTAGACATAACTACAAAGGTCAAAAACTGTACAAATAAAAAACCTAACTTCCATATTGTGGCCATCTCAATCTCTTTGAAAAGTATCTCCTTATAGCCAAATTGGTATTGTATGCTTAGGTCTAGATCTAAGCTTCAAGTTGACCATGTTCATTGAAGAAATTTGGTAGCTATTGGGGGTATTAGGTGCCCAAAAACTCAAGAAAGATACAATACATAGTGATGAGTCCATATGCACAATTGAACTTGTCTTTCTATTGCATACACATTTCCAAAAAAGTGATCAAAGTGTAAAATTTTTCCATAAAAGTGCATGGCATGATTTTTGTAAATAGGCCATAACTTCAAATACATAGCATAATCATCCATTACAATCATTTGAAAACCTATATAATGATGAAGTATTCTCATGTATCACTCTAGAAGTCACTAAGAGGATTTTTAGGGTGGTCTATGGCCAGTTTCATAAAAAATGTATAAAAACATCACACGTGTTTTGACATAGTTTAGGCTGGAAAGTGCTTATGAAAGACAATTCTAGAGCTAGAATCCATATGCAAAAAATAAATTCCAAGTTTCTTTCAGCTCATAAGCTGTCTTCCTAGATATCAAACACTCTCATACCTCATTAGAGTCCCTTGTAATAATTCTAGGAAATTTCTTGGCTAAGAGGACATAAAAGTGTCATGATACCAATCTAGTGTTAACTTTATCCTTGCATTGTTGACCATGGAGATGGCTCCAAGGAAGGCCTTCCTAATGAGGAATCAACAACCATATTTTTCTTACCTAATCTATACTTTATTTCAAATTCATATTCTTATATTTATTCATCTTCTTTGCCTCATATTTAGTGCTAGTTGTGAGAAGATCCACTTCACTAGGCTTTGGTGGTTTGTGGCTAGTTGTAACTCATGCCCTAGAAAATAATGTCTCCATAGCTTGACATATTGAATGACAACCAAAAGTTTCAGATCATGAGTTGGATAATCCAGCTCATGGATTGTCAACTTTCAAGAGGTGAAGGTGACTGGTCGGCCTTCTTATGTTAGGACTCCTCCTACAATAAGACCGCTAGCATTTGTTACTACTTGAAATTCTTGGGTGAAGTCCGGTAGACTGAGCCCATGCACATTGCACAAACCTTCGTCCACTATGACTTCAAATGGGAAGAGGGAAGTAACAAAGTAACTATAATTGGAGCAGCATTCTGCAAGATCTTAAGCTATGAGATGATGAGAGATCATGTGTATAGTGTATAATGTGTTTTGCCGCTTATTTTTTTTCTGACTTTTTGCAAAAAAAAAACTCTTATGAGGCATAGGAATGAGCCATGTTGACAAATTTGGACAAGCAAGATTTCCTAGAGGGAGAGTATGTGCAAAGAGTGATTTTGGCAAAATTTTTGGCCAATTAATTATAAATTTCAATAATTTCTTTCTTTTCTAACATAATAATGATAAAAAATTAATAAACAGATCCAAGAAATTTGAATTCATGTTTTGAAAGCAAAGGTGGAGTCTACAAAGCAAGAGCTTCAAACATGTCATATATAAAAGGATTTGGCACATGCCAAAATTTGGACCAACTTACAATGGATCAAAATTACAAAATCATGAGCAATTAATGACCATGTGTCCAAATGAGGAGCCGTCTAAGCTGTAATGGTATAACATGAAAAATGTGGGCAAGTTAGATAAGTATGCACATTTCACTCGGGGTAAGTCAGGCACATATAGGAAAAAATGGGCAAATAAGACCTCATTTGCAATCAATCACAGTCGCGGGAGAGAGAGAGAGAGAGAGAGAGAGAGAGAGAGAGAGAGAGAGAGAGAGAGAGAGAGAGAGAGAGAGAGAGAGAGAGAGAGAGAGAGAGAGAGAGAGAGAGAGAGAGAGAGAGAGAGAGATTGTTGACCTAGAGATTCTTGCCAAATGTCTGTCTGCTACTATAGCCACCTGAGACACCCATACCACACCAGAGGTATTCTACTTATCTGTGCACGAGTAGTTATGTATGGTCAAATGTGCACAAAAACAATCACAGAAATTGAATCAATCAAATCAAAAGTGAGAAATACCTAAACTATCAGAGGTCATTTGGGATAACAAATGAAGTCCAAATTCAGTTATTTTGCACCAAAAGACTCTTTTCACTGAAAAAAAACAATTCACGCAATCAAAACTGCCAGAAGGGGTGGAACATGGATCACGATTCATGTACCCCCACCTCAATTTGCAAAAAGGTTGTGGTGAAAAATGCTCCTTTTGACATTGTCTACAAGCTGCAGTAATCATAGATATGAAATGCTGCTGGATTTTGATCATGACTGAACATGGATTGCAATCCATGTCCCCCCAACATGCCAAAATAGAGAAAGTTTAGTGTAGCTAGTTTGAACTTAGCTTGGAGGGTGTGCCCTACAAATTTGGGGTGAAATAAACCTTGAAATCACCAAAAACAGAGAGAACAAAAAGTCGGTCTCCAAATGGTCATTTTGACCCATGATGAGGAAAAATGATCTAGACTTAGGAAAAAGTGAACCAATGGGTTAGGAATGAGGTCCGAATTCTATCTCCAGACTCTAGTCAAAACTAGTTTATGGATCAGATCCATGTCCCCCTAAAGTACAATTGTCAAAAAATGGTTGAAGATTGTGTGTACAAGTCAATGAATACGATATGTGGTAGAATTTCAATGTTTGGTCATGTCAAGTGCTTCAAGTTTCAAGTTTAGCATTGTTAGAGTATCAAGTGCAAAAATTGTGGTTCTTGGCAAAGTTATTGTATTAGAAGGATTTGTGAACTTTTGTAATTCAAGGAATGCCAAAAAATCCCTGAGAAATGAATTAAATTGTTAGAGAGCCTAGGAGGGTTTAAATAGACTTCAAATGCAATGAAAATCAGCATACATTTGGGATTGGGCCTCTTCTTTAATTCCAAATCATCCAAAAGTCAAAATATCAAGAAGATTGATCACCATCAAAGACAATCAAAACAAATATGGGAAAGTTAGACCAAATTGGGCTATAGCTTGGGAAATAGGGAAACCTTGAGAGGAGCTTGTCCAAATTAAAAAATATTTTCACCAGTGTGCTAGGATAGGCTATAAGAACTGGTACCCCAAGTTTCCTAAAAAAGGATGCCAAACATGGATCTCCATGTCCCTTTTTGAATTTTCTAGACCAAAGTCTTGCCCCCAGGTCCCAATTGTTAAGAATAGCCTAACCATAAAGTTTCAAGCCATTTAAATGCCAAAACTCTAATCAAAATGCCGCATTTCTTTAAGTCTGATAAAAATTTCCAAAAGGTGGTATAAATCTTCAACCAATTATCCAAATTCAAAAATATATGAACGATAGCATCCCCAAAGCATGCTTACATTGATAAAATCATCAGATCTCTAAGATGAGGATTTTATACAAAAGAATTCATTTAAACAGCTTTTCACATCTCATCACTTTCTAAGGTTCCTTTAGGCCAACTTTATCCCCCATTTACATCTCTCTCTCTCTCTCTCTCTCTCTCTCTCTCTCTCTCTCTCTCTCTCTCTCTCTCTCTCTCTCTCTCTCATTGAGAACATGGATGATGAAGACTTCTTGAGGCTTGCTATGGTTCTTACATCTCACCCTTCATCACAAAAGGAGCAACGGAGATTTTGAACACGATGTGGAACAGATGATGGAGGAAGGAGTTCATGATGAGGCACATGGAATACATATGTTTCAAACACATGTGTACTCCAAGAGAAAGTGTTTTCTGGATGAGGATTAAAATATTGCAATGAAGAGGTATGAAACACATGCAAAACACAAGTATAGGAAGTGATGCCGCATAAGAAAGCAAGTGCATCCCAAAATCAACATTAAAGGAGAAGGATTTCATAGAGAGGATGTTGGTGCACGCCCAAAAAAAGATAAGAAGAACCATATTATTCAGAGTATTGTTCAACACATCTTGAGAGAGTTATGTAATTATGGAAAAGATGATAGGAATTCAATAATGCAGGTTGTCCTAAGTGATGAGTGCATTTTGCCATGGTGTGAAGATTTAAACGGCCTTATTTTTGCACTCAAAGTCTTCTTTACATGAATTGAAGGTTCCGTACATGAGCTAGATGTTAAGAACCCTTTCTACATAGGAAAAAGATTATCATGAAAATTTATGGACTCCTAGGTCTTGACAATGTTCTAAATCCAATGCATTGCTGCATTTGACTAAAAATAGCATAATATCACAATTAACCCCATGCTACACATCATAGATAATTTTTCATGAAACCAATCTATTTTTCTTGTTAAGTTGAACGACTTCCTAATGTAATCATAAGGTTTCATAAATAAAAAACCTAGTTTCCACATTGTGGCCATCTCAATCTCTTTGAAAAGTATGTCCTTATCGCCAAATTGGTATTGTATTCTTAGGTCTGGAACTAAGCTTTAAGTTGAACATGTTCATTGAAAAAATGGAGCTATATTGGACATATTAGATTTCTAGCTCAAAATGAGTCCTAGTTTTATAAAATGTTTTTCTTTTCCTTGGACTTTGTGCTAGTAACTATTGGGGGTATGAGGTGCCCCAAAACTCAAGAAAGATAGAAGTGGTGGATCTAGGGTCTACCTATTTCACACAGTTTATTTGAAATTGAGAGGGTGTGGAGCTAGGAGATACCGATAATTTCATTCACCTTTCCAACCTCGGTTAGAGTGGCCAAGTGGTGGATCTTTAATGCGCCCACCTTCCACAGATTAGTTAAAATGGCTAAGTGGTGGATCTAGGGTCAAATCATCCCAAAACATTGTTTAAAATTTATTGTGTTAGGATAGCTTAGTGTCAAATGCAAGAAATGATTGACCAAATACCACTGGCGGAATCTTAAATTAACCTTCTCCACAATGCTAAACATGCGGTCTAAGCAGTAGGAAGTTCACCTGGCAATAGAAGGACAAGAGGCCAAAGCTCAAAAGACCAAAGTGATTGAGAGTGAAGTCGCAAAATCAAACATACAATTGAGTGGAGAAATAAATATCAAACACAGAGATACACCATTTGAGTTCCAAACTACTTGAGATGAAGGAGAGGTTCAATATTACAATGCGGTAGACAATCAATTGTAGGTGGAAAAACATAGATTGGAAGAGGATGTAGAGAAAGAGTAGCACTGAAATGCAAAGCTAAGAAAATCTTACAACGTCATCAAGCACGTCCTCTTGAAGCTCCTAACAATCCAAGATATAACAACTCCAGCTTCCACATCACAAGCACCACCTACAGTACTTGAAGAGTTGAAGGTAATCAAAGAGGAGCTCTCCTAGGCCAAGTTTGAGAGACAAATCATGACAGGTGGGGAACATGGCTATCCAAACACAAAAGGATCAAGAGATCCATCAAAAGACCAACAAGCAAAGGAACAGGTAGATCTAGTTGCACAAGCCAAGAAGAGGCCAAGAAGAGTTCTTGGGAGCTTCAATAGAAGGATCTAGCAATCAATTCCCTCCAAGCCAAAGTCATTGTACATGTGCAGCAAACACAAGCAACAAAGATAGTGGTCACAAGGGTAGACCTACCCCTAGTAGATTTTCCAAGTACATCTATTGAGCAAGGTCTACACAATTTTACAGATACAAAGGAAACACCGAATGCAAGAGAGGAGATCAAGCACTGGATTGCAAAAATTCCATATCCCTCTTACAGAGAATACATGGAGTATGAGCTCAAGGTATTGGAATGAGCAAGCCTAATGAAGTTGTCTGGATTTTGGAATTAGTTTGTTTCATAAGTTTTTTGGCTGGCTTTGTAATCAAGGTATTCGAATGAGCTTAATGATCAATCCTAATGAAGTTGTCAAGAACTTGGGACATGATATGATTCCTCTACCGCTCATGAAACATCAAACAATCCCATGGTCTTGAGACAAAAAAAAGAGGGGACTACAAAGATGTGCGTGTAAGAATGGAGCAGGTACTCATTATTGTAGAGAATCAACCCCTTTAGCACAAGAAGTGGTTTGAAAAGAGGCCATAGGATGAGACACTCTATCACAATGTGCCACATCATCTCCAAATCGGCCCAACCTTTTGTCCAATTCCAAGAAGGAGGTCCTAGTATAAGTACTACAATTGGAAGAGCAGACGGCATTCGGTATTGAATTACCCTGTTTTATCAAATCCAACCAACAACTTCTTACCTACAAAGTCTTCTATGGTAAACGCATTACAGATAGTGATCACACAGATGCGCGATGTCCTAGATCTCACATGTCAAATGGTGGTGAAAATAGCAAAAATGATCATCACTTACATCAACATATTTGAGGACATCAAGGCATCAGAGCATCTGTAGCAAGTATTCCTTGAGTGGACCAAAGGCATAGCTTGGAATCTAGAGATAGAGATCCCTAATAGGAACATAACAATGGGAATGTTCTCTAGAATCATGTTCTTGACCTTGCACTACATGCAAATATTTGAGGAGGCATTCATGACGAGATTCTTTGAGACGGATTGAGCCATCTTTACTCCACTCACAAAGGACCTCCTGATGTGCCATATTGCCTATTAGAGAAAAATAATGAACAACCCTTTCAAGGAGTTGGAAATTCAAGAAGACATGGTGGCCTGTGTAGAGAAATTCCAAAGAATCACGAAGACTCTCAAGAAGAAAACATTCGACTACTCTAGTGCAGCTCAACCACAAAGACAAAGCTTGCACGAGGACGTGCAATGTGTAGACAACCACCCATCATGAAGCCACAAAATTTTTATTCAAAGGATCTCTGAGCCAACCTATGTAAAATTTGAGTTGTAAAGTTTCATTTTGAGTCTGAGCCTAAAAAAGTCAGCCATTGTCCAAGAGAGCCCTAGGTATAAAGCTTAATTTTGAAAATCTGCAAGGACATCATTATCATTATCATTATCAAGGTTTTGGAGTTTTGATGCGTACGGTTCCATTGTGTTACTTGTCTACTACTCTTCAATTTAACCATAATCATTGTCAATTTTGTTGTGGTTTGTGATGAATTTTTTTTGAGCTAAATCGGTTGTTTTGAGTGCATTAATGGTTGTTTTTTGATGTTTTGACCATAGGAGACTGTTCCTATGTCATAAAATCTAATATCTAACTATACCCAAATGATTTTCTCATATTAAGCTGATCACTTAATGTGAGAGAATAAAAGAAAACAAGAGAAGAATATAGGTATGTGCTTTAGATGCATCTCAGCAAACGAGACCACAGGTAATGGGTCCAAACAGGAGATGATCTATCAAAGAGCGTGATAGAGAAATACTAATGGAGCTTAGAAGACCTTAGGGTTAGCTTCATTAAAGAACTCCAATAGTTAGTGTACAGATTCAAGCTTGGGAAGCAATTAAGGCAGCCACAACATCAAAAGAATGGTAGGCGGAGCTCGCCAAGACAATGTGGGAAGAGCTGGCATGACACCGTGCTCATTACTCCTTGAAGGTAGCTTACTAAAAAGCCAATACTAATTTTCTCCCATTAACCAAATATGATCTGGATTTTGTCATCTCACTACTAAAGAGGATGTTCACGTGCACTAGGAAGGACAAATCCGCAAGTGGTAGTCATCACTTAAACCGTTCTCTAGTGTTTCAACTCTTCTTGCACCAAAGGGCCAACCGGGTGGGACAACTATCATCTCAATGGATCGAAGTAAGAGGAAAACTAGTGATGTAGCCCCAAACCCCCCAAGCTCGTATGAGCATAGATTGGAAAAGGTGAAATTGTATATGCATTGGAATCCAATCTATAAGTCATACGTGCGCACTGCCTATTGTGTATGTATGTAGAGAGGAGACTTACGTATTAAGTGATGTATATGATGTATCATTCATTTTGTTTAGTGTATCTGATGATGATGAATAGAAAGATTGTTCTTGTGTTCTTGGTCTCTTGAACCTCACATGTTGGCAACGAAGTGTTAATTCTCTTGTTCTATTCATTACATTGTTCATGGGTAACAAAACTCCTTATAAGGGAACAAAAAAGGGTTGTGCATCATGGAGAAAGTAAAGTGGCTCGAGACACTAATGAGAAGAATTAATATTTCTCCCTTGTTTCAATATTTTCTTGGAAGCCAGAGACCAATGATTGTAGGCCATGGACATGAAAGGAAAGGCCTTAAAAAAGAACTAGATGAATCTCTCCGTACATTGAATGCATGCATGGTAAGGAAAATCATGCATGCATGAGTGGCTAGGTGTTGCTTCTAAAAGGAGGGAGGGTGTAGAAATGAGGGTAGCTGGAGTGAGGCCATCAAGATGTAAAGCCCTTAAAAGGAATGTTAGGTGACTATGCATGTGTGTAAGGTAAGGCAAATCTACCCTTGAAAAATTGAAGCCTTTTATGGACTGCTAGAGCACGGGAGTATTGTAAATGCTCTTTTGAGCATGTATACCATTCAAGTTTTCATTTTCAACATCAAAGTGCACTCTAGTGACTCTTCTACTACCACAAGCCCGTGGAGGTTCGAATTATTCTTTCTTAAAGGAGTGGGGACATCAAGATGCAAAGCCCTCAAAAAGAGTGTTAGGTAACTATGCATGTGTGTAAGGTGGAAGGGTGAGAATCTGCCCTTGCAATATTTAACATATATTATTTGTAAAAGGCAGGAAAATCCCACATAGAGGGTGGAAAATGCTGAGTGCAACCTATAAAATGTGGATTTCTGTAGGAGTACAATTTAATCACAGCGTGGGATAAGAAGCATCGCAGGGTGCTGGGCTGCCATGCCATGCCACAAGCGCCTCGATTGTGCGCATGGGGGAAGACCTCATCGCAGAAAGATTGTGTGCAAGGGTGCATGGGGGGTTGGGGACATGGGGGTGCGTCATCACTGCCCCTTGAGACCACCTCAACCAAATGGTGGGGGAGTACTGGACCGCGCCACCGCTCCTCGAAGGGCCTGTACTTGCGTATCCCATGATTTTTTTCCAATGAGAGTGGTTCCAAGCTATTTGTGGTGTTTTATGCCTCAAACAAGTCTTCCTTCTCTAGTTCTTCTTCACCTTGTCTTGAGGTACTGACACAAACCAAGCTACAAGACTTATATGATGATATAGCTTCTTGGTGATTCTCTTGGAGATCCTTTGGTAGAGTGCAACTCAAGTAGGGCTTTAGTTGATACCCATTCACCTTCTTAGGATGCTCCTTGCCATCTAAACCCATGAGGTGGAAGTAACTTGAATAAAATGATTTTTTGACCACATACAAACCTTGCCATCTAGTGTTGAATTTGGCATCAAACCTATTGTCAAGTTGACTGTCATACCTTAGCACAAGATATCCTTCCTTGATGCCTTTGTCCTTCTGTTTCTTGTCAAGCTTCTTCTTTGCTTGTGTTGCTTTCTTCTTGTAGCACTCATAGGCTACTTCTGTATTCCTCTCAAGTTCCACTTATGTAAGAAGTTGATCCATCCATGCTTCTTGGTCATTTTGTACCCCTTTTCTATGAAGCCGCATTGTTGGAATGTTGATCTCAATTGGCTGTAAAGCCTCTTGACCATAGACCATGTGAAATGGTGTGAACTCTGTGGCTTTCCTATATGTGGTTCGATACGCCCATAAGGCACCATCCAAGAAGTCATCCCAAAACTTTATCTTGTTTTTCACCATCTCTGTAATGATGCCTGCAATGACCCCATTAACCTTCTCAACCTAACCATTTGACTGTGGGTAGTAGGGTGTGCTATGACAATGTAGAATGTGAAGCTCTTCACAAACTTCCATGAGTAAACCTTCCTGAACCCTAGACCATTATAAAAAAAAATCTCCAAGGGTGTGCCAAATATACAACAAATATTAGTGTAAACAAACCTGCTCATTGTTTTCCCATTCACCCTTGCCTCACTTTGAGCCTCTACCCACCTAGTCATGTAATCTACAGCCACTAGAATTCCGAGCTTACCAATTTTTGTTCCAGGCAATGGACAGTTGTGATAGCTTTTACACCAATGTTGGACATCCACATCCAGGCTTGGACAAACATACCCTGTCAGCAAAATCTTCTTCACAGTTAGCTTTTGGGCAAAATGACCACCACACGCCTCTTCATGAAAACCTTTTAGAATGGTTGGAATTTCTTCGATAGTTGCTACTCTTTTTCACACTTAATCCTTCCCTCTTTGATAGAGGGAGCCTTATAGGAAGAGATAAACACTTGCCTTCTTCATGAGTCTCCTCTTCTGAGCTTTTATGAAGTCTTGTGGAAACTCGCCCTCCAAAATGAAGCCAATAATGGGAGCCAATGACTGCAATCCCTGGTATCTCCATTTCTTTACATCTACTGCGACCATGATGACCTTCACTTCTTCCTCAATATATGCCAACTTCTTGTTGTGCAAGTAAAATCAACATCTTCATTTTGCTTCCTAGGGATACGATATACTTGCACTTCTTCAAACCGGTTAAACAACCTACAAATGGCATGAAATTGTTTCCTTAGGCTTTCATTCTTGCATGCCCAAATTCTTTAAATCTACTTCACAATGAGAAGCGCATCCCCCTTTACCATGAGACATTGTATACCTTGACTAATACAGATCTTCAAACCCTGAAGTAATATGTCATACTTTGCTTCATTGTTGTTAGTTGAACCACCTTTCATGACCACCTTTCCACTTGGGTTGAGCAACACTAGCCCTCCCCCTGATTTTCAAAATCTCCATCAAAGAACAAGGTAAAAGTATTAGGAAGACTTTTTGGTGGTGGAAATGGTAGGGTCTTTACTTCAGGCACCTTAATCTCCTTCTCATGTACCCTATAAGTGAGAATCCCTACCAATTGTGCACACATACTATCTTCTACCTTAAAAGAGTATTGGAACTCTTGCAACTCCATAATCTACTTTGAGATCCTAGTACTAAGATTCATTTGAGATGACACCCAAGGGAAAAAAAAAAATTTGCAGTAAGAATTACAAAAGGTTGGTAGCAAGTAGGATCTAAAATTTCTCACCACAAACATGAGAGAAAGCATCATGAGTTTTTCCTCTGTGTAGCCTCTCCAAGGCATTCATGACCCTACTAGAAAAGTAGATGTGTTGCATCCTGGTACTGTGGGGATATTGTTGTATAAAAATTGCACCAATTGTCTCCTTCCCAATGCTAGAGCTAACAAAGAATGTGTACTCCGCATGAGTGTTGGTAATTCTAACAGAATGACTTTAATGTTACAAAATTATTCTTCAAGCTCATTTGACCAAACAAACTCAACTTGTTGTGTCAATTTCTGCAATGGGTGAAGTAACTGTGAGTCTAAGTGAATGAAACGGGATATATACTTCACTTTTTGAATGAATGAGATGACCTCCTTGAGATTCTTAGGTGATGGTAGCTCAATAAGAGCCTTTGCCTTTGAAGGATCCACCTTAACCTTGTGACCGAGCAAGATCACTTCATCCTCACCTATGTGACATTTTTCGGGACTGAGCTGACCTCCCATGTCGTAAAGTTTTTTCAAACCTTCTTCTACCTTTTGTAGGTGCGATGATTTTGAGCTATAAATGCAAAAATCATCAATAAAACCCTAATGGAATTTCCTAATAAAGCTTGAAACACCATGCTTAGGGTTTAGGGTTTAGGGTGTTAGGAAATATGATGTCGCTAAGTATAAATTGAGTAGATTACTTAATGGAGAGACATAATTTTCACACACAAGAGATTAGAGAGAGAGAGAGAGAGAGTACACACGATATACGTGGTTCACCCAATGTGGGCTACGTCCATGGGAAAGCAGCCACTCAATGGCTTTAGTACTTCAAAATAAGAAGTAGATTACAAAGGGATTATACCCTTTTGGAGCTCCCACCTTGCTTCACTCTCACCACCTCACATTAGCTTCACAATGGTTCACAATCCGTTTTTGTCTGTAGAAGAGGCCTCCTTTTATAGGCCAAAAGGGCTGCCCTCTCTCATGAGAGGGAGCCATGTGTAGCCGCCCTTGTGTAGACAAGTCCAAATCACACCCTCCAATCCCCCCATGTGTGGACGCCCTTGAGAATTACTCCTTTGAAATTGGCCACCGTCCATGACTTTCGACCACAGGCCACCGGCCATTGACTATCGGCCATCGGCCAACCGGCCAACCGACTAGTCCTTTTTTTACCACTTTTCAGGAAAAAAAAAAATCCGACGAGTGATTTTTCTTCATGCACACTGGCTTCTCCTCATAACGGGGGCCTTACAAATGTGCGTTTTTAATACAAAAAATTACAAGGGGTAAATCACGCTCTGTACTTAACACAAGGGTCTCTATCCTTACATGTCTGCCACAATCCATCAAAAAAAATTCTCAATCCAATCTAACCATAAACCAGAATCCAATCCCATCAATGGATGAGCACTCCACCCTACTCTAGGTGATACACATCCATCCTACAAAATCCCATTAGCATACACCATGGCTGCAAAAATTTGATAGCATTTTAATAGCACAACATAACCAAATAAATTAATCCAAGAGACTTACCAACGTTCACAAGCAAAACAATGAGGGTTCTTCACTGCTTGACCATAAACCATATTCCTCATAGAACCAACTCCCACACTTGGAGTTTTGACTATACACAATGTAGTCAGACAAATCCAACAAAGATGGTTCTTAAAGAATGAATTTTTATTCATGAGAATAAGTCTAACTAGTGACTCAAAATAATTTCACAATTACATATTGGAAGTGTTTAGTGATGCATGGATGATGTATTGTGACCGCATCTCACCCCCCTTGTGCATAGAGCTAGTGTTGACCTAGCATGGTGGAAAGTAGTACATGCATGAAAGTGAGGTATCCACATCCATATTCGAGGTTCCATAAATCATAACAAATCACCACATCAATCCAATAATGATGAAAATTAGATACACCACTTTGTTCAACCATATACCATAACTTCACATGTAGGTGTAAAATAATTTTTTCCAATTTTTAGATGTGCACATGACATGCAAATGGAAGTGTTTGACCTCATACCAATGCATCAAGATGAGCCATACAACCACCTTATCACATCACTTCACCCCATATGAGACTCATGCAAACAACACCATGACAGAAAAAGGAAACCATTTTATGAAAAACTGCCTGTACGATTTAGGTTGACCAATCATATACCCATGCATAAGTATATGGATATCAAATACTTGAAATAAATTTACTGCAACAATCCATAAAACGTATATGAACCACTCATCAAACTCATGAGCCTATATGGTACTTCCCCCTGGTAGTATCCCTACACATATAGGTAAGCGAGTACAAAAATGGTTAATAACTCACTCATGACATAATGACCATCATCTAAATACATTTAAAAACATGTAAACTCAAGGTTTTTATTTTTTTAGGTGGATTCTCTCATGCGACAACTCTCTAATAGTGGTTCTCCAAGGGGCATGGAGTCCAAACAAAATATTAACTAGGTGCGGTGCGTAGCAAGCTGTATTTTGACTATAACTCTTCATGACCCATAAAAGATCAAATTCTCTAAATGATGTGGTTAATGTTTTATTCAAAAGTTTCAACTTAATTCACAAAGGTTTATGAGATACAACCAAAACATTTTTCCTATCTTCTAAGTAATGTGGATCAAAAAGCACTTTTTATGCATCTATGTGATCTTAAACACTCCATATGCATATTTCACATGCTAGACATGATGAAACAAAGCATTGAGCATCCTTGTATGCAACTTAAATTCCCATACATTTCTATGTACACAAGAAAGGAAACCACCAAGGGTGTAGTTTTTGAGGTAGTTTTTTAGAAATAAAAGTAGAGAGAGAAAGAGATGATGGCTATGGAATTTAGGGATTCTTATTGTGATCAAGAAGAGACTATGGATGATTATGAGGCTTCTTCCTTTTTAAGAGAGAGGTGATGAGAGCCACATAGAGAATCTTGTCAGTTGATGTAGAGCGTGCACACCATGAAAAGAGAAGAGAATAAAGTAAGCAAGTAGAGAGAGATGGAGATGGAGAGCTTGCATCGCTCCATATAATATGTACATAGAGTTTCATTGTATTCTATGAAACTAACAACGATAAAAATTGAGCACTCACCAACTTGCTCTTTGGTGCTACACCAAGTGTTTATACACCAAGTTGGTCTAAAAATTATATGCTAATTCTGTAAGCCAGAGTGCTCCCCAAGGCCTCAAATAGCTCCTAGATTTTTGGAGCTTTTACTAAAAACATGAAACAACTTTTGAAAGTTAACTCTGGAAAAAACTGTCCAATTTTTCCTACAAAGGATAACTCTATAACCAATATCTAGCAAGTAATGAGACCGTGAGTAAACTAGATCGCACCGTGGTACCCCAATATAATTATTACACTTAACGTACCATCTCGGTGTATTTATGATGAAACTTTGAAGAATAATTCTCGTAAAAGTTGTGTTCAATCTCATTTCTATATTGTATGTCCGTTTTCACCCATACAATGATTGAAAATAACATTTTTGGATTTATATAATTTTAAAAAGAAATTGTTGTTCAAGAACACTCAAAAGCATGAAAAGCTAAACATAGCATAAAAACAAAAAAAAAACTTTTTAAAAATTAAAACACAACTTTTCCTAGCCTACTTGAACTAGAAAATGAATCCTTTTTCATTAAAAAGTGTACAAAAGTAAAAACATAGCATGAAAAGCACTTTAAAATTGGATTCCAAATACAAGCAGGTGATAGGAAATTAGCACCAACCATACCAATTTAAGCATGCCTCTTTGGTGCTACACTGAGTGTTTAGACCAAGCAAAGGAAATATCCTAGCTGTGTAGGTCCTTCAACCCCCAATGTAGTAACCATGTAGATGAGCCTAACAAAAAACCAAAAAGATCTAAGTAGCACTCCCAATCCATCAATGTCGCAAGTCAGAGATCCTTTCATCTAGCACTAAGTGATGTAGGTGATCCTAATCTTGTGTCTACACTATCATGAGAAACATAACACATGAGTCGAATGAAAATAGCATCTTGCATATGCACAAGCAATCCTTTCCAAAGAATCTAGGTCTCCATCCTAACACCTCTATCATAATCCATCAAAACCACTTCATAATCCAATCCAAAGACCATAAAGCAGAATACAATCCCATCACATGGGTGAGCACTCCACCCTACTCTGGGTGATACACATCCATTTTACAAAATCACTGAAGCATATAACATGGATGCAAAAATTTCAATAGTATTTAGCAGCACAACATACCCAAACAAAATAATTGAAGATTCACATCGACTTCCACAACCAAACCATAAGGTGTCTTTAGCCCTTGACCAACGAGAGGTCCCCAACCCAAAGACTCTAAAGTCGCGATGGTGTCCTTCACATGTCTCTAGGCCTAATAAAAAAATTTAGAGTCTCTAAGTAAGAAAAATCAAAGGAACAAGCCCTTACCATTGGGAATTGCTTGGGACTATAGCCCTAGAAATGACCTAGTCCTATCTGGCAAGTGGAATTAGGACAAAATCTAAAAACCCTAAAAAAAAATTGGCCCTATAACCTCTCCAAACTACATGAGTGAGAGAATACCCATTTGTGGACTCCCCTTCCACTGAAGAAGTTTACTAAACATTAATTATAGGGGTGAGCATGGAATGTTTTTTATATACTTGGTGTCCATGGACACCAAGTATGATATTATGCATGGCACCATAGCTGAGTCTTAAGTAAAACATTTTTAAAAAGTGTATTTAAAAATGATTTCCTCAACATCACTACTTTGAACTTTTGAGAATTAGCAAATGATCTCTCTCTCTCTCTCTCTCTCTCTCTCTCTCTCTCTCTCTCTCTCTCTCTCTCTCTCTCTCTCTCTCTCTCTCTTTGTGTGTGTGTGTGTGTGCGCGTACGCAAGACCTTTAAGGTCTCTTGGGATAGATTCCTACAATGTTGAAATTATCTTCTTCTCGTGTGTGTGTGTGTGTGTGTGTGTGCACGCTAATAAAAAGAGGAAAATGATATAACCTTTCTATCACCCAAGTGTGGGAGATTGATTATGCCTTTTCCCTCTTGAATAACAGGTCTTGAGTTCTCAACTCTCTCTCTTGGCTAGATATTTAAGGTCTCTTGCGATAGTTTCCTACCACGTTAAAACTCTCTTCTTCTCAGGTGTGTGTGTGGGTGCTAATAAAAAGGGGAAAGTTGTATAACCTTTCTATCACCCAAGTGTGGTAGATTGATTATGCCATTTCCCTCTTGAATAAGAGGTCTTGAGTTCAACTCTCCTCATCGGCTAGATCTTTAAGGTCTCTTGAAATAGCTTCCTACGATGTTAAAACTCTCTTCTTCTTGGGTTTGTGTGTGTGTGTGTGTGCAAATAAAAAGAGAAAGATGGTATAACCTTTCTATCACCCAAGTTTGGTAGATTGGTTATGCCATTTTCCTCTTGAATAACAAGTCTTGAGTTCACTTCTCCTCATCACCAAGATCTTTATCACTAGGCTGGTAACCTAACAGGACATAAAAGTGTCCTTTCAGGGTTTTGAACAAAACCTCCAAAACCATAGTAGATCCACTCATTTTGTAAAATCCTTTCATGAGGTTATAGTTGAAGGCCTACTAAACCTGGAAAAGATAATAAACTTGTAAAATTTCTCGTCTTTTGGTCACACCAAGCCTCCAAAGTTGATGGACCAGTGAATTTTCATCAAAACAGTCATTTCTTATGTTTTGTTGCATAAAAATAAGACTAGGGGATTTTGTAGGACTTGAGATAAATTCCCTAGTTAACTTCAATCGGTTGGTGATCAGAACATATGATTGCTTCTCACTCACTATTTTTTGTTTTTCCAAAATAAATAGGTACAAAAAAGTTGAATTTTTACCATTCTGCAAACCTATCATCAAAGTTTCTATAGCCACGCTCAATACAAATAATATATGCATGTTTTCTTAGTTCCCTATTGTCCTTTATGTTCATAAGGAGCCATGGAGCATGTCAAAAGAATAATACATCTCTTACCAAGGGGAATCTTGGGGACAAAGATGAAGTGTTAAATACAGCAAACATGAAAAAACTGGGTTGAACATTATGAGTTGTAGAATCCCATAGAAACTATTCAATATCTAGCCAAATTTGATCCTTATGACTAGATATGGTTACTACCTACAAAATGCATGTAGTTGTCACAAGAAACTAACAATATTGAAAAAGCTATACTTGATATACTAGAATGTTTCATTTTCTTCCATAATTGAAAAAATCAACCATGGTTGTGTACCAAAATAGGGTATTAGGTGCCCCAAAACTCAAGGAATGTTAGCTTTATGTTACAATATGTGACATAGAAAATCAAAAATGAATTTGGATATCATGAAATCCACCAAAAAAATCATAGAAGAGCTAAAATTGGCTAAAAAACAGGATTTGACAATTTTTGTAATTTGGTCATAACTTACAACTTTAATATTTATTTCTCCCTAGAAGCATCAGGACATGTTGAGGACTACTAAAGATAGTTCTCTAGCATTATAGACCTCACAAACATGAATTCTAGAGTGGTATAGTTGCAAAAAGTTGAAAAAAGCCAAAAACAGGACCCGTTTTTCACACAGTTTAGGTTGTGAAATGTTGTGCAAGGACAATGTTAAAGATGGAATTGATATTCCAAAAAAATGTCGAGTTTTTTTCAGCTCATGAGACAACTTTCTAGATAGATAGCACCTCAAAATCCATTTTGAAACTCTTGACATAACTCAAGGAAAATGGTCATTTCACAGGACATAAAAGTGTCCCAGGACATAAAAGTGTCCCATTACCAACCTAGTGTTAAGGTCTCTTGGGATAGTTTCCTACGACGTTGTGAGCGGAATGAAAACACACACAGCGCCTCTATAAAGACCCTACACACACTCTTGGAATGATACACACAGACACTATGGGGCACCACTCGGCTTACACAACACACCTGGCCGAGACAGGAAACACACCTCTGAAGTGAGAGGAGAGAGACTATCCACTTGCCCACTCCATACAGACACACACACACACACATCCAAAAAACTCAGCTCAAAAGAGGAGAATTTTTGATGTTTAGATACAATTGAGCTTGGGCCAACACCAATGGGGCAAATAGCTCACACAATATGGATAAAAGATACCAGATACAATCACAAATTGGAGCAGAAGCTTCGCTCAAAGGAGAAACTTACACAACCAAAACAGCAGAAAAAGAGTGAATAATTTGGAAAAATGGACAGCGCCATCGCGTCCGGAACGACCCAAAACCCGAGTCTACAATGTCAAAGTGCTCAAATCCGACATCGGATGAGCAGTTAATGACAAAAACAGGCTCCAAAAACACACCTACGGCTGTTCCTTCTCTCTTCTCCACGTTTTTTCTGGTCTTCTCTTTGTTTTTTCAGTTCCCACAGTTAGCTTTATTAGTTGGGCACCCTTGGCCTTTTAGATGACCTCAAACGCATCCATGCGCACACCTGGCACTCATTTCTTTTCAATAATGCGTCTCGCAACCACGTGAAATGGCCCTAAAAAGTGGTCCTCATGATGACCTTTCTGCATAACTCTCACAAGAAAACACCCACGTTGTGTCCGTATTCATCCACGTGCAAGTATTGACCCCGTTCAACCTCCTGACGCCACTAGATGCCATCTGACGCACCTGCTTACCTCATGTCGTCGGCCCGCGGATAGCTTCCTCGAGAAGTTTTACGCGCTACCAACTCCTCATTATTGTAGAAAAAACACACTGCTACTGGTAACGATGAAAATCGATGCACTATGTACATGTTGTCCTACCTGTACACATGTGAGCCCCACATAACCACCTGGCTTTGGAAAATGGGCAATCCTTTATTTGATGCACCATGCATGTGTATGTACATATGCGCAATTCCGTGCTCCAAAAAACTCCTGACATAATTTGCCCACCCCCTAGCCTGCTAGAGCATTCATTCTCAGCAGCAACAACACTAGTAGATGCTCATTCCACCTGGATCCCACACAAAAACACTTGGCATTCCTTGCATCAAAAGCTTAATCAAGGTTCCACCTGGCTCCCAAGGAAAACCTGTAGAGATGCCATATATCAACCTTACATCAAGAAAACCATCAACTATTTTGTCATAGACTTGCATGTGTAAATATCTCTCCTTCTCCATAGTTGAGAGGTCTACAATGATCATTTGTGTCATCAATCCCTGCTTCTTTGGCAATTCAACCTTGGTTTGCATCAAGCCTTCAATCACTTCACTTTCATCCTCAACTTCATTCACAAATGCAACTAAATCAGACTCCTGGATTTCTTTGTCCATCAAAACAAATGCAACATCAACATCCTCATCACTGCTAGTAGTGCTATCACTGTCCTCATCTATCACCGTGGAATAGTCTTCATCACTAGACTCATCCTCATCTTCATAAAGCTCCTCCAATCGTTTCCTTGTGTCCATATTATATAGCTTCTTGGCACTTGTCTTTCCATAGAGGCTAATCGTACCATGTCTCCAATCTTGAACAGCTCCCACTGCACATAACCATGGTCTACCCAGTATGATAGGAGATGCTCCCAACCCTGCTGGCATCACATGAAAATCAACCACTGCCTTTGCATCATATGCCTCCGCTTCTAAGCTCTTTACAACACCAAAACATTTTACTTTTTGATGGTTTGCCAATCTGATCCGAAAGCCTGACACCCCAAACACTGTAAGACCCATCTTCTCAACGCATGAGTGTGTTATGACACATATTTGGGCTCCACCATCCACATAACCTTGTCCTAGATTTTTCCTTTTATGCCACACATCTACTATTGGACAAATGTGTGGTAGCTCATCCATTGCCAGCACCTTTACTGAACCTCTCTCTGGCTCTTCTCCATTGGGTTAACCATCCTCTTCCACTGTCCCTTTAGCTTAGGCACCATCTCTGTAAGATGCCCAAAAGTAACATCTGCCTTCCTGCTTGTCAGATCCTCCTTCAAGTCATAGCTTAATTGCCCATACCCTAGTGGAAAATATGAAACATGAAACTTTCGACGAGTTCTCCTTTTCCTCTTGGCCTTGACATCCTCGCCTTCATGGCTCTTTCTTTTCTTCTTACTAGGACCTGGGGCACTTCTTCCTTCCTTTTCCTCTGTGTTCCTCTTCCCAATAGGCATCACTAATGTATCCTCTAGCTTTGATGCCTTCTCCAAGGTGACTACACTTAGCACTTTTGTCTTTCCCTTTTCCTCTTGGGTTAATCCACTGGTTCCTTCATCTCCTTTAATTTCGATGCCATAATCATTTGACCTAGTTAGCACATGTCTTGGCAATGGATACATGTCTCCCCCCATCCTTGGTGGCTTATCACATTGTGGGCTGATGTGGCCCAACTCTCCGTAATTATAACATGTGGGCGTCTGCCTCCATAACCTGCCATTGCATTGTCCACCACCATTCCTGGGCCTTTCTTCACCTCCTGGCTGATTTGCAAACCTCCCTCGACCTCGATTACTTCCCACTTGACCTAGCATGTTTAGGCTGAGATTCTTCATCAAATCTACCACTTGCCTCATGTCTTGCCTTAGCCCATCATCTTGCACCGATGTAGTGACCACTATTGGCATAACCTGAGTAGTAACAGGAACCACTGGTTCATGATGAACCCCTGACATGCGACCTTGTAAAGACTCTATAGGCTGAAATTCAGACCTCATGGGCAAAGACTCCACCCCTAACTGGCTCATTTTCCTCAACTTCCACTCTTTGTTCCTTGCCACCTCTAGTGCATCTTCATATGTCCTAGGCAACGTATATTCTCCCAAAGACCAGCCAAGAACCTGTCCTTCTTCATCATGTTAGGCGGGGGTACCTTTGGTGCTAAAGCCTTGCACATCCTCTCCCATGCCAATGAGAACTTACGTATGTACGCATCTACTGGCTCACCTTCCTTTTGCACTAAAGCTTGTACTTCTTGCCACACTTTGTTAGGATCTTCTATCTTCACAAACTCCACTTCCAAAAAATTCCTTAGATTGTCCCAACTCAATCTTACAGGTGGATCAGTCACACGCAACTCCTCTTCAAATGATTTGGACCAAACTCGTGCATCACTCTTCAAACAGATTTGGAGAAGATGTAGCATCTGCGCAGGGTTATGAATCTGGTTGCTAATGCAGGCAACCTCCATCTTTTCCAAAAAGTCTTCCACATCTTCATCACTTCTTCCATGAAACTCCGGATAAGAGAAAGCCATGGCTACCCAAGTTTCAATGCTTTGAGAACCCCTTCGAACACACGTGAAAGAACCCAAAACTTTTACTGACTCAATTCCCAGAAACTTCAATGGAGCTCAACTTTAGATAAGGACAAACACATGCACATAAAATGAGTTTTCATAGTTGATCATCGGAATTACAACAGGCAAAGGACATTCCAAGATCTCTCGTAATCTTCTTGGCCCAAACATAAAGACTATGCACTGTTGGAAAAAAATCTTCCTGGACACATGAACATTTATCTGGATTCTTTGAGTTAAATGAAATGGAGTGAATTGAGGGCCATTTTGATCATCCATTAAAGCCAACCATGCAGCTCCCAAGAAGGCACACCTGACTTATCCTCTGATTTTGCCAAAATTTCAGCAGCATAACAGCATAAATTCCTTAAAAGACCAAAAGACCAGCCATCATAACTTGGAAAAAATTTGACAGAGTTTCCCCAGAAGCAGAGCAATGAGAACCCAAAACATAGACTGTATATGTATGCATAAACTGTCAACAATAGAATCCGAGCATCAAATAGGACTCACTAGTACATAGCCTATGGCGAGGTTACGAAAAGGGTGCTCCAGCTACCTGTATCACCGAAAGGATCTCCACATTTGAGAATCCCCCAACTCAATAAAAACCTCACACTATCGACCCTCACACGAAGGCTAATGCAAATTGCATATAGTCAAGTCTCAGAAATGACTATCTTCCAGACCAAGTCTCAAAAATGTCAGGGACTACCAAATACAACCAAGTATGGCTCCACAAATGCGTACAATGGCAGTTTCCACAAGTAACGTACAATCCAGCAAACAATGCGCTCAAATAGGTGCCAAGTGATGCATACCCACAACAACTGCAAGTGACATCACTGCTAGTATATCACTGTACTCCAGCTACCTGTACCTATGTGAATCACCTGTACTTGTACCTGTCCCTGTAACCTGTAACCTGTAACCTGTAGCCCCGAATCTTGAAGCTTGAAGCTCGAAGCAGAAGGTACTCGAAGAAGATCCTCCGTGGGGGTGCCGAAAGAATGTGAGCGGGATGAAAACACACACAACGCCTCTATAACGACCTGGCATACACTCTTGGAATGATACACACACACACTATGGGGTACCACTCAGCTTACACAACACACCTGGCCGAGACAGGGAACACACCTCTGAAGTGAGAGGAGAGAGACTATCCACTTGCCCACTCCACACAGACACACACACACCCAAAAAACTCAGCTCAAAAGAGGATAATTTCTGATGTTTAGATACAATTGATCTTGGGCCAACACCAATGGGGCAAATAGCTCACACAATATGGGTAAAAGATACCAGATACAATCACAAATTGGAGTAGAAGCTTCGCTCATAGGAGAAACTTACACAGCCAAAACAACAGAAAAAGAGTGAAGAATTTGGAAAAATGGACAGCGCCATCGCATCCGGAACGGCCCAAAACCCAAGTCTACCATGTCAAAGTGCTCAAATCCGACATTGGATGAGCAGTTTACGACCAAAATAGGCTCCAAAAACCCCAAAAACACACCTGCGGCTGTTCCTCCTCTCTTCTCCACGTTTTTTCTGGTCTTCTCTTAGTTTTTTCAGTTCCCACACTTATTTTTATTAGTTGGGCACCCTTTTCCTTTTAGATGACCTCAAACGGACCCCGAACAGGCCAAAATTTGACCTCGCAGTGCATAGTTGTCACCCTGTTGCATCCATGCGCACACCTGGCACTCATTTCTTTTCAATAATGCGTCTCGCAACCACGTGAAGTGGCCCCAAAAATTGGTCCTCATGATGACCTTTATGCATAACTCTCACAAGAAAACACCCACGTTGTGTTCGTATTCATCCACGTGCAAGTATTGACCCCGTTCGGCCTCCTGACGCCACTAGATGCCATCTGACGCACCTGCTTACCTCATGTCATCGGCCCACGGATAGCTTCCTCAAGAAGTTTTACGTGCTACCAACTCCTCATTATTGTAGAAAAAACACACTACTACTGGTAACGATGAAAATCGATGCACTATGTACATGCTGTCCTACCTGTACACATGTGGGCCCCACATAACCACCTGGCTTTGGAAAATGGGCAATCCTTTATTTGATGCACCATGCATGTGTATGTACATAAGCACAATTCCTTGCTCCAAAAAACTCCTGACAACCTTAAAAATCTCTACTTCGCGCGTGTGTGTGTGCTATAATAAAAAGAGGAAAATGGTATGACCTTTCTATCACCCAAGGGTGGTAGATTGGTTATGCCATTTCCCTGTTGAATAAGAGGTCTTGAGTTCAACTCTCCTTGTCGGCTATATCTTTAAGGTCTCTTGGGATAGTTTCCAACGATGTTAAAACTCTCTTCTTCTTGGGTATGTGTGTGTGCTAATAAAAAGAGGAAAATGGTATAACCTTTCTATCACCCAATTGTGGTAGATTGGTTATGCCATTTCGCTCTTGAATAAGAGGTCTTGAGTTCAACTCTCCTCGTTCGCTAGATCTATAAGGTCTCTTGGGATAGTTTCCTATGACATTCAAACTCTCTTCATCTCAGGTGTGTGTGTGTGTGTGTGTGTGTGTGTGTGTGTGCGCGCATGCACTAATAAAAAGAGGAAAATGGTATACCCTTTCTATCACCCACTTGTGTTAGATTGGTTATGCCATTTCCCTCTTGAATAACAGGTCTTGAGTTCAACTCTCTTCGTCGGCTAGAGCTTTAACGTCTCTTGGGACAGTTTGCTATGACATTAAAACTCTCTTCTTCTCGTGTGTGTGTGTGTGTGTGTGTGTGTGTGTGTGTGTGTGTGTGTATGCTAATAAAAAGAGAAAATTGGTATGACCTTTCTATCACCTAAGTGTGGTAGATTGGTTATGACATTTCCCTTTTGAATAATAGGCCTTGAGTTCAACTCTCCTCATCGGATAGATCTTTCAAGTCTCTTGGGATAGTTTTCTATGATGTTAAAACTCTCTTCTTCTCGGGTGTGTGTGTATGTGTGTGTGTGCTAGTTAAAAGAGGAAACGGGTATAATCTTTCTATCACCCAAGTGTGGTAGATTGGTTATGCCATTTGCCTCTTGAATAGCAGTTCTTGAGTGTTGCATAGATCTTCAAGGTCTCTTGGGATAAATTCCTACGACATTAAAACTCTCTTCTTCTCAAGTGTGTGTGTGTGTGTGTGTGTGTGCGTGCGCGCGCTAATAAAAAGAGGAAAGTGGTATAAGCTTTCTATCGCACCCAAGTGTGGTAGATTGGTTGTGCCACTTCCCTATTGAATAACAGGTCTTGAGTTCAACTCTCCTCGTGGACTAGATCTTTAAGGTCTCTTGGGAATGTTTACTATGACATTAAAACTCTCTTCTTCTTTTGTGTGTGTGCGTGCGCGCGTGCTAATACAAAGAGGAAAATGGCATAAACTTTCTATCACCCAAGTGTGGTAGATTGTTTATGCCATTTCCCTCTTGAATACCAAGTCTTGAGTTCAACTCTCCTCGTCGGCTAGACCTTGAAGGTCTCTTGGGATAGTTTCCTACGATGTTAAAACTCTCTTCTTCTTGGGTGTGTGTGTGTGTATGCTAATAAAAAGAGGAAAATGGTATAACCTTTCTATCACCCAAGTGTGATAAATTGGTTATGCCATTTCCATCTTGAATAGCAAGTCTTGACTTCAACTCTCCTCATCGGCTAGGTCTTTAAGGTCTCTTGGAATAGTTTCCTACGACATTAAAACTCTCTTCTCTTTCTTCTTATTCTTCTTCTTCTTCTCTGTTTGTGAGACTCTCTCTCTGTCTCTCTCACTCTCTCTCTCTCTATGTGTGTTTCCTCTCAGGTAAACCAACCATGTTTGGACACCAAAATCTTTACCAATACAACAACCACCTATACAGTCAGTCTTTGCATAATCTCAACCTGCACCCAGTCCTAGAGTGTGAGTGCTAGGTTTAGAAAAAATTCGAAGGAGGATGTTGATGGAGGCATTGGGCACTTCAAGACTAGGTGGATGGAAAGTGGGTACAATGTGATCCACAATGATGAGACCAAAACGGAGGATTTTGTTGCAACATTTCAAGGGAAGGATATGGCATGGGTTATAATGTATGGTATTGTAGCTTTTACAACATATGAAGCTTTGAAGATAGGATTTTTGGCAAGGTTGAGGGAGGAGAAGACCCTTGAGGACATCTTGATCAAGATGAGGAAGATGAAGCAAAAGAAGTTTCTGGTGGAAGATTATGCACAAAAATTCAGGAACCTTAACAATAGGCTATTGGAAGCCCAAAGGCCATCCTTTGGGGGATTATTTATGTTGAGGAATAAAAAAGAAACTAAGTAGTTTAGAAGGAGGAAGAGGTCTGATTGTGAATGAAGCCCACTTTAATGAGTTAGTGGAGTTTGTCATGAGAGCTGAAAGAAGGAATGAAAGCCTTGAGAAAAGGAGAAGAACTTCCAAGAAGTAAGATTCAGAATCAAAAACTGATATAGAGGATGAGGAGATTGATAGCTCCTCACATAAGAAAGACTCAAAATCTGACAGGGATTTTGATGATGAAGACAGTGGGTGGTCTGAGAAAAAGAAGAAGACTAGAAAGAGTAAGAAGAAGAAAATACTTTCCAAAATGGAGAAGTCTAAAGACAAAAAAGAAAAGAAAAGGGAACCAGATAGCAAGGATCAAGAAGGGATCAGTAAGATTATCTCCGAGCAGTTGAAGACAATAAGACTTACAAGGTTGGGAATGCCAGAAAGGCCCTACTACCACACGTGTCAAGTGTTTCGACATATTTTTTATAAATCTTTGAATACTATTTTTAATATTGCATTCACTTTAGGTGTCATGCTGGTGCTCCATATATACACATGGAAAAACCGGAGGCACCAATCCAAAAAATTTTGCCTATCTTTGCGACAAAATACCAACCTCCTATCTTGCACATTGTACTTTATCATTTCCCCCGCATGTTTAGGGGGAATGTCACCGTGCATTGACTCTACAACTTGAACAAGAAAGCCATTTAAAATCAAGAACCAAAGTGCTCCCCTCGTCTGGCAATGGCTTTGGCACGCATATTGGGTGTGGTAGTGCATACCACTCAACATAAATTGTTATAGAAATGATATTTTATGATTTTATTACAGTTGACAGGTGGAAAGGACTAGACCAAGCTAGGCCTATGCGAATGGAAATATATATTGTACATTTTATTATTCAAGTGCTCTTTATGATCTTTGGCCATTTATGACTGGCCGGCCAGTTTGTACTCACATTGACCATTGAAGAAATCTATAAATGAAATACGTGCAAGAGGGAAATGGTCACTCTTGCACGGGGGGAGATTGCACCCAGTGTCCGCGTTGTTCTTATCTCCTCTCTTCTCTTCTCTCTCACCGTGTCGGGGTAGCACTTCGCTCTAGGAGGTGCGTCTGCACGTGCTCTTTTATCCTCTCGCGCTCTCAATCTCTCTCTCTCTGTTCGTGTATGGCCTCGATTCCGTGCTATGGGATCTGTCAGGTATGGGGATTTGCCGATTTATGTGTTATATTGTGTTATCTTGGATGATTTGCAGGGCAGCCGCGACTTCCGTCTGTAGTAGTGGTATCAGAGCACAAGGAAACGCTCCTATATGTTGTGGAGAACAACAAAGGAAGTCATAGAAACCAACTTATGGCTATCGTCTTCACTTCCAAATATCGAAGATAAGTTTATGATGTTTTCAAAATGAATGTTTTTGTTTTAATGATTACATTAATGCATCGTTGCTTGAATTGCATCATGAAGAAATTAATTGTTTATGATAGCCGAAGCTAGCTATACTAGAATTGATACATAAATTAGCAGTACATTTCATTTACAATATCATCCGCATGAATAATCATGTGAGTATTGGGTATATAGGAAGTTTGGTACGGCGCTAGAGGTATAAGATCAAGGAGAGATCTGATAGAAGAAGAGTAGTAAGAGAAGGATTGGAGGTGTTCTGTCAGAGGGAATTAAAAGTAACATCATATTCGCAATTTCTCATCGAAACCTATCCCAAGTTAAGCCCTATATTTATAATTAACAAGGATATTTATAAAAATAATTTTTAAAAAAATCATAGGAGATCGATCGTGACCAGGAGATGCATGACATCGTGAGCAGCAGGGTAGACCGAGCTCGGGTGCAGCATGGTGGATAGAGCCAGGCAGTTTCAACTCTTTCTCTCTCTCTCTCTCTCTCTCTCTCTCTCTCACACACACACACACACACACACACACATGCGAGCCATCATAGGCCGCCAGTTCTCACTGCCGCCAGACTCTTTCTCTCACAGTGTCGCGCACACACACACGCCCCCTCATCATCAGATTACTCTGTCCCTCACTTGCCAACCAGAGCCGCCATGCAATTTTGTGGTTGTGGTCACTTCACAAGCAACATCAACGTACTTTCCCTCTCTCTCTTGCATGTCGGCACTAAGCTCATGCGGTTTCTCTCTCTCTCTCTCCTGCGGTGATGATCTGTGCATGTGCCCACCCACTGAAACCTTTCTCTCTCTCTCTCTCTCTCCAGTCCGTAGCCACCCAACTCTCTCTCTCTGGCTGAAGCACTGGCCGCCATGCTGAAGAGGTAGTTCACTACACAAAAGCACACAGTTGTGTGGACGCCGTTTTTTCTTTAATCCCATGCCACACACCTCCAACCATTAAACTCTCTATTTCCTATGGTTGCCCGCCAGTGGCGGTTACACTGGTTGCACTCTACCACTCCTTTGTGGTCACACTAGTTGCACTCCACTCCTTTGCGGTTACAGCTGTGCTCTGCCAACCCGCCCACCAACCTTCCATGCAGCTGCTCTATCTTCTCTCAATCACTAGTCGCAACCATATTGTATGCAGTGCCGCCCTGGGTGCATGCAAACTGGAGGTCCGTGTGGTGCTTCCCCACCCTTTTGTTTGGGTAATCACCTCTTGACCAACATGCAGTGCGTACCATTAGTCCACTCACCAGCTCCCTCGGTGCCACTCTAGCTGTGCATGCCAACTCCTACACACATGGCGCCACTCAAACTTGAGATATAATGGTCACACTCCACTCAACTCCCTCACCCTGGGCAGCTGTCTGCATGTATCTAGTGCTCATCTCTCTTTTTTTTTTCTCTCTCCAAGATCAGCCGCTACAAACACTCTCACTCTTTCTCCCTCTTCCGGGTCAACTGCGATTCTGTGTATGCCACATCCCCCTTCCTCCTCGCATGGCCGTTACCTTCCTCTTGGATGTGGTGGCAGGGAGCTAGCAGGCACCATGTGAGAGGCAGTCTCCTCTTCACAAGAGGTAGTCTCCTCTTCTTGTGAAGAAGCCCAGGCAAGCCTATGAGAGCCCCCTTGGAGGAAATATCTTTGTTGTTCGCAATGGATTGGACATATAGTGGCGCCCTGTATCAATGCAAACGCAAGATACAGCTCTCCATTATTACGCAAATGGCCCAAGTGTCTCAGCAACTAAAGCCTAAATTTGTCTTTGGGACTCCAAATGCACAAGCGTGCCTCACAAGGGAAAAAAAACAACAAAAAGGTCTGCATCCACGTGATGAGAAGACCCATTCTCGGAGAAAATCTCGGGCAAACACCTTTGGATAGAGCACACATTCACAATATAGATTTTTGCATTGCTATCAATTTGTACCAACCTGCTCTTCCCCTTACACTAGCACCCCAAAGTTGCTCATGACCTGCCACAAAACCCCCACTTATGGTAGTTCGAAGTCGTCTACTCTCTCCCTCTCACCCCCACTTTCTCCCTCTCCCCTAGCCTAATCTGACTAACTATAGAGGCGGTACTTGATGCAGCTCTTCGATGACCAGTGTAGCTACCTACTGCAGCGAACATTGACGCAGCTCTGCAACGACCGCTTTCTGCGACACCGCCCACTGTGGAGCACCATCGTGCATTCACGACAATGCTGATGATGGTTTTAACATGCAGATTTTAGGTTGTTGCCTTAGTTTCACACTTCACTTTGTTTTATTTTTATACCTAGATATTGTAATTAGCTCCATCAAGATTGTATCATAGGTAAGTTTGGCCTTTGAAGGCGATTAATGTAGCATTCTGACCCCCCCCCCCCCCCCCCCCCCTGACGACAGTGGCAGCAGTACACACTGAAGAATATTTTCGACGACCCGTGCAATACTTTCTCGGACAACATTTCTCATAACAATCTTCCATTTTACTTCATTTTATTTTTGTACCTGGATATTAAATTGGATCCACAAGGATTCTAGCCGATGGGTCTCATAAGAAATTTTGACGATGACTAACAATTCATTCTCCCTCTCTCTTCACCCCCCATTGCATTTTGGTAATTGAAATCAATAGTGTTATACTTTTTTACAGTTCTAGACTGTATTAGTATCATAATCAAACAATTGAATTTATCATTATTATTATTATTATTTAAAAAACCATCTAAATATATATATATAGAGAAGATAATGATTGTATACAGTTTTATATATTTGATGTTATTGGTTAGATCTTAGATAAGTATTATGTTTATATAGTTTCTTAGTAAATATGTAGTTGTTTATCATATATCTAGTAAAATATGATTATTAATTCCAACTATGCTATTTTCAGCAAGCTGACAATGTGACCCGTCTATCTTGGTTGCATTTTTGGTACACTATCCATGACCATTACATGTAACCACACAAATTAACACACCTACTATATGAGTGTCTCGTTAATGCGCAAACCGGCATCCCTACTTGTGCGATCTTTATTCTTCTATTTCAACTAATTACACATTAAATTCCCTTAATTTTGACTAACAAGGTTCTACCTCGTGTGGTTTGTATTATCTGACTTTCAAGGAATTATTTAGCCTAGTTTACGTAATTTGTACATGCTGCAGACTCTTATACTACGTACCTAGTACAAGTTTAAAAGAGGAGCTTAAGTTTTTGGTCTTGCCATGCATTTTCTTGATGCATATTCTTTTACATACTTTGACGTCTAACTCAAATGTCTGATAGAGCAGCTAAGGTCAAATTAGTTTTGCATTGTTTTCTGTATTTGTTGGATCAATCTACTGTTTATACTGTAGCATTTACATGATGACTAAACACTAGTCAACGACCTTTAAACAATAAAAATGATAAAAATAATAATAAATTCTTTTATTAAGCATTTTTGAGACAACATCAAGAGGACTGCTTCATTTAGTAGATGTCTGTAAGTAATTCGTGTACTGTAATTTCGCCTCTTACATTCATCTATAAACTCAAATCAAATGTGGTTCATACATTTATTAAGTTAAAACTATAGAAAATCTCTTTTCCACTTAGTTGTCTCATATTTGTCTACGTTGTATACTAATCCCCTTTGTAGTTGTCAAGTTCATGACTAATTATTACTCCCACACTACCACATTTTGGATCTGTTACCTATACTTTGGTCTAAGTTTTCTAGTTGCAGTTGTCTCCTACTTGTATCTCTCTCCCCACGCACAAACTAGTACATGTTTTCAGATGCAGTACATCATCCAGAGTCTAATGGTTTACAGAAAGCACACAGGTGAGTTCTCTCCACATTTTAATTTTTAATTTTAATTTTATTTTTTTTTTATTTTTTATTTTTTTAATTTGTTTTTTGTTTTTAAAAAAATCATCTCGTAAACACAAGCAATCATATACTAATAGGACTCTCTCAAAATTCTATGATTTTCAAAGTCCTACACAAACACTATTCCATAGAGAACAACACGGTTACAAAAATTCAACGCACATACCTTACTTATCGGCTTGATTACCATCTATTTTGTAACAGACAGTATGGCTCTTTTTACTTGCCTGCATTCTCTAACATGGTGTCAATACTTGTATTAAATGAAATTGCTATTATGATCATTTCACATTGCGCTATGCATCTACTTACATGAGCCGAGGTGCTTCCACCAATGCATAATAATTTGTCCATACTTTGTTACTCAACCTTACTCCAATGTGGTGTGAATGAGGTAGTACATTTTATATGTTTTTATGCCTGGTCTAGTCCATTGGTCACATGCACACAGATTCGCCGATTTAGGCAGTGTGTAGATACTCATCTTGGTGCAGATTCGCCGATTTAGGCAACACATTGATAAATTGCAGATTCATGATTTTTAAACTTATACCAAATGCTGATTCGCCGATTTAGGCAGCATTAGTGCAGATTCGCCGATCTAGGCAGCATGTCTTATTGGTGTAGATTCGTCGATATCACAAAATCATGCTACAGTGGCTGGCCACCACTGCAACTGGTATGATTTTGTTACCCGGGTACATAATGAAAGTGATTTGGATTTGGACTTATATTGTGAAATTGAAATTGGAATTGGATTGGTATTTGGTATCTGGTGATTATTATGGCAGTGTTTATGTGATGAGACTTGATATTATGAGATTAATGATGAGTGTGACCAATGATATCCTAATTCATCAGGGTATGACATATACTCATTATTCTAGTGGTATGGGACACTAGAATAGGTAGTATGTGGATGACGGCAGGCATAAGCTAATGGTGTGTAGTTTCATAAATTTTTCTTTTATTATGTGATGTTTCTGACACAACATACTAATCACTGTTTTTGACAAGTATTGTTTGCAGATTTTTATTCGCAACTGAGGACAATTGCTTTCCAATGGAGAGGTATGTTATAGAAATGATATTTTATGATTTTATTACAGTTGACACGTGGAAAGGACTAGACCAAGATAGGCCTATGCGAATGGAAATATATATTGTACATTTTATTATTCAAGTGCTCTTTATGAGCTTTGGCCATTTATGACCGGCCGGCCAGTTTGTACTCACATTGACCATTGAATAAATCTATAAATGAAATACGTGCAAGAGGGAAATGGTCACTCTTGCACGGAGGAGATTGCACCTAGTGTCCACGTTGTTCTTCTCTCCTCTCTTCTCTTCTCTCTCACCGTGCCGGCGTAGCACTTCGCTCTAGGAGGTGCGTTTGCACGCGCTCTTTTATCCTCTCGCGCTCTCAATCTCTCTCTTTGTTCATGTATGGCTTCGATTCCGTGCTATGGGATTTGTCAGGTATGGGGATTTGCCGATTTACATGTTATATTGTGTTATCTTGGATGATTTGCAGGGCAGCCGCGAATTTCGTCTGTAGCATAAATAACTTCCCTCGGGGGATGAACATAACTGAAGTACTCATTTATTTTCGTTAAGCATTTAAGATAGCTAGCCAGACGCTTCTCAATCTTGGCTTTTTCTTTTTGTAGCTGTCTAGCCTTGGCAATACGCAGCTTTTGTATGGTTTTGCATGCAATGGCATAATTCAAATCATGCAGGGCAACTAACTGCAATTTCTCTTGCCCTGTGACACAAAAATGGTATCGAATAAAGACATCATAAAGGACAATAAAAAACTACTGAACTATTGCACAATAAAATAATATTGAAAAGAGTTTTTCCATTACAAATATCTAGAGAGATACATGCCATAGGGTGTGGAGCTTGCTAACACTACATAACTTGGACACAATAGGGAACGGATTCAGCATAATTTCTTGCAATCACATGAGCGAATGGCTTTCTTTTCACCTTTGTTGTGTTCGTTTATGTCATCCAGGGTGCTCTGAGGGGTAACACATTTCTCGTCCCCAGGTTCTTCCACAATCTGTTCCAAGCCACCTTTTCTCTTTAATTTCACTTTGTTTACAAAACCCTATAGGGGGCTGTCGTCACCGTCGTCTTGCACAGTCAGCCCACTGTCAGTACTGAAACCTTCCTCTTGAGCACTCCTACCTTCCTCTTGACCACTCCTACGTTCCTCCTGCACACTCCTAACTGTTTCCTCTGAGACGCTTGTTTGATCATTTGTAGGGGGCTTGGGTTTGGGATGAGTAATCATGATAAAATCTTCATCATCATCATCTGTTTCTTTACCATCTGCAGCAGCCTCGTGCGTTGTCGCATGCTGTGGCATTACATCTGCCCTTTCATGCTGTCTAGACAGCTCATCAGATTCATCATTACAAAGCTTCTCTTCTTTCCTTTGATTGACAGGTGTCTTGTCAGGTTCATATCATGCATCATTGATACCTGTGTATTCCATTCACCTATTAATTTTCATTGATACCATTATGATTGCTTGTATGCATGATGTGACAAGTAGCATTCCATGTATGGTAGGCATCTATATCCTGTAGACATTCATATTGTCTATGGTAACTATGCCAACTAGTATACAAAGTGTGCTAACCACCATGATTAATATGCTAACTAGCATACAAAATATGCTAACAAGGAACTATGAATATAGTGTGTATGCTAACTAGCAGAGAATGTATGCTAATTAGCATATATAAAATGTTAATAGGCAAAATTGTGTGTATGTTAATGGTATGCTTATGATTGATGGTGTGCTAACTAGCATACATGCTATGTTAATTAGCATAAATGGTATGTTAATTAGCATACAATGTATGCTAGCATAGATGGTATGCTAACTAGAGGACAATTTATGCTAATAAACATAACGTCTCTGCTAATTAGCATACCATTTTTGTTGGTTAGCATAATGTGCATGCTAACTAAAATACACATTACGATAACTAGCAAAGATGTATGCTAACTATAATACAAATTATGCTAGCTAGCTCAAAATGTATGCTAACTAGCATAGAGGTATGCTAACAAGCATACACATTTTGCTAGCTAGCAAAGAAGATATGCTAACTAAACTTTGAATGCTTGTTAGCAATGTAAGGGATTTCAAAATGACGTGATCACACTATAATGTCAGGTTAATAACAATAGAAATGCAAAATAACAAATATTATGTTAATTGACATTCATCTTTTTTGACCTCTAGGGAGACCTGGAGACCGGCTCGTAGCCCGCCGGGCTAATTAGTTTGCCCGTCTGGCCCGCCGGGTAAAGCTATTTCCCCGCCGGGCCCGCCGTGGCTATATAAAGGCCACGCCGGTGCTTGTCTTTTTCACAAAAGAGGTACATTGAAAAGTCTTCACCAAATTTTTTGGCAACTTTCCACATTCTCAAAGCAGTGTAGCAGTAATTTTTTAAACCCTACCTTATTTTATTGATGTTTTTTTGAGTTTTTTGTGTTAAAACTTAAAGGTATAAAATTTCTTTTATCAAATCATCGTACGTGGATGCACTGGCACATGGTTGCAATTGCGGCTAGGTGTGTCATTGCAAAAGCGTACGATGATTATGTTTTATATTGCTCCCAGTCATTCATGCTTCGGCACATGGTTGCAATTGCGACTAGGTGTGTTGCTGCTAGAATGACAGGAGCATCTGTTTGAAAGAAGTCACCGTGCGTGGATGCACTGGAACATGGTTTCAATTGCGTCTAGGTGTGTCATTGCAAAATCTTAGGGTGACTATGTTTTACGTTGCTCCCACTCATTCATGCTTCGGCATTGTTGAGATGTCGAGCTCTACATCTTGAGCTGGCATCCACTACGGGTCTTGGCCGCTTACAGCATTTACTCACTGGCGCGTTAGGTGATCGACACGGAGGATCTCTGCCAGTGATTCTACAACTGGACTACACTTATAGTTCCAGCCTAGTACGCTTCTAGCGTGTTCACACTTAGTGACCGCATGTACATATGTGCTACTTTTCAGCTTTAGCACTTAGTCATTTTTGTACTCTCTTTTCTGTGTGAAGAAGAAGAAGCTTTCCATCTCTGTGTGCTTTGTGCTTGTCTTGTGTAGCTGTCTTGCATCCTCATTCTTTACATGGTATCAGAGCCTGGTGCAGGCAAGAGAGGCTAAGAGAGAAAGAGCATCACAATCCCTTCGTTCGCAATCCACGACCAGATATTTACAATCCCTTCGTTCTTAAAAGTTTCTGAAAAGGTCTCCAAAGTGCAGTACACAGATATTTATTGTACAAGTATAATAGTTGTATATACGCTTGATTGTGGACACTCGTTGAGTGTAGAAAGCGTTACAGGTACCACGATAGCAGGTTCAGCAGATTTGCAGGTTTTTGCAGATTGCAGCTATTTTGTCTTAGTGCTTCAAGATGTCTGACGGTTTTAGTCAGATTGTTACTGAGAAGCTTGAGAAAAATAACTACCCTGCATGGAAGTTCAGAATAACAAATTTCCTAAAAGGAAGAGGTTATTGGGACTATGTAGAAGGAGACAATGAAAAGGAACCAGAGATTCCCGAGGCAAATGCTACAGCAGAACAAAGGAAAGCCTTGAGGGACTGGCAACAAGGCCAGAGCAAAGTGATGTATTGGATTTCTATGAGCATCACAGATGGCATGATGGGCTATCTACAGGATGCTGAAACCCCCGCCATTGCATGGAAAAACTTAGGCAGAGTGTTCGAGGTGAACACCAAGGCCAAGAAGCTTCCAACTAAAGCTAAATCAGGTTAAGAGGAACAACCTCTCAATCAATGATTATGCCTTGAAGATCAGGAGTATCATTGAGGCTCTTGGATCTATTAAAGTCTCAGTGGAAGACGATGACATTGTCCGTGCATGCTTGGATGGTCTAGGAGATGAGTATGTACATTTCAGGTCTTCCATGAATAGAAGAGACGACATCCCTGTGTTCCAAGATTTGATTTCTATGCTTATTCTTGAGGAGAAGAACCTTGACACATCTTCTTCTCATGGTAGAAATAATTTTGAACAGGACTTCTATTCTAACTCCAACAGAGGTAGAGGTAGAGGTCGTGGTCGAGGCCCAAGGGGTTGCAGGGGCCAATTTCAAGAAGGTCAATCAAATCAAAACAATACAGGTGGCAGGGGAAACCAGTCTCAAGGCAGGGGGAGTCAAAGAGGTCGTGGTGCAGGATCAAGCAGGCAGCAACATGCTGCAGATAGCAGAGAATGTTGGACTTGTGGTGAAAGAGGTCACATGTCACGTGACTGTCCAAAGGGAAAAGCAAGTGGAAAGAGAGAACAGGGCAACTATGCATCTACTAGCAGAGATGCAGATGACAGCAAAAACGAGCGCATGTTTGTTATGCAGCATGTAATGAATACAATGACTGCAGAGAATTCCACCCAAGATGATGTTTGGTATGTGGATTTAGGTGCCTCTAATCACATGAAGTCTCACGGAGAGTGGCTTAGAGATATGCGCAAACCAGATGTGTCAGGCTATATGCAGACAGGAGATGACACAGCTCACCCCATTGCTCATGTAGGGGACATACTTCTAAATACAAAGATTGGGAAATCAAAGTACTTAGCAGATGTACTTCATGTCCCAAACATTACAAAGAATCTTGTTTCTGTTGGACAAATGGTTGAGCAGGGTTTGTAGGTTCCCTTCAATCCGAATGGCTGTTATGTAGAAGATTTCTAGAATGGCTGTAAGCTGATCACAGAGGGAAAATGTGTGGGCAGAATGTTTACGCTAAATGTAGACATGCCTGAGGTAAAAGCTGCATTATTTGCACAGGGCACAGGTGTTGTGGCTAATGTTGACATTTGTCACAAACGCATTGGCCATGTCAATGAGCAGAGATTGCGCAGCATGCAATCAAAACAGATTGTAAAAGGTTTGCCCAAATTGAAGGTGGATGGTATGCATAAAGTGTGTGCAGCATGCCGTTTTGGAAAACAGTCAAAGGGCTCATTTCCACATGAGCGCAATGTATGTAAAAGACCACTTGAGGTGGTGCACACAGATGTTTGGGGTCCAACCAATACTGCAAGTATACATGGTTGTAGGTATTATGTCTCTTTCATTGATGACCATACAAGGAAAGTATGGGTCTACTTCATGCGTAACAAAAGTGAAGTGTTTGGTCACTTTCATGACTTCAAAGTCATGATTGAGAAGGAGACAGATATGCAAATCAAGACATTGAGGTCAGATGGAGGGGGAGAGTACTTCTCCAATGATTTTTCAGATTTTCTGCGAATGCATGGTATACGCAGGCAGTTTACATGCAGATATACTCCACAGCAGAATGGGGTCGCAGAAAGGAAAAACAGGCACATTGCAGAGGTTGCACGTGCATTGATGAATGAGAAGAACATGCCTCATCATTTTTGGGCTGAAGCTGTAAAGACAGCTGTGTACATTATGAACAGGACACCTACAACTGCGGTGCATGATGTAATGCCTGAGGAAAAGTTTACAGGTACAAAGCCTGATTTGGCACACTTGAAAGTGTTTGGCTACATAGCTTACGTGCATGTACCAGATGAGTTGCGTAGGAAATTGGATCCTAAGGAAGAGAAATGTATTCTTGTGGGATATTCCCTTGAACAAAAGGGATACAGGTGCTACAATCCTACTACACGAGAATTAGGAGTGAGCAGAGATGTAGTCTTTGATGAGATGAGCAGCTGGTATAGTAATGCACATGGCACTATTAGGGCTGATGTGGTTGTACAAAATGTGAGGCCACAGTCACAGGTTTTGAGTGGACCACAAGAGTCGTCTTCTCGTGGCTCTGTTGAAAAGCCATGGAATGGTAGACTACGTATGCAGGTTACTCCACCAGCAGGTACAGGGAATGTATCACGAAAATGAAAGGAAAAGGTCGATGAACCTCCCTTTATGGCTGATGCATCATCAGGTTTTTCACATGTAGACATGGATTCAGATGGTTCTGAACAAAGTTTTGATGAGGAATTTGGAATTCCGGCTGTAAGGACACCTGGTGCCATTGCCAAGTGGCAAGAAAGCTATTGGCTGTAAATGGGTGTATAAAACCAAGCATAAGGCTGATGGTAACATTGAGCGTCACAAGGCAAGGCTGGTCGCAAAGGGTTATGCACAGACGTATGGCATAGACTATGAGGAGACCTTTGCTCCAGTGGCAAAGATGACGACTGTGAGAGCTGTCATAGCAGTGGCTGCATCTAGAAGATGGATTATGCATCAAACGGATGTAAAGAATGCCTTCTTGAATGGTGAGTTGCAAGAGGAAGTGTATATGGATCAGCCACCTGGTTATGTCGATCCAGGTTACCCAGATTATGTATGCAAACTTCTCAAAGCTTTGTATGGTTTGAAGCAGGGCTCTAGAGCATGGTATGACAGGATTGCCAAGTATCTTGTCAATATTGGTTTTAGGAGAGCTCATGCTGATCATTCACTCTATGTACGTGAGAGTGATGTGGGGATTGTGGTCATTACCATATATGTAGATGACCTTATTATTGTTGGTGACAATGCTATGGAGATTGACCATGTGAAGGGTCTTCTCAAACAGGAGTTTGAAATGAAAGATTTAGGCGAGTTGTGCTACTTTCTTGGCATTGAGGTGATCAGGACTCCAGAGGGTGTATGGCTATCACAGAGACAGTATGCTTTGGACATGTTGTCAAAGTATGGTATGGCTGATTGTAAGCCAATTTCTATTCCCTTGGATGTGAATGCAAAGCTGAGTGCAGAGAAGGGTGATGTTGTTGAGGATGTCAACATGTAAAGGAAGATTGTGGGTAGTCTAATCTACTTGACTATCACCAGGCGAGACTTGAGCTACACAGTAGGCTTGGAGAGTCAGTTCATGCAGCTTCCGAGGAAGCCACATTTGGATGGAGTACGACGCACACTTAGGTATGTGCAAGGTACTCTTGACTATGCATTGTTCTATGCAGCAGATGCGCCATTAGCATTGTTTGGGTATACAGATGCAGATTAGGCAGGTAGCATTGTTGATAGGAGATCTACGAGTGGCTTCATGTTCTCTTTTGGGAGTGTTGTTGTTACTTGGAGCAGCAAAAAGCAGCCTACAGTTGCTTTATCGAGCACAGAGAATGAGTACAGAGGTGCAGCAGTTGCGGCGTGGGAGGTAGCTTGGCTACGCACATTACTTGAGGACTTGGGAGTGCAGGTGGACCAGCAGATTGTCATCCATTGCGACAACCTCAGTAGCATGCAGTTGGCTAGGAACCCAGTGTTCCATGCCAGGACCAAGCACATAGAGGTCCATTACCACTACGTTCGAGAGTGAGTGTTGGCGGGCGACATCGACTTGGTCTACGTCAACACAGAGGAGCAGATAGCGGATGTCTTTACCAAGGCCCTCGGAGCTGAGAAGCTTTGACGTTTCCGGACTATGCTTGGACTCTGCGACATGCAGAGCTCGAGGGGGAGTGTTGAGATGTCGAGCTCTACATCTTGAGCTGGCATCCACTACGGGTCTTGGCCGCTTATGGCATTTACTTACTAGCGCGTTAGGTGATCGACACGGAGGATCTCTGCCATTGATTCTACATCTGGACTACACTTATAGTTCCAGCCTAGTACGCTTCTAGTGTGTTCACACTTAGTGACCGCATGTACATATGTGCTACTTTTCAGCTTTAGCACTTAGTCATTTTTGTACTCTCTTTTCTGTGTGAAGAAGAAGAAGCTTTCCATCTCTGTGTACTTTGTGCTTGTCTTGTGTAGCTCTCTTGCATCCTCATTCTTTACAGGAACATGGTTGCAATTGCGACTAGGTGTGTTGCTGCTAGATTGACGGTAGCATCTAATGCATGAATGTGTGCTCAAATAATTTCATAATGCTTCATATGCTTGAATCTTGAAAGAAGACATCGTGCGTGGATGCACTGGCACATGGTTGCAATTGCGACTAGGTGTGTCATTGCAAAAGCGTAGGATGACTATGTTTTATGTTTCTCCCAGTCATTCATGCTTCGGCACATGGTTGCAATTGCGACTAGGTGTGTTGCTGCTAGAATGACAGGAGCATCTGTTTGAAAGAAGTCATCGTGCGTGGATGCACTGGAACATGGTTTCAATTGTGTCTAGGTGTGTCATTGCAAAATCTTAGGGTGACTATGTTTTATGTTGCTCCCACTCATTCATGCTTCGGCACATGGTTGCAATTGTGACTAGGTGTGTTGCTGCTAGAATGACAGGAGCAACTGTTTGAAAGAAGTCACCGGGCGTGGATGCAGTGGCACATGGTTGCAATTGTGGCTAGGTGTTTCATTGCAAAAGCATAGGGTGACTATGTTTTATGTTGCTCCCAGTCATTCATGCTTCTGCACATGGTTGCAATTGCGACTAGGTGTGTTGCTGCTAGAATGATAGGAGCATCTGTTTGTAAGTTGTCGTACGATGAGGCATTGGTACGAGATCTATGGTCTATACTGCACTTTTTCTTTCATGTAGAAAAGATCCAAATGCAGTGGCACATAGTTATATTTCACAATGTGTTGTTTGCAATAATACCATTGCAGGCAAAATGGATCTTTCTGCTACTTCAATTATAGACTTCAAAAAGAAAATTAGACAATTGTTGATTACGATCGTCAGTGCACTAGATCCCGATGATATAGCACAGATTGTTGCAGATGAGTCTAGATTGCAATCATTATATAGTGAGATTGCCCGCAAAATGTTGCTGTTATATCCAGACAAAAAAACCGAATCAATAATCTCATTACTGAGCAGTTGGGTGGGCAATTTTCCCAAGGTGGCCTTTGATTTGAAAGAGGAATGCCCTCAAGAAGTAGACAAGGGTAAGCTAGAGCATTGGAACACTAGATGGAGAGCTGAAAAGGAGAGGCCAAGGTGAGCATCCCACATATTAGACACATAGTTTGGCCTAAGAAAGAAAATATGAATGGCTATCACCAGAGTTATGGGGAGCAGCCAAGTTGGAGAACCGTTTATTGAGGAGGCTGCCATTGAGGGAACATCAGGTTCTACTGATTCTGCCAGTCACCTGGAGAGCAGTATATACAATTTTGAATGTAGTATGACTCTGGGCATTCCAAATAAGTCCATTAAGAAGATCAAGAAACTTGGGTCAGGGGCTTATGGCACAGGGTGGTAAGTTCAAATCAAAGGGATCAGTTTCCTTCCTGCAACGAATACTTATTGTTCCAAGGATTTCAAAGGACAGGCCAAGCATCAGTGGAAAAGCTTTGCATCAAAAAGTGGGGTAGATCTCAACCATAGAGGGATTGTGAGGAGTACTGCCCACTCTGTAACGTTGCCATGGTTTTTGATATTCCCCTACTTCAATGGGGGAACTTTAGGTGATCTTATGGAGACAGTGCCCCTTCCACATGGCTCTTTCATGACGCTTGTAGCGCATCAAGAGGGGAAAGAAAAGATCCCTGAAGACTTTAAATGGGAGCACCCCTCTAAAGACAAGAAAACACGTATCAAGAGCTTGTGCAATCATGCTCCCTCGTTGATCCATGCCTTGGTGAAGGCATTGCAATTCGCACATGACGAGGGAGTGATCCACAATGATCTCCATCCATGGAACATCATGTTGGACTTTACCAAGGATCTCACTCCCCGTATTGGAATAATTGATTGGGGATTGGCTCTGCGTGTTGGCTTAGAGACACAGAAGACCAACAATACCAATGAGAACTGGCAAAAGCTTCATCCTTGGCGAGCTCCTGAGTTACTAGATGGCAATCACCCGTGCCCATGGACCAAGGCCACAAATGTGTACGCCCTACGATGGGTGATATGGCAATTTTATAAGTTTTGTGGAGAGTTCTGTGACTACTACAGCACAGATTGGTTCAAACATAAGGTTTCAGTGGAGGTACAAGCCATATCTAGGATTGTTGTGGAAGGTTGGTGGGTGAGGAAGAAATCCACAGACAGAAAGACCTTGGCACTTTTGGACGAAGAATTATAAATATTTGAAGCCCAGCCACAACGATGCTTATGCCCTCCCTCTGAAATGAGTGTAGCCTTTTTTTTATTGAGATATGATGTACTTCATGAAGCAGGGTTTTCTGAGACTTTTGACTTATGAAAGCACTTTTAAAAATTGGGTTTTATGCGCCATGGATGATGTATGAGTAATAAAAACACTTTGTTATATCTCATAGACAACAAATTTTCTATGAGTTTTGTTTTTTCTCTTAAGTTTCAAGCAATAAGCCACATGGAATCACTGATTGTCATTCATTGATTTAAAAAATGGTGGTTACTCCTATATCAATTGATTGTCATTCATTGATTTAAAAAATGGTGGTTACTCCTATATCAATTGATTGTCGTAAGATGGTGGTTATTCTAATATCAATTGATTGTCGTAAAACGGTGGTTAAAATTATAGCAATTGATTGTCGTAAAATGGTGGTTACTCTTATAGCAATTGAGTATCATTAAGTTTGTATGCCGTAACTGAAGTATAGTGTTTAATCAGGATATGGATAATGATAATCAAAGGGCTAAGCGTGCTTTTGAGCATCTCAGATCCATCTGTCAAGGCGGTGGAGTGAACGACACCGCTCAAATTGCAGCTCGTTGCTCCCATGGGCCAACCCAGTGGGTACACAATGGAAAGAGGTGAACACTAGGATTGACCGAGAAATGGTCAAATCCATATGGCCAGGCGTTGTAGATGAAAACATCAAGAAAGGCCGACTCAAGCTATCACAATGCATTAATGCTGACATATGAGACAATGGAGAGAACATATATCTCGATGTTATGGGTCATCCTATGCATCATATGGATTGTCCATTGTGGTTTGCCAAGATGTTATACATGCATTATGTCTTGGGTGAAGCAGTGGACGTCAGCTCAAGGACACCTCACATGACGGTTGAGGACATTCGCAGTAGTGCAATCACCGTCACACGGCAAGAGATGTCATTGGCACTAGAAGGTGCATCAATGGAAGTGCACCAAGTTAAGGAGGAGCTTCAAACTCAACTGAGGCAAGCATCACAAGCTACACAAGGCTCTCATGCAGAAGCAACCCTAAATAGAGACTTGCAAAGGGAGGTGAAGGTGCTATCTCGCCACGTAAAAGAGTTAGAGGCGACTATAAAAAAACAAAATGCTACCACATTGATTGAGCACCCAACATCTATTGAGGCCCCTCCAGCTTCTGGTGAGCACGGTGGTCCTTGCCACATATGTAGATCATTCTTTCATGAGTGGTGTGGTTACTTCAGCTTGCCATGCGGACATATGTACCATATATCATGCTTGATGCAAAGCATGATGAATAACTTTCATTGTGCTATATGTGAGTATGAGATATCCAAAAAGCTATATGCAATGTTCAAAATGTCTGAAGACTATAATAAGCTTAAAGGTCAGTGTGAACAGAAGAATGAAGATATTCTCACAAATATTTCACTATCACTTGGATAGTTTTTGTAACATGGTGAAAGCATGTTAACCTGTCATGCTTTTTCATGTCCCGGACAATGCTAACTAGCACAATTTTGACATATGCTAACTAGTACAATAACTTGAGCTACATCTCCAAGATCTATGACATATGATATATCAATAGAAAGCACTTGAAACAAGGAATCCAAATGTACAACCTCTGACAAATTTTGATATTATTTGTAAAAAATTTACCGGACGCCCAACTTTTTGAAGATGTGCTAACTTGAAACTGCTAACTAGCACAAAAAGCGCAACAGGTTAACATGCTTTCACCCTGAAAACATTTACTCGTTGTCTTGCGAGAATTTAATAGTGAGTTGTGAATTGTCCTCACTTCAGCTTCAATTATGATATGTGATAATGCAAAGATTTGTTAGGGCTTTGTATATTATGAAGCTTTAATAGTGGTTTGTGGCCTTGTAAAGATTTTTAAGGGCTTCGTTTATTATTAAGCAAATGTTTAAACCTTAAACTAAATATAAAAAAATCTTATAAGATAAACAGTTTCTGAACTTAAACAGAAGTCACTCAATGGATTCGATAATCTATTAATTAAACCACCGTCGCTTGCTGCGACGTGTCAAAGTTGGTTCAATTTCCAAATTCTCTTCAATATCTTCTAAAGTACATGTAGTTTCTACTTCATGAGATTCCCCTTGTAGCTCACTATCTTCGTCCACCTCATCATTGGTTACATCATAAGTCCAGCGCGGCATCTCCTCTTTGTAGTTCTCAGCTTGCACTCTTGCCAATAGCCGATGGTTGCAGTACATATACACCAATTTTTCAGCTCTTGAATT